>NC_136540.1:736375-798875 GCF_910591455.1 Pholis gunnellus
CCACAATCACACACATACACGCACACACACACACACACACACACCCACAATCACACACATACACACACACACACACAATCACACACATACACACACACACACACACACACACACACACATATACACACACATATACACACACACACTTCTTTGACGTACATACACATTAATCCCAGAGTCTTGGTCGTAATTCTAGTTTGCTTAATTGACCATTTTCTTGCTCTGAGTTCAGGATTTATTTGAGAAGTTTGTCCTGTTGTGTGAAGAAGAAGATTGTATTTGTATTCAGTAAGTATTAAACATCTCTTTGGCTTCAGTGTCGACCTGCAAAACAAACGTCGTTCCAAAAAAATCTTCTGCAGAAAGTGTTGTGGGGAATGTGGGAGAAGAGTGACGTGATGAGAGTTTCACATGTGGAGAAACGATCAGACTGAACTGAGCAGCTGTGTGTCAGTGAAAGCAGGCTCAGGTTGAGTTTACTGAAAACTCTACTGCTGTTTATTCTCTGATGTTTGGACAGATTTATATTTGGGGTCATTATGGATGAAGGTTTAATAATTTTGTGCATTTTTACTGATACCAATGGGCTTTTCCTTCGGGTGTATCTGGTCTGATTGGTAGTTCCTCTAAATTAAAGTTTAAAGTAAATCAAAAAACATAATTTTGATTTCTGTACTGAAAGATTTTCACTTCTGTCAGAAAACTTCAGATCACGTTCTTCAGGAGTTATGTAACAAAGCATCAGTGTATGTAATAATGTATGAAAAATAAAAAGTGTTCTTGCAGCCCCTGCTGGCTGCAGAGTTTATTACACTATAATATATTTACTCATTGTGTGTTCTGATGAATAAAACCATTTGTTAAACAAAAGATTTGACATTTATACAGCATGATTCAGCAAAACGTTAAATAACTTCCTCCAAGCGTCTATTCACTCTGTAAAAGCAGAAACTCTCCTGACATACACCTCCTTCACATGTATGTGACACTATGTTTGGCATTTGCACAAAGTTATGACTCTGAAAACAACTCCCGTTCTGCAGAATTCATGAAGGTTCCTCTAAGACAATCTGGGACAGAACGAAAAAGCTCAAATGAAAAGTAAAGTTTGCTCGGAGGATTATGAAATGAAGGAATAGACGCAACCAACCAGAGACAGTGTTTCGTTTCATTGTCGTTTATTTCTTTTTACACAAATGACAATATTTGATTTCTTTAAAAAAAAGCAATCCTTTGGCGAGCTCAGAATTTTGTAGATGTGTTTAATCCTGATCACGCATGTTTCATCAAGAAAAGTAAAAAGAAAAAAAAGAATAATCAAATATACTCGCAAATATCTGCCACCAGAAACGCAAAGCAAACACCTGAAATCCCTCCTAGGACCTGCTAAGAGTGTGTGTGTGTGTGTGTGTGTGTGTGTGTGTGTGTGTGTGTGTGTGTGTGTGTGAGTACTTGTATATTTGGCGTTGGGAGGACAAAGCTTTAGACCTTCAGGGTGAGGAGTTTTTTGGAAAGTGAGGACATTTTGACCGGACTTCACTTCAGAGGCTTGAGGATTCAGACTAATTAGGTTTAGATTATGGTTAGGGTAATGGAGTGAGGAATGCACTGTATTAATGAGTGTCTTCACAAAGACAGAAGTACAGGTATGCGGGAGTATACTTGTACATCTATCATTGTGAGGACCAGGTTTTAGACAGTTAGAGTGAGGACATTTTGGTAGGTCCTCACTTCAGACGTCTGTTTGGGGGTTCAGACTTGATTTTAAAGTTCAGGTTTGAATTAAGTTTAATTCCGGGTTGGGGTTCGGGTCAGACATTCATTTGTGATGTTTAAGGAACTAGATAATGCATTATATCAATGAGTGTCCTCACAAAGATAGAAGTATATGTGTGTGTGTGTTATATCGTCAGGTCCTTGGGGTTGACCACCCTGCCGATGAAGAGCAGCGCCCCTGACACTTCGTCCCGGATCAGGTAGAGGAAGGGCCGGTCCACTCGGTAGGACAGGTGCGTCTCTGAGGCGGCGTCGGGGTAATGGTTCCCCTCGGGCGCCGTCTCCATGACGACCTTGTGATTGACGCTGCCGAGATTCATAGGCTGGTTCGAGATCTTCTCCAGGTCCGTGTTCGCTAGCCATTCAGAGAGACCTGGGGGGGGGGGGAGGACAGGATAGAGGAACAATAGTAGGAGGCGAAGAAAAAGGAAGATTAGGAAGGAAAAGGAACGAGAAGGGTGAAGAGGAGAAAGACGAGGAGGAAGACGATGAAAAGAATAGAAGGAGGAGGAAGAGGAGTAATGGAGGAAAAACGAGTGAAGGCGAGAAAAGATGTAGAAAGAGTTAAAAAATAATATCCATCGGTAGACAATCAATGACATCACTTCTTGTCATATAAAGCCATAACAGTGAACAAGTGTTGCATCATTTGTTACTCCATTTGCAGATGACATTTAACTTTATTTTAAAGCTGCAGCGATAATTCCATCAGCTGAAAATTAATCAGCATCTCTTTTAATAAGTGATTATTTGTTTCAGGTAATTTTTCAAGCAAATGCCAAATATGTTAAACACTATATGTTACTTTTCTTTGTTTTACATTTGTAAATTTAATATTTTTGAGGATTGGACAAAAAGAAGACATTTGAAGATGTCAATTTGGGTAAGGGAAAACTGCAACAAGCACTCTTTTCAGTATTTGTTTGCCATAAAACAGACCAAACAATTATTAAATATATCGGAAAAATAATTGCCAGATTAATTGACAATGAAACTAATTGTTGGTTGCATCCCTATTTCCTTTATCTATGTAACAATGCTCCTCATTCAAGTCGACTTCAGTTAAAAGATCATATATTTTTGTTATTGTCAACAAATCCTACGTGCAGATTCAAAACACGTTCCGTTTCTCAATACTGTCTGACTTCCAGTCTGAGTTTCTCAGCTCCGAGCCCTTTGGTTCCTACTGAAGACTTAACTCTTTAAAAACACATACACATAGTTTCATTTTAAAAAAAAAGGCTAAGTTGTCTCTTAAAACTGCTGGTCACTGTAGTTTTTATCAAACAAACAGAAGGAAATGGTGCATTTGTTGGGGACAATTTTCAGCAACCAGACTGAAAATTGAAATGTAGAAATCTTACTAGAATATAAACAGATACAAACACGAAGGTGGAAATCCCCGTAAAAGGCTGAGTGTCAGACTTGGACTCACCCAGGTCGCTGAGCAGCGGCAGCAGGTCTGTGGAGTAGCTGAGCCTCAGGGTGGGCAGAGAGAGGGACACCTGGGCCGGGTGGAGCGTCATGGAGAGGTCCTGGACAAACTCGGCGGTCAGACTCTCCTCCAGCAGGGTCGTGTTGGAGGTCACGTCGTCGGGTAGGAAGACGAACATGCTGACGTCGTTCTGCATCTGGATCTGAGCGATCTGGAGACATTTTTTTTTTCAGGACTCAGTCTTCTCAGAAAGTGGGCCAACGTACTTTTTGGTTAACAAAGTTTAAACCAATCTTAGTACATTTCCTTGCAGTTTAAAGGTCACTTCCAAGTAAAAAATACTCACCGTGCAGCTCAAATCTGAGTCAACGCCCATCTTCACAGGGTAGTTGTCCTGTTGCATCATTGGAATGCGGACAGGTGCCCCGCCGTCCACCTGGAAGTTCTCAATTGCTCCACTCTGACCGAATCGAGTCATCCACTTCCCTGTTTACAGAGAGAAAGCTGTGTTCATGCATCCTCATCTGGAAACTAAACATTCAAACAAATCCACTGGCTAGCACAGCTTTTCCTAGTTGATTGACAGTCAGAGGATTTTGACCTACCTTTGAAGTAGGCGGCGCTCACAGTGTTCACTCCAGAGTTTTGGGGGAGGGGCTTGTCTAAGAGGTGCTGTACCTTCCCACCGGTCTCCCGAGATACCCAGTCGTTGATTTCTTTCACATCTTTGTTCCCTCCTAGCAGTGCCTTAGGACGAACTCCATACTGCTGCTCCACCAGCGCAAAGAAGTCCTGCTTCAGACGTCCTGAAGACAGACGGTTTAAAGTTCAGACCTTCACAAATTAACATTTTTATCAAGAAAAAAAAGGTTGATTTTGCAGGTGAGGGAAAATAATGAGTCAATAAAGATTAATTTGACTGAAGATTGTATTTTCTGTAAGACATAGTGGAGCAAGACCTGTGTCATTCCATACTTTAGGGAATATTGGAGAAAAATCATATATTAAGGATTCACACCGACAACCTTTCAGTTACCAAAAAAGTACTTCGTCAGCTCGCCTACCAGAGACTTCTTCAGACCTGCGTCAACATTTTTTGTGTCTTTCCAAACGAAGGGTTGTGAAAGTGGACAAAGTTTGAAATCCTCTCATTTACAAACCAGAATGTATATAAAGGTTTTGTAAGTGTGGGAAATCCCGCTAAAATTTGCCTCTCCCATTGCCAGTAGACTTTTTTTCTGGTGTGTCATGTTTGAAGTAAAGTACACAGCAGAGAACAGGGATAGAAAACAGTGAAGATGTTACAATGGTTGCTCATTTTTTCTCTCTTCAAACTCAGTGGCATGTTTATTTGGAACAATATTCGAGCGCTGCTGTGATGATGTAATTTGAAAGCGCTGAAGTTCACCCAGGTGTCGTGTTTATCGCTGCCTTTTGGAGTTGGAGTTGATAAATACCTTTGACTATGGAAGGGTCATTTGTACCTTTCCCATTGAAGACAAAAGCAGGATATTCGTGGGTGTTTGTAGTTTTTTTTGTCCAGTAGGAAACGGGCTTTAAGTTCTCTTTTTTTTTCTAAATTTCATTCTGAACAACCAAATTCAACACCATGCATTGGGGAGAGACACTTTTCAATGTGGCCATTCAGAGCGCCCATAAAGACCTTCCTTGGTTGGATGACATGTAGAACAAACACACCGACCCAAATCAGGTTTTTCTGAGCTGGAGCAGCTCTCACGCAGAGACATCAGAACATTCAGCACTACTATAAGAATAAACATCAATCTGGATGAATCTGGCCCTCCAACTAAAATATTTGGCCCTCTGACAAAAGCTGAACATTTCTATTTTGTAGTTTGCATCAAAACGTTCCGATGATTCTTCATGAATCGGCTGTAGATAAAGTAACTGTGAGACTGTTTGTTCGGTTTGAAAAGAAGTCAACCCCCTACATGAACTCACGTCGTGCCATGTAGATGCGTGCGGCAGTGCTCAGGCCTTTTCCAGGCGTCCTAACGGAGACCAGCAGGTCTTTGAGGGTGTTGTGGAGCTGAGGGTCCTGCAGGGTGTGGTATCTCAGAGCCCTGAACAGCTGCCTTTGAGCTTGCTCAGACCCTCCTGGGAGACAGAAGTTATGTGAGATGACATATTCTGGAAAGATTCAGCCATATTGTCTTCCATGGCAACCTTTTCTGTCTGTTTCCTGTCTCAGGCTCAGACTGAGGAATGGGGTCTAATGTGTAAATATTACCGTTAAATAATGAATGTTACTATTTAAGCCGCAAGAATTTTGGCCACGTAAGAGGTTACAACATATGGAAAAACTCACTCTGGCCTTATTTTGTTGCAAAAGTGTTATGGCTAACATATTAGCACATCCAGCAGACATTATCAACATTATTCCAGGATTATGAGCTCATTCAAAGAATGTTTGGACTTAGAATCTCCAAACCCCATGCGAAGATGTTAGTTACCAGATATTTGTACCCATACCTGTCAACCATTAATGTTCCTGCACATTTCTGCAGGTACTCCTCTCGGTGCAGTACCTTCAATATGTGTTTAAGAGAAACAGCGTTTTAAGGTTAAATAGTGCCTTTAGGCGTCCAGTTTGGCTGGACAGATGTTGCTAGCTGCTCAGGCACAGAAGTGGAATGTCCAGTTATTATAAAAAGAAATGATAAACTTGGTTTCTGTCAACAAACAGATCGTGTGACGCCTGTGACGACCTGATGACGGTGCAAACAAAACTTAATTTTGACCAGACGAGCCCGTACACACCGTGGCGGTCAAAGCCAAAGCACCAGTTTGGTTTTAGTTTGTTGTGTGTTTGTGTCGTCACCCATGGAGAGCTGCGTCAGTGCCGCAGACACACTGATGGGGGCCAGGAAGACGTTGGTCGCGGACTCGCGGCTCGCCAGAGCGCGGAACAGGTTGTAGCCGAAGTCTGAGGTGGCGGCGCCCATCTTAGTCGCCGGCGTGGTGAAGAGCTCCACATGTTCTTCTTCTCCGCCCGGATCCTCGCCTCCCGTGTCCGGCTGGAAGAGATCAACAAAGCTGCTTTTTACTGAGCCAAAAGAACAAAACCCTCTAGCGTACAAAACATGATGACGGGTGTAAATGTGGTACCTGAGCCTGACAGACGCTCAGGACGACTCCAAACACCAGCAGGAAAGTGGTTCGCTTCATCCTGGAAGATAAAACACACACACGAAGACACGTTGATGAAGAGTTTTCATATATTTCCCACCAGTGATGGAGTAACAACCGCTAAATCTGAAGTTCAGTGAGGGAATTGCTGGTACGACACCTGAGTTGTATCTGAGAAACTCATTTTCGCGCCGCGAAAGCAACGATGTGAATGGAGCCGAATTTGAGTTTGAAATATTTCAACTCGAGCGACAAATTCAGAGAAACTGTGATGGCGTGTTGTCGAAACCTCAGCGTTGAGTTTTTTTCTGTCTCTGGAAAGAGAAAGAGATGAACCGACTGTTTATTTGGACATATATCATATATATTATAGTGATGAAGCTGCTGCTTCAAACCAAGTGCTTCTAATTTATCTGAGTGGTAAAGACAAAATAAACCAAATCTAACATGTGTGAGAGACACAAGTAACAGAACAAGACAGGTTTTGTGTTTTCACATTCAAACATCAAAAAACGCTTCAACCGGCAGAAACTTCACCACAAACTATAAACCGACGTTGATTATCTGCTCATGAGCTCCGCTGCAGCTTTAGTGGAAGCGTTTCATCATCACTTTGGTGCAGCTGTTTTATGGAAACAGTGTTTAAACACACATCATGTCAACACAGAGAAGAAGAAGAAGAAGAAGAAGAAGAAGAAGAAGAAGAAGAAGAAGAAGAAGAAGAAGAAGAAGAAGAAGAAAAGGTCAGACACAATGTTTCTTTTGTTCTGCAAACATCTGGACCTGGTTCTCATGGTTTCTGTGGTTTCACACAAAAAGTCTGTCATCTGAAGCTCAGACCTCACACACACACACACACACAGACACACACACAGACACACACACACATACGCACACGCACTCGCGCACACACACACACACACACACAGACACTCACACACACACACACACACACACACACACACACAGACACTCACACACACACACACACACACACACACACACACACACACACACACACATACACACACACACATACACACACACACACACACACTCACTCTGCCTGATGGGAAACCCAGACGGTTGAGATCTAGTTTCTTCTGCTCTTTTCTTTCCATCGCCTCCATAAAAACTGTTTTTTCAAAATGATTTGAAGTCGTCCGCAGAAACACATTAACATGTTGTGATGTGTCACATTTTCTGAGAACTAAAAGACTTTTCTGGTGAATCTAGAGTTGAAATTGAACACCTGAAAAATCACGACAGCTCAACACATTTAAACGTCCAAGTTTGAGACTAGAACAGTAAAACAAACGCAGGTGACTTCATCTTTGTCTTCTGTGTGGATGTTTCAGCTCCTGAATGCAACACAGTTTGGCTCGGACATACTGATGTCTGACATTTTGAGCAGAGCATGAAGGCAACAGAGGATTGTGACGTAATGCTAAAAAGACAGTTCGGTGACCTTTTTTATTTTTCTCTAAAGAGTTTTGGGGTTTTGGACTTTCAAGTTGTCAGAAACATTCAGATGAACATCTCATTTGTATCTTCTGCAGCGATCGGAGACATTAAACTCTGTGGACTTGATGCAACATGTAGCACCTGGAAGCTGTGTCAACATTCAACTTCTATCATTTAAAGTGTGTTGCTTCTCCTCATCTTGAAGAGTTTAACGTGTGAACAGGCCCCATGGAGTCCTGCAGAGTCCTGCAGAGTCCTGCAGCAGCCTGAAGACGAACAGCTGACGCAGCAGAAACATATTTTCTTGCAGGAACTCGTCTCTGAAACTCACAGGAATGTTTCCTCATTGATTCCACAGAAGTGCAGAAATGTTCTTGGCACAAAAGTCTTTACGACCTCAAATAACCTGCAGACAAACCCAGAACTCCGTCTGCACCTTTATGACTTACACCGAATAAGAAGAAGGAAGAAGATTCCAGCTAACCAACGTCACATCATTCATAATCTATTATAAGACACTAAAAACAGAATCTATTGAGTGAATCAGAAGTATAACGGTTCAGTTTGTTGCACAGCTGAGATGGAAAAGCTGAAGTGAATCATAATGAATATACATATATTTATATATTTATCATGAAGGACTGGAGCTGCGTTTTCTTCTTTATGTAAAACATGTTGAATTCACCTTCACAACTTTTATTTCTGCTTCATTTCGGACTGTTTTTCTGCAGCATTCCGTCATCATGCACCACTTCATTATTTTTCTTTTATCGGCGCGAGGAGCGCACACTGCTGTCGTGACGTCAGAAAGTGAAAAGTTGTGCGTAAAAAGCGCATGAAATGACCGACAAAGCGCACTCACCTCTCCTCGGCTCCCGGACGGTTCCTCGTCGTTGAGTCTCTCTCGCTGCAAATGAGACGGTACTTCGGCCGCGGACACGCGCACTGGTTTTTTACCCGCAGCGGCGCGCGTCCCCGCTGCTGCCAACAGAGCGCCGGTGCCGCGCAACACAGACTGAAGCTGCTCATGTTCTCTTGTTCTGAACTGACCGTCATGATGCTCGTGATCATCTTTAATCCCATGTTGCAATATTTAGATTGATCATGTATTCATTTATAATCTCAGGTGTTTAAAGAAAATGCTGCTGGTTGAGGACCTACAGACCTCAAGAACCCCTGGAACCTCTGCAGAACTCCCTGGAACCACAAGAACCCAAAACGACTCCTTGAATGTTCTAAAGGATTCTTGGTATGCTCTTAGAACCTCAGAAACCAGCCGGGAAAGAACCTGCACATCGGGAGAGAAAAAAGCTGGTTTCCTCTTCTCCAAGTGAATCACTCAAAGGGTTAACTTCCTCCAGACAAAGTACAAAAAACACTTTTTGTGTTGTTATGTTTTTACGCGACTGAATGTCAAATTAAAATCAGATAAAACATCTGCAAAGCAAAAAAAAAAATGTAACATCATAATACTAATAGTTGATATAAATAATCTTCTTTGTATGAAACAGTTTTGTGTTTCTGTGTGTGTGTGTGTGTGTGTGTGTGTGTGTGTGTGTGTGTGTGTGTGTGTGTGTGTGCAGCGCCTGTCCTGAAATACATTGCGAGGCCTAAAATGTTTATTATTCACATCATTTAAACGTTGCATTTTAAGATTTTTATCACATCAGAAACTTGACAAATTTGACGAAACATACTTTCAAATCGTTGACTGTTTCATCTAAAACTCAACACAAATCACTGTATTTGTATTTTTTCAACAAATTCCTTTTGAAGCGACACCAAACTGAGCTGTTCATCCTCTGCAGCACAGAAACAAATTAAATGTATAAATACGCTTCTTCGCTTTCTTGCAGACGAGAGAATTGAGCCATATTCATCTGTACAGCAAATATGAAGCTTATTCCATCAGACGTAGTAGTCAATAGTGTAAATATCACCTCTGATCAACTTTATATCTTTATTTTTATTTAATCTTTAAAAAATAATGTTTTATCTCATCTTATCAGAAAGTTAGCTTAGCTTAGCATAAGCTTAGTTTAGCATAAGCTAACGGGCTTATGTGAGCTTTAGAGTTGCTGATGGAATTGTGTTACCTTTAGATAGAGCAAGGCTAGCTATTTCCCTCTGTCTTTATGCTAAGCTAAGCTAACCGTCTCCTGGCTGTAGCTTCACATTGATCTGAGAGACGTGGCGTCAAAGTTCTCATCTCAATCTCAAGCATATTTTCCAAAAATGTCCAAATTATTTGTGAAGATTTAAAGCTTCAGGCAGCTGCAGAGTCGTCTGGTTCGGAGCAGGTTTTCTTCTCCTTGTTACTCCGTCTTCCCGTCCAGTCCGTTCGTGCTCTGCAGCGGCTGCCTCCCACCATCGGGGGCGCCACACGACTGCACGCCGCCGCCCTCCACCGCCTCTGTCTCGCTGCATGACCTGTTGCCGCGTTCGCTGTCTATGTCTGTTTTCCCGACATCGTCCATCAGAGGCTGGTCGCTCATGGTGCCGTTGCGGCCGGGGTCGTCGTTGAGCATGGGGTCGTCGTCGGGGGCGGGGTTTGTGACCACGCCGATGAATAACGGGGTCATGGAGGCATCATCGACGAGGGCGAAGAAGAAGGGGGAGTTGATGGAAAACAGGGAGACGGAACGCATGGAGGTCACAACTGTGGTGGCGGACGCCTCCACGCCTTCCTCGCTGAGTTCTATGGTGCTGGCGTGGCGGACGCCCGTCACCCTAAGAGGCCGGTCGGAAATCCCAGAAAGGTCCGGACCCGAAAACAGAGATCCGAGGCCTGATGGACAGAACCGGAGAAAGAGAAAGTGTGTTCAGGCATCAGCATACAACACAGATACAGACCACATTCGATATCTATGTTACTTCTTCCAGACGTTCCCTTCAGTCTTCTGACGCAGACTGGTTACAGGTATTTGTAGGAAAACGCATGAAAAATGGGGAGCAACCTTTTGTCGGATATCATACGAACCGTTGTACGAGGATACGTTGTATGAAGCTGATATTCTCACCCATGTTGGTCAGCGCCTCCTCGAGCTCCTGGCGGTACTGTAGCTTCACCTTGGGTAAGTTGACCTGCATAGTTTTCTCCTGAGGTAAACGTCTGTAAAGGTCCGAGATGTTCAGTTTGGGGAGCAAAGATGACACGTTTCCTCTGCCGGGCAACGGCATGACGATTAAGAAGCTGGTGTTTCCCTTGAAAGGAAAACTGGCAACCTGGATGAGAGAGAAGGACTTTCTTTTGAAAAGTGAAGTCAAAGCTTCACGTGTTAAAGCTGCATTCTCTCTAGTGTCCACCAGGGGGCGACTCCTCTGGTTGTATAGAAGTCTATGAGAAAATGACTCTACTTCTCTCTTGATTTATTACCAGGGGATGCATTAACTCCACCGCGGTCACATGACTTCACGTCTCCACCACTAAACTAAAGGAAGACTAGTGTTCTGGACGTTTATTCATCTCATTTAGACACTTTTTTAAGACACGTGAACGCTTCTAAATTCACCAGAGGGGTGTTTACTGAGCTATTTTATATCAGAGAACTAAACGTTCAAATCTCCACAGACCTTACAGACATTTAACCAAAAACATATTCAGAAAACGAATTGGCTTCCAGACGGGAAAACAAGAAGTTAACTAGCGTTGGCTTATTTCTGGATTTTCTGCAGCTCTCTATTGCAATGGGCAGTATCGGCACCATCACTGATGGAACCATGGTCGCTGGTATGTTACCTGAGCTTCTAGTTCTGGATCGTCCAGCAGGCGTAGAGGGTACTGAGCAGACTTCATCATATCCACCGAGACGGAGTTCTGGTTATCCAGGTAGAAGACTCCTTTAGAGGTCACCAGGGGGTCAAAACGTGTCTGCCATTCACCTGACAAACACAAGAAGGAACCATTCGGGGCCAATCAGTTTTTTGACAACCTGAATTCATTAGACACCTGGCTCTGACTTTGCATTTTAAGAACTTAAGTCACACTTCATGATGAGCATTGGAGCTACCATGGTTGAAGGGTGTCTAGGGTAGTGGTGTTAGCGTGGCATGTAATCATGATCTCCAATATACGATGCAGCAATTTGCACCCCCTTTGAATATCAGAGTTTGGACACTCTAGTATTTTAATGGCAAACCACATAACCACAATGTCAACGTGAATGCAGAATTTGTGTCAGGAAATTAGTCTTCACTTAACCACAAACATTACCACACCGAGTGGCCTTTGGTGGATTGGTTTACCTTTGAAGTACACGGCGTTCGCGAGCATGAGCACCACGTCATGTGGAATACTTTCCAGGAAGTTGAGGACGTGACCACTGGTGGCGTTCTCCACCCATTGGTTGACCTCCTTCACAGAGACCAGAGGGACCGGGGATGATTGGTACCTGAAGAGAAAACAAACATTGTTCGTATCGGGTTTTTTTAACTTCAGCAGCAAACATGAGACATTTAGGACAGGACAGACAGAAATGATTGATAGAAATGTAAGAAAAGGGTTCATTATTACTGTTTACATCTGTAAACTCTTAAGAAAATATGCTCCAGTATCTCACAGTGAGATAGATTCTGGTCACATTGTGGCTGTTGGTTCTTCACCCTCTTCTACTTTCTCCTCCAGCTTCGGTAATTTAATCAATTTCTATCGTTCAGGCCATTCCCAACATGACCAGCAGCCGTCACTAGAGAGCTTTCCCACCCGAGGATCATGTGACCACCTTCCCACAGCTGTTCCCCATTGGCTCCCCGGTATATGTAGCTCTCATTCAATGATCTTTACTGCTTGTTTGGCCAGTTTCCTGCTCTAACACTTTTGCCTGCGTCTCTAGTTCCCAACTTTTTGCTAACCACTTCACTGAGTAAAGACTGTTTTTAGTCCTCAATCTCTGTCTCAGTTGTCTGAAACTTTGTGCTGAACCATCATTAATTGAGACCAAAGACTATTATAAGTGGACGTAGTCATCATGACGTCACCCGTTGGTTTGTGGACTGACGTTTTGAAGCCTTGAGTTCGGCCATTTCACTGTTGTTATCTTGGCTTTTTTGCAACCAGTGAACAGGAAGTGACCATATGTGGACTGAGGAGGAGTGACGTAGAGACGCCGTATACGTCTCTGGTAGAGACCTGTCAATCACCGTGTAGCCCCGCCCCTAAAGCATCCCCTGCTTTATGGTCTGTGTGACTCTAAATGGACCATCATTTACTAAATGAACATCATGCTGTATTGAAGAAGACTTGAAACTAGAGATTGAGACCATAAACTCATGTTTACAATGTTTACTGAGGTAATAAATCAAGAGAGAAGTAGAGTCATTTTCTCATAGACTTCTATACAACCAGAGGAGTCGCCCCCTGGTGGACACTAGAGAGAATGCAGCTTCAACACGTGAAGCTGTGGATTCACTTTAAAGAACCGGAGGTTGCCGCCTGGTGGAGACATGCAAACTTCTTCTGTCTCAGTGAATCTCAAATGTGTGCAGTGTGTCTCTTAATGAAAAGTAAGTTGCATCCATTGTGTAGTGATTGATACCTGGCCAGAGAGTCCTCAACAAAAGACAACTTTACTTCAAATCCTGAGAGATGAAAGAAAGAAAGAAGACGAAGAAGAATGTTTAGAGGTGGATAAGACAAGAGGTACATCAATCGTCATTAAAACACTGTCTCCAGTTCGACCCTCATCACCACACACCTGGCCTCAGGTACGTCCGCGCTGCCACCTCCAACGATGTGTTGCTGAAATGATGCAGAAGGCTTCCCAGTACGTGATGGTAACACGGCAGATTGAGAGCATGAAGGCTCTCCAGCAGCAGCTTCTCCGTCTCATTGCGAGCACCTGAGAAAAAAACATTAATTCTTAACAACCTGTTTCTAAAGATCCTCAAACTGTCTGCAAAACCCACAGAGCTGAAGGTAAACAGTGACTTCGTCTGAGGCGGTGTTCCCCACAGCTTCAGAGTAAAACGGGTTCGCTGGTCAAAAAAACCTCATAACTCTATTTGAGCTTGAATTTGATCAAATATTTAAGCTATGAAATATGCACACAGGATTTTTTTGTGTTAGCTGTACCACCACTGTACAAGTGGGCATGTTAGCAAGTTAGCATGCTAGTATAGCATTAATCTGAAAGGATTTTGGTCTTTATTTTAGGCCTTTTAAAATTTAAGTGGTGGTCAAAAGGAAATTTTGACCTGTTGGCCGTTAGGGATTAAATCTTTCGCTTTTATTTCAAGTGAGTCTCTGTTTCTGGTCTCAGTCTGATTAGGGAAACACAGAGGACAGCTTGTTTGGAAAAGTATTTTTTCCTACCAAACTGGACCAAAATGACATTAATATAATGAAACTAAACGTAGACTGACCTAAGGTGAGCTGAGCGAGGGCCAAGGCCAGGCTGAGAGGTGATAGGACGACGTTTGGCTGCTGTGGACCAACAGGAAGCTTCTCCAGGAGCCGTAAACCCAGTCGCTCTACGGCGCCCCCTATCGCCCTGTGGTCCTCGGGGCTGAACACCCGCCCTCCTCCACAGCCGCGAACCTCTTCCTCCGTCTCCTCTTCAACATCAGGAGCCGGAGTGAACTCCTCCTGAAGACAGGAGGACAGACGGGGTTCACTCTCTGAAGAGTGTCGTGACATAAAGGATAAACAGCAGATTAACATTTCCCCTGTAGTGCTAAAACAAAACGTGGTTTACGAGACTGAGGTTCTTCTTACAGTTAGTCCCAGACGGCAGAGACAAAGCAACAAAAGAAGACACAGCTTCATTTCCAAACAACCAGCCTGAAAAACACAAAGAGACATCATCAACCACGAGGAGGGCACTTTTATAGCATCTATGAATTATTATATATGATCACCATAACACAGATTTATTAGATTCATCTCTTTTTCCACGACATGGAACCAAAGAGCCAATCGTACAAGATATATTGAATTTTCAGAAAAATGTACTAATGGCCACCTGAACAGAAAATATTCAATCATGATGTAGACATGAGGTATTTCCCAACTGGAGAGTTTTGGGGATTCAGTGATGAAGTCGTCCAAATTCAGTCCAACTGTCAGGCCACATTCCTGCTCTCAAGTTATCTGATTAAAGCTATTACAAGCAACTTTGATTTTGTGTTGATTTTGGCAAAATCAGTAGTGTTTCCGAGCACCAGAGTCCTTTTAGAAAATCTCTCATGTTACTGCAGCAGGTCTGACAGTCTGCCCCTCTCAGTCCTGGTTCTGGTTCTCCCGTGCCTCCCTTCTCTCCAGCAGGTCCAGCAATACGTCCTGGGTCTCCAGCAGAGAGGTGAAGCTCTGCTCCTGGAGGAGGAGGAGGAGGAGGAGGTCTTGGTCTGTCCACGGTGGACTGGTCTCTGCTGGAGGATCTGGGTCTGTCCACGGTGGACTGGTCTCTGCTGGAGGATCTGGGTCTGTCCACGGTGGACCGGTCTCTGCTGGAGGATCTGGGTCTGTCCACGGTGGACCGGTCTCTGCTGGAGGATCTGGGTCTGTCCACGGTGGACCGGTCTCTGCTGGAGGATCTGGGTCTGTCCACGGTGGACCGGTCTCTGCTGGAGGCCGTGCTGAAGGAGTTTCTGGTGAACCTGCATGATTTCATCTGATTTCACCAGAATTAGACAAACTTCTCTCTGATGGTCTCATTTATTGATGCACTCTATCGGCCGATGACCGAAGGTATTGTTATCGGTATGTCACTTTTTTTAAATATTATAATATTTGCTGTAAATATAGCCAACACCAAGTAGGAAACTTTCAGACGACGTCCCTCCAGCCATAAGGGCACCTCATTTAGTTGTTTTAGTGAAATGAGGAGGTATCAGATAACTCCTCATTTCAACTTCACCAATCAATCGTCCTTAATCCATTTTGCCGTTTTCAAAGCAAGCAACAGTAGAAACAGCGTGTCACTCACGGCCAGTTAACACACAGTGTCATGGACATAGCATGCTAGCATGTATGTTAGCATTTATCTCAAGGTTCAGCTGAGTTTGGAGGTATCCTGTCATGAACTGTGATAGGTAATTGTGTCCTGTTTGGTGGTGCTACTGGAAAGGTCTGGGGATCAACTTGGCAATAAATCCAGTTGTTGCCACTATATTGAAATGTTTGATTAACGGACTGACGCCGTCGTCCTTAGAGCTACGCTGCAATGAGTAAAAGCTGTCAGGAATATTGACATTGTTTTTCATTGCAGTGGTTTCTATCAGTGGATCCGTCCAATAGCTGTAGAGTCACTTGAGGTTTCAGATACGGTGGCTGTGTTTACCAGCAGACTGAAGGTTACTGTTTCAGAACCTTTTTTGGCTGAGCTGCAATACACTAAATACACAGAACACAGAATACACTGAACTACATGAACTTTATGACTCTACCAACAATGCATACAAGATAAGGCTCAGCTACACAATCCGTGGATCTAGAGAGCAGCATCTTCTCTTCAAGACTGTATATTTTTTGTAAACGATAGATTATTTTGAGCAGTGCTGAAACTGATCGGCAGATACATTTTCTCTCCAGACGCCGATTGACAACGCAGTCACAAAAGACTTTTGATGAATTCAAAGATGTCTGAACTCACCTGGCTTGTGTCTGATGTGGGTCAGACGATGAGAAACCAAAGGGGCTCAAAGATGAGAAGATTAAAATAAGAGTAGAGGCAGATGTGTTCAACCTTCTCCAGGCTACGCGGCGTAGTGGCTGGACTCAACAACTGCCTCCCACCTGTTAGCCGGTTAATGATCAACCACAACTGATCGTGGCCGTATGTGTTTTTACAGAATGTAAAAATGAAGAGACACAGTGATGTAAGACTCTTTAACAGAAACTCTGGTTTCAGCAATTAAAATGTTGAATGTTGGTGAATGCATCTTTGAGTACTAAATACGATCAAATGAACTAAACTTGACTTGACTAACTAACTAAACAACAAGGCTAAAATAAATTAAGCTAAACTAAACATGATTAAACTAATCTGAACTAAACAACAAAGCTAAACTAATCTAATCTAGACTAAATGTATCTAAACAAAATAACAATGAATGACACAACAGTCATATGTTGAAGCCAAAGAAACTAGTTTAGTCTACCTTAGTTTAGTTTGATTAGTTTAATGTAGTCTAAACTAAACAAGGCTAAACTAAACTAATCTAAACTAAACAAACGAAAATAAAATTAACTAATTTACTCTAAACTAATCTAAGCTAAACAACAAGGCTAAAGAAGCTAGGCTAGATTAAACTAATCAAACTAAACTCAGGTAAACTAAACTTAACAAGATTTAACTAATCTAAACTAAACAACAAAGCTAAATTTAACTAATCTACACTAAATTAATCTAAACGGATCAACAATAAACTACACAAAAAAGCTAAAGAAACTAGACTAGATTAAACTAATCAAACTAAACTAAGGTAAACTAAATTAGACTAAATTAATCTAAACTAAACAACAAGAATAAACCCAACTAAACTAGTCTAAGCTAATCAAAACTTAAGAAGAAAGCTAAATTTGATAACCCAGTTAACTAAACTAGACCAGCACAAGTCTCAGTGTTTCAGATTCAAACTGCTTCGTGCACTGAATCGTCCTCCCGTTTCGTGCCCTCATGGCGCTCTACACATACATTCAGCACACCGAGTGGGCGGGTATTTGTTTTGTTGTGACCGTTTGGTTCTAGCTTTACGCCCCCACAATGCAGCTCTGCAACAAACAGGATCCTTCCTCCCCCTCCGTTCACCAGGATCCACCACAGAACCCCAACTCACTGAGACTTACTGGGACTCATGTCAGTGTAATTTAGAAATACGTTTACTTACCAGGGTGATGTTCAAATAAACACGACACACATTCAACATATTTGTGCAACTCTTTTTAAATGTTTTTTTTTCTGTGAGTTTTAGTCTGCTGGACTAAACAATTCAAAATGTTTCACATCATATTTTAGACAATATTGTTCTTCCAACAGTTTGGGGAAAGTCTTTCCTCGTGCCCGGAGCATGAACACTTGGGTTTTTCCCAGTTTGTGGTGGAACTTGACTGGCTACACAGAGTCCTGACCTCAACCCCATCCGGCAGCTTTTAAGAGGTCACTGTGTCACAACCACATGTTACGCTCACATATGACTAGAAGGTTCATACTTTTGGCATCGTGGTGTATTTTAGAGCCATGTTGAATTTAGGGTAAAAGTAGGGGGGGGGGGGCTGGTTGAACTATCACAGGGTGGCAATAAAAGAAAAGCCTTCCAGGTCCTCCCACACACTCTGCTGCTGTAGTTTTAACTGTCAGAGGCAGAACAAGTGTTGCAGGTTCAAATAAAAGCCGTTAATTTCAATTCAGTGGGATCAACTATTGGAGTTGCTCACGGGGTCAACGACAATTAGTAATTTTTCTGAACTTTTCTGAACTTTCATCCACAGATGTGCACCGTTGACCAACAGCAATCCATCTCGACAGCGAAACTTTGAGGAGACGGAGAGCCAAGGAATCCAAAATGGAGGAAGCTATCGTAGCTTATTAGTTCACTTTTATTTAACCTCCTCTGTTGGTGTTCTGACCTTTCCACTAAAGAGAAATGGTTTGCAGCGAGGAGACAGATGGCACAGATACATCTTTTGAATAAAGCTATTCTCCCCTGAGCTAACGAGTCTGCTAACTCACCATTATCAAGCTCATCACTTTATTATCCCTCTTCAATAACATTTTCCATACAAAAATGTTAAACAAACAGCCATGAGGAGTGATTAGAACAATCAAGAGAAAACGGACACGAAGCTTCAGGAGCTATTGTGACTGGCTAACGTTAGCCGGACCAGTTAGCATTTTAGCGGTTCGCTCACCAGCTACAGCAGTTCACCTCCTCGTCCTGAGAGTATCTACGTCATCTAGCTTCTAGAACCAAATATTTTGGGAAAAGACAGATTGATTTCGCTGTACCACTGTGTTGTGACCAGGCCTTAACTCTGACATAAAACAGTTCTATGTGAAGTCTGGAAGTGAGTTTTGATGGACGCACCAAATTCAAATGGTGTCGTAGACTGTTGATTGGAGAAGAATCCTCAAAGTTCAAAAGCAGACTAACCTGGAGAAAGCCTGCGTTGCAGTAGAGCTAAACAACACGATATCATCAGCATAAAAACAGAGATTTTAATGCTCAGTTGGAAAATTAATATAGTTTTTTGTAGCATCCAGGCTAATTATCAAATATCTTACTTTACACTTCAAACATCATCGAAGTGGAGTTCATTAGTGAAGATTATCTTGATGAATGAAACCTGGAAAAATCATAAACGTTTGTTTATTTTCTGTATTAATCCAACGGAAGAATCTGATTGACGGTTTGTGGAGGGAACCAGTGACGATGACTTCCTGTTGGACTACAAAGACATTTAACCATATATGTGATCTAAAAGGGTTAAAAAGACTTCTTTTTTTAATTTCATCTCGACTTTAATATTAATGTCACACTCTGAGAAATCGACCTATAAATCTCCATGATAGAGGTCTTGATGTGAAGGTCCGACTTTATATTCAATCCAAATCAAACAGAATATCAAGGATGACAACAGTAAATTCATTTATTCTGTTCATCATGATGGTTGTGCATTTTTAATCTTTCCCTAGAAATGTAATTCAAAGGATTTTTCAGCAGATGTCACCATTTTGACTGTACAAACTTTTACATTTGAAGTTACAAAATCTTTTATTTGGGGGTAAAAGTTCCACTTTCTCTAACAGTGAGTCAGAGAAATAACTTAATTATTACAACTTTAGATTTTAATCCCTAAGTGTCTTTTTTCAGTTTGTAAGCACATTGGTTGTCGATTGTGTTGCTTTTCTTTTAGTCTTTATTCCTTCATTCATAGCTTCATTGGTTTTTTTCTGTCTAAAAGGCTGCAGCTGAAAGTTAACCAGCTGATTAAAAGTGTCTCGTTCACAGAAATGTAGATTCATGAAATCACATGCACGGTCTCGTTGTGTCCACTGGGAGACAGCAGAGGACAAACTTCATCAAAGATCACCTGAAATCTTCTCTCTGATGTGAGTTCATTACAAACTAAAATATTCTGACACACTGTAAAAATGTTTAGCTCAGAAAACATGTGGCACAAACAGAATGAAGTCAATAATACAAAGAAAGTTTATTAATAAAGCAGATTACAGGAACAAAAGCAATTCAAAGCGCTTTAAAATACAAAGCTTTAAAAACAGTAAAAATATAGTAAATCTAAAAGATTTAAGAAGCACAGAAGTCAAATATAGTTTAAAGAAAGATGTAATAACATAATTATCATTCTGGGCCCTGACTCATCATCACGCATAATTACCAGCACCTTGAATCTACCGTTACTATTAATACTCACTTTCACTTCAGACTTTATATTTCTCTGCTCGTAATTTACAACTCTGAAAAATAGAGAAGCAAATTCAACTTTTTGTAAAAATGTACTTTTATTACTTATTTGTAGAATTGTTACCAGCAACCTGCACTTTATTACCCATGTTCTTTTTCTACTTCTTTTATACCTATGTCATGAAATGATATTTGATTATAGATGTGCTATGTACTGTATATTTGTAATGCACAGTATATATTAATACTCTGTGTAAATAATTCTGTGTATTTTAAGCATTTTTGGCCCAAAATTGTCGCTGGGAAAGAATACAATTTTATCTTTTATTATCTTTTTTAAATGTAGTTTGTTATTAATATGGGGCTCATTGTGATTCAAACCTCTAATTTGAATGCTTCATGTTGATATTTCTTTTTATCTGAAATATTAAAAGCTGTCGTTCTGAACCTTCGGTGTCACTGAAGAGCTTTGAGAGAGAAACACAGCAGGAGGTCGACGGAACGTTCAGAGAGGAGAAAGGAAAGACGAGGAGAAGAAGAATCAACACATAAAACTTGCTTTCATTTACTTTAAGTTCACCAGAATTGAATCTTCTCTCGTTAACTTTCTGACCAAGAAAAGAGAGCAATGAGGGAAAAAACAACAAGATCAAAGACGACGTGTCATTGATAACAGAAACAGGTTGTTGATTGGACCGGATTCTATTGAATTGTTCATTTATTATTTTACAGCTTTAGGGCGTGAAATCCAACACCAAGACTTAAGGAGCTGTGTGTTCCGATCATAAAACTCCTTTAAAAAGCATTTGATTGTGTTCCTCCTGCTGTGATGGTGGAGTTTGAAGTAAAGTTATTATCTTCGTAGATGTTTGCTGCTTCAGAACAAACTGAACTTCAGCTGATTGGTTGAATTTGTTCAGGAAGATAAAAAGTGACGTAAACAGGAGATCTGATTTCCTCTTCTGTGTTTACTCTGAGAGTGAGACTTTAGATAAAGTCTGCAGGGGCACAGTGTGTGTGTGTGTGTGTGTGTGTGTGTGTGTGTGTGTGTGTGTGTGTGTGTGTGTGGTAACTCACATAGAGTTAATATTTAGTGTTGAAAGTGAAATGCATCACAAATGAGAGAGCAGACAGAGTGAGCAGTGAAGAGAAGAGTCTCGTCGGTACATTTGTTCCCTGACAGTCATTCAGATCTAACCGTCATCATCATCATCATCATCATCATCTTCATCATCATCTTCATCATCATCTTCATCATCGTCATCATCATCGTCATCATCATCTTCATCATCGTCATCACATGTCGGTTCTTCCTCTGCGGGTGAAAATGTTGCGGCAGGTCTGGAGGTTGAGGGGCGTCCTCGTCCTCGTCTGCAGCCCGATCATCCTGCTGCCGCTCGCCATCAGCACCACGGTGAGACCAGTTCACTGACCAGTTCACTAACCAGTTCACTGACCAGTTCACTGACCAGTTCACTAACCAGTTCACTGACCAGTTCACTGACCAGTTCACTAACCAGTTCACTAACCAGTTCACTGACCAGTTCACTGACCAGTTCACTGACCAGTTCACTGACCAGTTCACTGACCAGTTCACTAACCAGTTCACTGACCAGTTCACTAACCAGTTCACTGACCAGTTCACTAACCAGTTCACTGACCAGTTCACTAACCAGTTCACTGACCAGTTTATTAACCAGAAACACAAACCTCTTTCCTGTAAACTGACCAGTGTGCTACTGTCTAAACTAACCACTTAATCACAAACATGTAATGACTTCATATCATCTATAATAATACATCATCATTTATTAGTTGATTATATTTGTTTTTTAATAATCTGAAACTTTTAAAGTTATGAAGTAAAAAAGTACAACGTTTACCTCTGAGATGTAGTAGAACGTAGCAGATAATACTCAAAGCAAAGTACAAGTACCTGAAACGTTCCAACTGAAGATGGTCTCAGTTGGGTTGAGCAGTTTGAGAAGTGATGACTCAGCATTTAAACTGGTCAGACTAACAGCTGTAGTTGTTGTTTGGATATATTAACAGCTGTGTTCACAACTTTCTGTCACTGATTGACAAACAGATTCCACAGTGTTGGAAAGTTCACTGTTTCAACATTTTTTCACTTCCTGACACGTTGTCTCCTGCATAATAATTAGCTTTGTGCTGTTTTCTTGTTTCTGGGATCAGGCTGTCAGACATAGAGCTGAGGGAACATAGAACTGAAGGAACATAGAGCTGAAGGAACATAGAGCTGAGGGAACATAGAGCTGAGGGAACATAGAACTGAGGGAACATAGAGCTGAGGGAACATAGAGCTGAGGGAACATAGAGCTGAAGGAACATAGAGCTGAAGGAACATAGAGCTGAGGGAACATAGAACTGAAGGAACATAGAGCTGAAGGAACATAGAGCTGAGGGAACATAGAGCTGAGGGAACATAGAACTGAAGGAACATAGAGCTGAAGGAACATAGAGCTGAGGGAACATAGAGCTGAGGGAACATAGAACTGAGGGAACATAGAGCTGAAGGAACATAGAGCTGAAGGAACATAGAGCTGAGGGAACATAGAGCTGAGGGAACATAGAGCTGAGGGAACATAGAGCTGAGGGAACATAGAGCTGAAGGAACATAGAGCTGAGGGAACATAGAGCTGAAGGAACATAGAGCTGAGGGAACATAGAGCTGAGGGAACATAGAGCTGAGGGAACATAGAGCTGAGGGAACATAGAACTGAGGGAACATAGAGCTGAAGGAACATAGAACTGAGGGAACATAGAACTGAGGGAACATAGAGCTGAGGGAACATAGAGCTGAGGGAACATAGAGCTGAGGGAACATAGAGCTGAAGGAACATAGAGCTGAGGGAACATAGAGCTGAAGGAACATAGAGCTGAGGGAACATAGAGCTGAAGGAACATAGAGCTGAGGGAACATAGAGCTGAGGGAACATAGAGCTGAAGGAACATAGAGCTGAGGGAACATAGAGCTGAAGGAACATAGAACTGAGGGAACATAGAACTGAGGGAACATAGAGCTGAGGGAACATAGAGCTGAAGGAACATAGAACTGAGGGAACATAGAACTGAGTGAACATAGAACTGAGGGAACATAGAGCTCAGGGAACATAGAGCTGATGTAACATAGAGCTGAGGGAACATAGAACTGAGGGAACATAGAACTGAGTGAACATAGAACTGAGGGAACATAGAGCTGAGTGAACATAGAACTGAGGGAACATAGAGCTGAGGGAACATAGAGCTCAGGGAACATAGAGCTGAGGGAACATAGAGCTGAGGGAACATAGAGCTCAGGGAACATAGAGCTCAGGGAACATAGAGCTCAGGGAACATAGAGCTCAGGGAACATAGAGCTGAGGGAACATAGAGCTCAGGGAACATAGAGCTCAGGGAACATAGAGCTGAGGGAACTAAGGGAAAATAAGGCCGTTTTCTTCGGTAAGGACGGCTTGGCTGAAAATAATAAAATGATCATGGATTGCTGTGTATATATAATAATATAATCACCTGATCGCGGTGATTGTATGATGATAATATTTCATCTAAAACTCTAACTTTGCTCCCCCTAAGTGAACAATGGGAATGCATTTGCAGGTTTCTTACGTGAATGAAAGTTAAGATAAACAGACTGTGTTTGGACAGAGCTGCTCCCGTCATCAGCTCAGCATGTTTTAAATCGTCCCGACACACAAGTGGATGTTTCAGGTCTCAAGGTTGTAAAGTTTTGAGAACTTTAAACTCGTCGTCTTCACAGCTGGATTCTGGAGTCCAGCGGGTGAATGAACATCAAGTGTCAGGTGAGCTCAGAGTTCACAGCATGAGTCTGTATCCTCACGTTATCCTCTTTCTACAAAAACAGCTTTTATATTTGTAGTTTTATATGTCACATAACGAGGTTATGGTGGTTTTAGATTGGCAAAAACCCCATTATACTTTAAAATCCTCCTAAAGTTTCTATCAACGCATTAAGGTGGAATCGTCATGAAATCAGAAGCTTTAAGGTGTAAAACATCTGAATTTAATGCTCTAAATGTTACTTTGATCTCATTCTGCAGGATTAAAGCATTTCATAACTTAATTTAAGGTTTATTTATTCAGGCGGTCAAATTAATGGAAACTTGAGGTCTTAAAGTTTGAGATTGTTGTGTGTAAATAAAAAGTGTTATCACTGATGTCCGTCAGGTTTTATTTGGATGATTATCTGGAAATTTGTTTCAATTTTGCACTAAATTCAGATGGAAGCGTGGCTATTTGTTATGGTTCTTAGAATAAGTATTAACCTGACATGTTTATCTGTGTGTGCATGTGTGTGTGTGTGTGTTTGTGTGTGTTTGTGTGCATGTGTGTGTGTGTGTGTGCAGGAGGCTGCCTGTGCTTACGTCATCCTCCTCATGGCGGTGTATTGGTGCACTGAGGTTTTGCCGCTGGCAGTGACGGCGCTGCTGCCGACCATCCTGTTCCCCGTCCTCGGCATCATGGAGTCCAAAGACGTAAGACTGGACACACACACACACACATAAAAGTCAAAAAGGTGCTAAATTATTAATTGATTAATATAAAGTTTGAGTTGTTAATGAGGTTAAAGAGACGACTGCTCACTTCTGTTCATTGGTTGCAAAAACATCAAGTGTCATCTCGGACCCCTGAGGATTTTTAAGTAAACAAACATTACTGGGTATAGTTGATGATAAAACCTCAGTTCATTGGATATCTTAGAAATACTAATAATTATGAAAAATGTAAAATTGTGACATCAGAATCTCATTTCGTGACATTTCTCAAGTCAGTGTTGACTAAACCGAGGACACGAACATCGGTCTCCTTGGTGAAAGTCTCGTGTTTGTGTTACACATCAAACCTTTCCTTCCACTCTTCTTTACACTGCGTCAGAGTGTCTAATGATGACATGGATGGGTTCATTATCTTGTCTCACCGCTGTACACCGCATGTCTGTTGTTGTTCAGGTGTGTATGCAGTACCTGAAGGACACCAACATGCTGTTTGTAGGGGGGCTGATGGTGGCCGTCGCCGTGGAGCACTGGAACCTCCACAAACGCATCGCGCTGCAAGTTCTGCTGCTAGTTGGAGTCCGACCCGCCATGTGAGTCCCATGATCTCCTGCACTGTACCATCAATGTTTAAGTTACTAGAACTATGAGTTCAAAATGGAAGTATTAAAAGACGCAAGTAAAACTTGGAGAGACACGTTTTCTATCTTTTACCACTGGCGCCAGAGAAAAGTTCAAGTTGTTACTTCAATCAAAAGGATCTATTTCATGTTCGGACTCTCAAATCTCCCATCAAGCATAAAAGTACTTTGCTTTGAATGAGTTTTGAAATGGAAATGCATGCTGTTAAATGTTTATCGTTGAGGAATGATAATTTAATTAATCCTGACAGGAATTATAGTTTTAATAGGGATTTTGTCATGAATTAAGTGTTTGACAAATGTAAATTTGTATCTAAAGAGATTTGCTAGATGAAAAATCAGTAGATCACTGAAGTCATTAGGGTTCATCCTCATGAAACCAAATTTGAATGGCGATCTATTTGATAGTTATTGAGATATTTCACTTAAGACCGAAGTGTTGGTTTCCTGTTAATCCTGTCCGAGTGATCCTTTCCTAACATGAAAATACTGTAACCACAGACTGTGTATAAGAAGTTGACGTAGATGCCGTGGTGACGTTCTGCATTTTGGCCGTCGCCATCTTGTTTTTTTTCAACCAGAAGTGAAACAAGAGGGAGGAACTAAGTACAACCGAACATTGAATAAAACATTTTAGGACCAAAATGTTACAATTAACTAACACACTACAGGGTTAAAGTCGCCCTGATAGAGACCTGAGGTAGCCCCGCCCCTAAAGCATCTCCTGCTTTATGGTCTGTTTGACTCTAAATGGACCATCATGTACTAAATGAACATCATGCTGTATTGAAGAAGACTTGAAACTAGAGATTGAGACCATAAACTCATGTTTACAATGTTTACTGAGGTAATAAATCAAGAGAGAAGTAGAGTCATTTTCTCATAGACTTCTATACAACCAGAGGAGTCGCCCCCTGGTGGACACTAGAGAGAATGCAGCTTTAATACACTTCAGAACTAAAGGTTTCCACCTGACTGTAAGTGAATCTTCTTAGTGCTAAATTCCCTTACAGTTTCCCCAGACTTGTGTCAATGTTCATTGGTCGTACTGGTTAAAAAATGTACCTTGACGATCCTCTGGTTCCGTTTCTTTTGGTTCCGTCCTCTCGTTGCACTTGTTGATGAGGATTGTTGAAGCGTCGTCACATTTTTGAAAATCTCCTCTTTCTTCGTCTCCCAGGTTGATGCTGGGGTTCATGGGAGTGACAGCCTTTCTGTCCATGTGGATCAGCAACACGGCCACCACCGCCATGATGGTTCCAATCGTCCAGGCTGTCCTGGAACAGCTCCACGGCAATGTAGACCCTGAACCCTCCTCCAAGACCCAGAGAGGGAGTGTCGACCTAGACCAGGAACATAAGGAGAAAACCAGCAGCGTTCTGCAAACTGCTGCTGTGAACATCCTGGATAATGGTATGATTGATCCACTATGCTGCCTACTGAGATCCTGTTTTAGAAGAAACCAGCCTAGTATCCCAAAGAAAGTGGATGAATCTGTTTGTAGGGGGTGACAGTGAGGGTTAGGAGGTTGGTGAAAGGGCATGCACTGTGTCAGATTGTAATGCAGGAGATGGGAGCTCACGTTCTTTCGCAGACCTGCAATAATGTTCACCTTTTTACAACTACAACATTTGCCAAACCTTTACCATACCATAGTTTCCATGCGCAGATATAGTGCGGCACAAGGATCTTTAAAAACGTTGCCATAAAAACATTGTGAGTGGGTTTCACAGAATCGTCCAAAGTCGTTGTTCTTGTCTGGTGATTGGGTCAATGGAGGCCCAGTGACCTTCACAATGCATCACTGAAAATGGACAACCAAGCTGGGAACCTTACACTTAACTCCAGTACTGCAGTCGAAATCATCTAACCACAAGTCCAAACCCAAGTGTTTGACTCCCAGTCACCGCAAGTCCTGCTGTAGTCGAGTTTTAAGGTATGCTGAAAACAAAACAAGTCTATATGACGTGTGGTATACCTTTAGTTTGAGGATTGGACAAAAACGTTGACCTCATGATGGCGCCGGAAGAAAAGTCTAAGCTATTACAATTCATCCTGAAGGTAAACATGACTGTAGGAACCATCCGGTAGTAGGTGAGACTTTTGTCTCTGAACTAAAACATGTATGGGACAAAAGGTCAGAGGCTCACCAACCTTTGTTGGGTTCATCTTCTTGATATCAATATGTTTGTACATCCAATAGTGTGTTAAGATATGTCGGTCTGGAACAAAGTGGTGGACTGGCAGACTGGCAGACTGCCATTTGTTTAGCATAGCTAAAACGAGAGCTTGAGAGCAAAGTTCCTTCGGGTAGCTGGTCAAAGATTAGAACTTGATTGCATACAGTAAGTGTTTCGCAAAGTTACAAAATCAGGTCCAACAATGTCTAAAAGGTGTAGGGGGAGGGGTTTTTAAAACAATATCTAAAAGTGTCTCATTTGCTAATCATTAAATGGCTTGAAAGACGAAGAAAGTCTTTCTTAAGTTTGACATCTGACCTTCTGGATGTTTCCTCACAGGTGTGAATGGGGAAACCTTCACACAAAGTAACTCAGAGAAATCCAGCAACATGTCCTCTGAGGCTCAGATTGACAGACAGGAGATCGTCAAACCGACACCACAAGACAAACCTCCAACCGACAGCACCAACAGTGGACCTGGTGAGTCCACAGAGGAGATTCACTCTGGTACGGAACTCCATCACCTACAGATTGATTTTCTTTCTTCCAAAGAGTCGTCGGTTTTCAGTTCATTTCAATTAAATATGAAGATCAACTTCCTTTAATGTTGTGACAGGAGGGAAAAGCTACATCGGTAGAGTACTCTTTAGATTTCATATTCCACACCTTATAATTTACGCCCAGAGCAAACATTAAGATCATTAATCTTAACCAAGTGATTCAGTTAGCCTAACTATAACCTAAACTATAGTTTATTTGCTATAACCACGATCTTTCCCCAACCTTTACCATGCTGTCGATGCCATGCACAGATATTGTAGAAAAGTAAAATCTTGATGTTCCAAAATATAAACAAATATAGACCAAAAGAGGGTTTATTTGAGCCCAAACCATGATCTTTTCCTGAACCTAACCAAGTCGTTTTGTAACCTGAACCTTTCTGATAATAATAAGTATTGTGCTTCTGTTTGTTGAGGGGAGAGTTTTTATTTTCCGAGCAATGGACCTTCGGATCAATGGGCGTTGGTTTTTGGGATAACGGAAAATGGGCCATTTTCCCGGACAAATGGGACATTTGGGACATTTTTCCGACTGTCGGGGTTTTCGGAATAATTAGAACCATCAGCTACCTGGAGGGAGGATGAAATCAATCCAAAGCTGATGGATGATTTGAAACATGATCAGAATTTGTAGTTAGTGCTCTAAAATATTCCCTCCTGTCTGTGGTAGCCGTCGTGTCCGTGGAGAACGTCTGCTGTCAGATGGAGTTGGAGGAGCTGAGCAACGAAGAGGAAGAGAGGAAGAAGTTGAGCAAAGGACTCCTGCTGTGTGTGTGCTACTCCGCCAGCATCGGAGGCATCGCCACGCTGACCGGCACCGGACCCAACCTGGTTCTGATGGGACAGATGAGCCAGTAGGTGCTTAAACACAAAAACACAGACGGAAACAGGGACAGTTCATGAAAGAGTCGCAAAATGCAAACTATTGGTTTCTAGTACAAGGACACAAATTTGTAGTTTTTTTTCGCTCAGAGTGACTTCTTGTCGATATTTAATACTACGTCACTAGATCTGACCGTAGTCACGTGGATGCGTTTAATATGTGTGTCCACCATGAAACAGGATTCTACTTGACATTCCTGGTATTGTGTCCGTTTTATTCTTTGTCAAGTTTTAGGTTGTGTATTACTGGACTTCTTGTTTTTGTTTGGACTACATTTATGTTGTAAAATGTTGGCTTCTTTTGTTAAATGTAGAAAAAACATTTTCATAATACTGCTTCTGCTACTAAGATTCTGATATGGGCTCCACTATCTGTTTAAAAGGTTGAACATTTTCTTTTGACGTTTTCTGACGTTCTCTCGTAGACTCTTCCCTCGGAACGGTGACGTGATCAACTTCGCGTCCTGGTTTGTGTTCGCCTTCCCCACCATGGTGCTGACGCTGACGCTGGCCTGGTTCTGGCTGCAGTTCCTCTACGTCGGCTGCAAGTGAGTTGTCTTCACCACAACGCATAAAGTGAAGAAAGAAAACCTGTCCACCCGTGCAGATCATTAAATGTTCTGTTGCAGCCTGCGGAGGACGTGGGGTTGTGGGGCGGTGCAGTCGGAGAAGGAGCGAGCGGCTTACGAAGTGATCCGAGACGAGCATCGCCGTTTGGGACCGGTGACTTACGGAGAGGTCAGCGTCCTGGCGCTCCTCATCCTCATGGTGGTGCTGTGGTTCACGAGAGACCCGCGCTTCATGAACGGCTGGGCCACCCACGTCTTCAACGCCAAGGCAGAGTGAGTGCCAACGAACCGCAACACGTGTCGTGGTCGTTCGTTGTTTCACAATAACTGAAGGCTAAATGAACGCTCAGGAGTTAGAACTCTCTGACGGGATCACCTGAATTATCTCCTCTGTTTTAAGTCTTCTACACTTCCTGGTTGCAATGCTTTAACAGACTGCATTGGTTTTAGCTCAGCTTGTTTCTCTGATGACGTTGTCGTTAACGATTATTTAAAAACAGTACAGTCCATCGTGCTAAAGTAACCAAGCCCATCAGTTCTTCTGTAACTGTAGCATGAAATCATGGTGGAAGGAGACTAGCTAGCTAGCTAACTAGCCAGCTGATAAATAATTCAAATTGAAAAACTTGATGCTTCATCAACACACTCTTGTCATTAACACTGATTCACCAGATGTTTTAAAATGCTGTTGGCTTCATTTCAAGTTCACAGAAGAGAGGAAATGTTCGAGACGCATATTTTGTTATTTCCAGGTGGAGGCACTTCAAACAACACTCTGAGGTTCAGTTACTCTTTAAACAGCTGTCTGGAGTTTTACTTTAACAGAAACACTACTTAGAATAGTTTGTCACATTTCTGAGTGTGTGTGTGTGTGTGTGTGTGTGTGTGTGTGTGTGTGTGTGTGTGTGTGTGTGTGTGTGTGTGTGTTCAGCACTGGTCCTGCATTAATGTTCAATGGAAAAAAAAGACTTAACCCAAAGTGTTTATGGCAGAACTTGCCTCGGGGCAAAACTCCCTGAACACACAGGAATCAGAGGCGAAGGACAAACAGAGACGTGTCTCGGGTACAAACTGTAACTGTGGTGCTGACCTGCACTGAGGCATGAGGAGATAAACTAGCCACGAGTTCAGAGTCCGGCCCTTTCAACTTAACAGCTAAACGTTTCTCTAGATTTTAACTGACAATCAACTTCTGGTGTTAAACTTCTTACATTTTAATCATTATTTTACCCAAAAAAGGAAAAGCAATGCATCCAGATTGCTTCAACCACAAATGTAGGTAGTGACCAGATTCCAAACCCACCTGTAAAACATCTATTTGAAGCTTGTTTTACGATAATAAAGTTACTTTCAGTATGAATTCACAAAGTTATAAATGTAGTTTGAGTCACCAAAACATTATTTTTTTGTATCACTGCAGCAAAAGATGTAAAATCAACACTGATGCTAACATTAGCTAATTATCAGTGAACCCAAATAAGAGCTGAGGCGGATTGAATGTCTTTGGTTCTGCAGGTATTTGGTCATAAACCGTGAACCCCAGCAGCAACATGGTGACCTGCTGATTCAGCAGTTTGTCAGTTACTATGTTGCTTCTTTCACCTCTTCCACATGAAAAAACAATCCTAAAAACCAAAGTGTGTGTGTGTGTGTGTGTGTGTGGGGGGGGGGGGGGGGCAGTCACCTTGGACCTGCTGTTTGTGTAAACTGATGATTTCAACATGTTTCCTGATCACACAGGATGATAATGAAGCTCAGACGTCCTGACTGATGTCAGCTCAAATCAACTTTCACCTCCAATCATCTGACTGACTTACAAATAAACGGAGTTTCAAGTGGGACAAGAATCAGTGAGAGTGTTCCTCTTCACATGATCTCCTGTTTATTATGGAGTATTTATTTAAGCATATAAAGTACATCAGTTTTAATCAGTAATCAGAAGAGCAGATTCAGAAAATCCTTAAATAATGTTTCATTGATTGTATTTGTGAACAAAAATAAAAAGGACAAGTTTGTATACTACCTGTTCAGGTACTCTGTTCACTACCTGTTCAGGTACTCTGTTCACTACCTGTTCAGGTACTCTGTTCTCTACCTGTTCAGGTACTCTGTTCACTACCTGTTCAGGTACTCTGTTCTCTACTTGTTCAGGTACTCTGTTCTCTACCTGTTCAGGTACTCTGTTCTCTACTTGTTCAGGTACTCTGTTCACTACCTGTTCAGGTACTCTGTTCTCTACCTGTTCAGGTACTCTGTTCTCTACCTGTTCAGGTACTCTGTTCACTACCTGCTCAGGTACTCTGTTCTCTACTTGTTCAGGTACTCTGTTCACTACCTGCTCAGGTATTCTGTTCTCTACCTGTTCAGGTACTCTGTTCTCTACCTGTTCAGGTACTCTGTTCACTACCTGTTCAGGTACTCTGTTCTCTACCTGTTCAGGTACTCTGTTCACTACCTGTTCAGGTACTCTGTTCTCTACTTGTTCAGGTACTCTGTTCTCTACCTGTTCAGGTACTCTGTTCTCTACTTGTTCAGGTACTCTGTTCACTACCTGTTCAGGTACTCTGTTCACTACCTGTTCAGGTACTCTGTTCTCTACTTGTTCAGGTACTCTGTTCTCTACCTGTTCAGGTACTCTGTTCTCTACTTGTTCAGGTACTCTGTTCACTACCTGCTCAGGTATTCTGTTCACTACCTGTTCAGGTACTCTGTTCTCTACCTGTTCAGGTACTCTGTTCTCTACTTGTTCAGGTACTCTGTTCACTACCTGTTCAGGTACTCTGTTCACTACCTGTTCAGGTACTCTGTTCTCTACTTGTTCAGGTACTCTGTTCTCTACCTGTTCAGGTACTCTGTTCTCTACTTGTTCAGGTACTCTGTTCACTACCTGTTCAGGTACTCTGTTCACTACCTGTTCAGGTACTCTGTTCTCTACTTGTTCAGGTACTCTGTTCACTACCTGTTCAGGTACTCTGTTCTCTACTTGTTCAGGTACTCTGTTCACTACCTGTTCAGGTACTCTGTTCTCTACCTGTTCAGGTACTCTGTTCACTACCTGTTCAGGTACTCTGTTCTCTACTTGTTCAGGTACTCTGTTCTCTACCTGTTCAGGTACTCTGTTCTCTACTTGTTCAGGTACTCTGTTCACTACCTGTTCAGGTACTCTGTTCTCTACCTGTTCAGGTACTCTGTTCTCTACCTGTTCAGGTACTCTGTTCACTACCTGCTCAGGTATTCTGTTCTCTACCTGCTCAGGTACTCTGTTCACTACCTGTTCAGGTACTCTGTTCTCTACTTGTTCAGGTACTCTGTTCTCTACCTGTTCAGGTACTCTGTTCTCTACTTGTTCAGGTACTCTGTTCACTACCTGCTCAGGTATTCTGTTCTCTACCTGTTCAGGTACTCTGTTCTCTACCTGTTCAGGTACTCTGTTCACTACCTGTTCAGGTACTCTGTTCTCTACCTGTTCAGGTACTCTGTTCACTACCTGTTCAGGTACTCTGTTCTCTACTTGTTCAGGTACTCTGTTCTCTACCTGTTCAGGTACTCTGTTCTCTACTTGTTCAGGTACTCTGTTCACTACCTGTTCAGGTACTCTGTTCACTACCTGTTCAGGTACTCTGTTCTCTACTTGTTCAGGTACTCTGTTCTCTACCTGTTCAGGTACTCTGTTCTCTACTTGTTCAGGTACTCTGTTCACTACCTGCTCAGGTATTCTGTTCACTACCTGTTCAGGTACTCTGTTCTCTACCTGTTCAGGTACTCTGTTCTCTACTTGTTCAGGTACTCTGTTCACTACCTGTTCAGGTACTCTGTTCACTACCTGTTCAGGTACTCTGTTCTCTACTTGTTCAGGTACTCTGTTCTCTACCTGTTCAGGTACTCTGTTCTCTACTTGTTCAGGTACTCTGTTCACTACCTGTTCAGGTACTCTGTTCACTACCTGTTCAGGTACTCTGTTCTCTACCTGTTCAGGTACTCTGTTCACTACTTGTTCAGGTACTCTGTTCACTACTTGTTCAGGTACTCTGTTCACTACCTGTTCAGGTACTCTGTTCACTACCTGTTCAGGTACTCTGTTCTCTACCTGTTCAGGTACTCTGTTCACTACTTGTTCAGGTACTCTGTTCACTACTTGTTCAGGTACTCTGTTCACTACCTGTTCAGGTACTCTGTTCACTACTTGTTCAGGTACTCTGTTCACTACTTGTTCAGGTACTCTGTTCTCTACCTGTTCAGGTACTCTGTTCACTACTTGTTCAGGTACTCTGTTCACTACTTGTTCAGGTACTCTGTTCTCTACCTGCTCAGAGATTTTGATGTTCAGTCTAATTGTTCTGATAAACTATGTAATGATTGATTCTAACTTTTACACGTTTTACTGATGAAGAAGATACTCGAGTTGAACAGAAGTCATTCTTTATGTTTGGACTCCTAATTTCTCTATTTAAATTCTGAAACTTTCACAAATGATTTCATGTCTCTGTGAACAGGTTGTTCTTTAATCTGAAGCTTTAACGTTGTTTATTTTTTCCTCCTGGACTGAACTGAAACCGTTTAATCTTTTTTGAATGAAAGGTTAAAAAAACATCTGGAAATCTGCCAGAACGTTCGGCAAATACAAGTACTCGCCGGTGAAATCCCCATTCATGAAGAGACCATGTGAGCCGGTACGAGGTCAGAGAGCCCTGAGAAACAGCCAAACCACACCTGACATCTTTCACTCCAATAACTCCACAGCGTTAGAAGCGTTAGCGTAAAGTCCAAAAGTCCAGTTATTGAACGAAGACACGTGAAATCAGCTGATTTGATAAAAGCTAATAAATGATCTGTGTTATGAATCATCTGCAGGTTCGTCACTGATGCGACGGTCGCTCTGTTTGTTGCTGTTTTACTGTTTGTTCTTCCATCTGAACCGCCGAGATACCTCTGCTGCTGGAGATCTGACACAGGTAACACACACACACACACACACACACACAGGTAACACACACACACACACACAGGTAACACACACACACACACACACACACACACAGGTAACACACACACACACACACACACACACACACAGGTAACACACACACACAGGTAACACACACACAGGTAACACACACACAGGTAACACACACACAGGTAACACACACACACACACACACACACACACACACACACACACAGGTAACACACACACACAGGTAACACACACACAGGTAACACACACACAGGTGACACACACACACAGGTAACACACACACAGGTGACACACATTATTTTGTATCCAATCAGAGGCCCAGGTGTCTCGAGGCCCCGCCCCTGCGCTGCTCACCTGGCCGGTGACTCAGCAGAAGATGCCGTGGAACATCGTGCTGCTGCTGGGAGGAGGCTTCGCTCTGGCCAAAGGCAGCGAGGTGAGTTTAAGGTTTAAGAGGGAAGACGTTTAGGAAAGAAAGACCAGTTTGTAAAGTCCACACCTGTGTGTGTGTGTGTGTGTGTGTGTGTGTGTGTGTGTGTGTTGTCAGGTGTCCGGTCTGTCCCTCTGGCTCGGTGCTCAGATGACGCCGCTCCACTCCATCCCTCCGTGGGCCATCTCCGTCGTCCTCTGTCTCCTCGTCGCCACCTTCACCGAGTGTACCAGCAACGTCGCCACGGCAACGCTCTTCCTACCCATCCTGGCCTCCATGGTAATAAAAACACACCGTCGTCACCACAGATCGTCCAATCGGAGAAAAGGAGGGCGGGGTCAACACTTTTTTAAATCACTGTTAAGTTACTGCACTTCCTGTTAGGATGTTTCACATTAAAAGCCTGTGAAGAACAGAACAGCCTTTTGAACCAGTGATAAACTTTTATTGTGAAACATCCCAACAGGAAGTTCCATTGAACTTAACAGCGACAGAAGTAAAGGAAACTTGAATGCATGAGAACCGTGTTTGTGTTCGAAATAGAAACAGAAAATCCCGTTTTATTCATTAGATAAAAACACATTTTCTTTCAATAACTGTCAACTTTTGTCATTTTATTTCTGCTCGGTTGTCGGCTGTGTACCGATGTTTTCTTGTGTCCGGACTCAGTCCCAGTCCATCGGTATGAACCCGTTGTACGTGATGATCCCCTGCACCCTCAGCGCCTCCTTCGCCTTCATGCTGCCGGTGGCCACGCCCCCCAACGCCATCGTCTTCTCCTACGGCTTCCTCAAAGTGTCCGACATGGTGAGACTCATAACGAGTGAAGCCAGAGCTTCATGTGTTAAAGCTGCATTCTCTCTACTGACCACCAGGGGGCGACTCCTCTGGTTGTATAGAAGTCTATGAGAAAATGACTCTACTTCTCTCTTGATTTATTACCTCAGTAAACATTGTAAACATGAGTTTATGGTCTCAATCTCTAGTTTCAAGTCTTCTTCAATACAGCATGATGTTCATTTAGTAAATGATGGTCCATTTAGAGTCACACAGACCATAAAGCAGGGGATGCTTTAGGGGCGGGGCTACACGGTGATTGACAGGTCTCTACGTCACTCCTCCTCAGTCCACATGTGGTCACTTCCTGTTCACTGGTTGTAAATAACCATGATATTCAGTCTGTGGTCATAAGCCGCCTCCTTTGCGCCCCCTGCAGGCTAAAACTGGCGCGGTGATGAACGTCATCGGGATCGGCTGCATCAGTCTGGCCATCAACAGCTGGGGTCACGTGATCTTCGGCCTGGACTCGTTCCCGTCGTGGGCGAACGCCACTTCAACCGTGTAGAGACCGACAACCTGCCGCCTCAGACTTCATCTTCAGGGTTCAGAAGATGTCTCAGCAGACGTTCTCTACGTGTTTTCATACCTCAGCTTGTGACGGCTGGTTCTGGTTCTGAGCCTCCAGAAACTACATCTGGACGTTTTTGGAGCTTCTGGCTGCTGATGCTTTGCTGTTAACAGTCCAATGAGAGAGTCTTTAGCAGAAACACACTGCTGATCAATGGGAGCTAAATCTCTGATTATTGGTGTTTAAATAATACGGATACGACCGAGTGACCCAAGAGTGAAGGTCTCTAATACGAACTCTTTTTAGCACTCGTAGTCTTTTCTTTCAATCAATATGAAGCTACTTTCAAGCAGCTGTTTCAAATTAAAAGCTCATTTGAGCTGCTTAAAGACTTTTAGTTTGAAACATTTGTGATTACAGTTTATAAACCGATATTCAATATAATTAATGCTGTGAAAAAACATGGAACATTTAAAATGAAAAAGAAAACAGTGAGGATGAAATATCATTAAAATATGATTATAAAATAAGAAGAAGTAGAAATAAAAATAAAGTCTGGTATCTGAGTTCCTCTTTAAAACCGTAAAACGGTAGAAATGATTCCTAAAACTAAGACATGACTCTTTTAAACTCTTTATTTGTTCTTTGGTGGTGACTTTATTTCCAGATGTTTTTTCAGTGAACAGACTCGTATTCCTGTGAATTGGAATTATTTTGAGTAATGAGAAAATATTGTACGTTTTGTATTTTTCTATTTAAAGGTATTTCGTGAATGTGAGCTGTACATATTTTTGTGTAGAGTTTTGTACCATCTATCTACAGTTTTATTTGGTGTTAATAGAAAAATAAAAGTGTGACAACAAACCTTTGATTGTTTGATTAAAGCAGTGATTCTCCTGCAAAGGTCACGTGACAGAAGAAGTGTTTTACCAACTGATGGAGCACAAATGCTAATGAATACTTCAGATAAATAAACTCTTTAAAAGCCTGTTTTTGTTCTTTTTAGAGATATTTTAACTGTACATTTGTACTTCTACTGCTGCAAATGTTTCTTCTTCTATTGTTTTACATTAATAAATGAATGAAGACAAATGTGCAGACAGATTTATTGTGTTATGTATCATATTCAGTCGGTGATTCCTGTGTGTGTGAAATCAACCCGTTTATTCTATGAACTCTTGTTGTCGAATGTCTCCCTCTAGCGGCCAGCGCGCGAACAGCAGCTACCGTAAACCACCGTAAATCATCGGGAAAAAAAAAGAGTACTGACTTCCGGCAAAATACGGCTTCTCATTTCTGATTTGTTGGATTTAAAAAGCAACAAAGAAGAACGCTCTGAGGTGTATTAGTTTGACAGTTTAGATTGTCATCAGGATTCAAAGGCTGTTTTCACGACCGTCTCCGTCTCCAGCCGGCGTCATGGAAACAGGTTTGTAGCCGTCAGTGTAGCTAACTGAGCTAGTTGAGTAGCTAATATTAGCTTGCTAGCATAAGTCATGTCTGGAGAAGAAGAAACGGATTTATTCGATACACATACATACACGTTATGAATATGTATATACACACACGATCCAGTATGCTTAATGAAGGCATTGTTACATTAATAATTCATGTGTTTAATGTAAGTTATTCTCTAAATTACCTTTGAGTTTGTATGAGACTGGGCTATACCGAACTAACTACGTCAGTAATCAGTCCAGTTAAAGGAAATCTTGCTTATCATCAACAATGTGAGTTTTTTAACATAAAACATGTTAAGATCCGCTGAGTCACTTGTTCAGCTCATGGACCCGTCTGGTGATACACAGAATCACGCGTTCATCTTCATGTTGTTGTTGTTGTTGTGGTCCAGAGGAGCAGGCCAGGAACCGGTTCCAGTCTGAGCTGGAGTTCATTCAGTGTCTGGCCAACCCCAACTACCTCAACTGTGAGTGACAGCTCTAATACTTCTACCATATATATATATATATATTTGTGTAGATATTTATGATCATTTATGAACTTTATCTTCACATGGTCTCTGTTTGTGTCCAGTTCTGGCTCAGCGAGGCTTCCTGAGGGAGAAACCGTTCATCAACTACCTGAAGTACCTGTTGTACTGGAAGGAGCCGGAGTACGCCAAGTTCCTCAAGTAACACCTGCTTTATCATTTTAATATTCATAACATAACCCTTCTTTAGCGCCTTGATGCTGTCGACCAATCACAAACCAGTAGTGAACGTATCACAATAACTCACTAAAGCACCACAATGTGGATTAATCCGCCGCTGAAAATAGTCCCTGACAAAGTCTGTGTTCCCTGTGTGTTTGATTAAAAACCACAGATGACGGAGTCTCTTAAAGCCGCAGTAACGCTGCTGGTTCTCCTCCTCAGGTATCCTCACTGTCTGCACATGCTGGAGCTGCTGCAGTACGAACACTTCAGGAAGGAGCTGGTGAACGCTCAGTGCACCAAGTTCATCGACGAGCAGCAGCTGCTCCACTGGCAGCACTACTCCAGGAAACGCACCCGGCTGCAGCAGGCGCTCGCCGAGCAGCAGCCGCCGCAGCAGCAGCAGCCGCCGCCGCACGGGAACGCCGCCGCCAAGTGACGAGATCACCGGAACACGGCGTGGGGCGGAGCTCCACCGGTGCTGGATTCATGGAGGTGGATGTTTGAGACGGACAATATTCATTCATTTTTATTTTTGATTCAGATTCCTGAAATGTGACCTGAGTGAGACATTTTACAGTGAAACAATCAGCTCGTCAGTGCTCTGTGGTATAATATATAACATATATATTATATTATAAAACGTACAAATATAATATATTATAATACATAATATATTATAATGTATTATAATATATATATATACATATAACCCTAACATATAATATATATATATTATAATATATTCTATCATAGAGCTACACTGATCAGCTGATACACTGTGTGTGTGTGTGTGTGTGTGTGTGTGTGTGTGTGTGTGTGTGTGTGTGTGTGTGTGTGTGTGTGTGTGTGTGTGTGTGTGTGTGTGTGTGTGTGTGTGTGTGTGTGTGTGTGTGTGTGTGTGTGTCTGTGTGTGTGGCTTGTTTGAACTTCCTGTTGGATTCAATGAAGTGAATCATTTTGTTAATGACGCTCCAGCGTTCAGTCACAGATCTGCTCGTGAAGTTTAAAAACGAACTCGGTGGATGAAAGGAAATCATTGAACGTGACGACAAACGGATCCGATGCAGAAATGTTTTTTCCATTTCAGTCGATACAAACTATGTTCAGTAAAATCTAAGTTTTAATCAGAAAATATCTTTCAGACGAGCCGTTTCACAATAAATCATGTTTTTCTGTTATTTTACAGACGTCTGATGTCTTCTTTAAATCCGTCCGCTGAGTTTGTTTTCAACTTTCTTCTGATAAACTTCATTAAGTGATGACAGAGGTTTCAGTTTCACAGATTAAACAGTTAAAAACACAGTGAGGGGTTCTTATACAGATATTCATAATCTAGAGATTCCACTGTTTTACTTTTTTTAATAAAATGTTTGATATTTGAATCGTTCAGTTATTCATTGATTTGGTAGTATTACGTATGTTATTGCTTCATTAGTGATTCACATGTTTTAGTATTTATACAAAATAAATACAGACATACATAATAAATGTAAGACATTTTTTATGTATGTGCTGATTAATTCCCAATATGTATTATATTTGTGTGTCAATTTCAGCCTTTTATTTATTTAATTTAAGTGTATTTTATTATATTCCTGCTGTAGTAGAAAACATTAGTTAATTAAATTAGTTGGATAAAGTACAGGCCACCGGGAGACCTTTCATTTATAAATTGTGCCGGTTTTGTGCAACTTTATTTTTCACTCGTTTAAATTTGGAAGCGACATCGCTTTTATTCTGAAGGAGTCGAATCGGATGTTGTTTACGTGACGTTTACCGGAACAGTCCAAACGTGGAACTGTTCTCCTCGCTACACCTCTGTCACTGGGTTATGACGTAAAGGTGTTTACGTTAAATCAGTAACCACCGATAAATGGATGTTCACCGTTTCTCTCAATATTTAGCTTTCCCCGGTTATCTCAGCGGACAGACGGGACACCGGGACGGATAAAGACCGACGAAGACTACGGTATCTCTTAACTTATCGATTATTGCTGATTAAGTCCAGTATATTTGTATAAAAGTGTCCATTTAAGAAAATAAAGCTACGTTGTAAGTTAACACTTAAGAACTAGCTAGTTAGGCTATATGAGCAGTTGGTGACCCAGAATGCAACGTGTCACCTCAGTTTTAACCAATCTGTAGTTCGCTTGTTAGCTTACATTCATCATTTTAGACCTCTTTGGTTGTTTGATGGTGAAACACTGAAGAGTTTAACTTAAACACGAGCTTCAACTCAGCAGGTCAAAGTCCTGATGAACCGGTAACTCATGAGTTCAGTTCACCTTCACGTCGTGCTCGTTTTAATTTAATTTAATTAACATTTACAACCCACACCACGTGAAAACTTGTGCAGGTGTTAAGAAGTGTTGCTGCAGTAGAATGAGGGGTTTTCTAAAGCTCAGAGACAATACCACGTTAGTCCACAGGGGGCGACAGAACCAACACTAAGTCAAAGTTCATCTGAGGAACTTAAAGTAAAACCACCGAAATATACTTGAAGCATCAGAATTAAAAGTCCTCCTCCTCTTCTCCTTTTTCTCTTCCTCCTCCTCCTCCTCCTTCTTCTCTCTGCTAGAGACCCAGGACGTATTGCTGGACCCTCTGGAGGTGAAGGGGGACTCAGGAGAACCAGAACCAGGACTGAGAGGGTCAGGCTGTCAGACCTGCTGCAGTCCACTGAGAGCTTCTCTAAAGGGAGTCTGGTCTGTCTTCATCAGGAGGAAGATGGCGGTGCAGCGAGTGGCGGTGATCGGTGCCGGTGCGGCGGGTCTCTGTGCAGCGAGACACATCCTGTCCAGACTGAACCGCTTCGCCCCCCCGGTGGTGTTCGAGCTCAGCAACAACGTGGGCGGAACCTGGTGCTACGACGAGCGGGTCGGGACTCACAGCAGCATCTACAGAGACCTCAGGTCTGTAACTGGTGCACTGATGTACTGGTGTCGTCATCAGTAAACTGGTTTTATGAATATTTATAGTTAACTGGTTCTTTTAGACTGTGGTACACTGGTTAGTGTAACTGGTTTCTACAGCCAATGGTACCAGATATTTTTCTTCTTCTGTCAGAGCTTTTGATTTATTGATTGCTGTTAAGATGTAAAGAGACGTTCAACAAAAATATCATGAATGTTTAACGACCCCGTCTTTAATCTGGCAACTTAAACTGAGTACTTGTACTTGTTTTAACAGTGTGCTTTAGTACTTTCACAGTAACAGTTGGTCTCCTCCCAACAGGACCAATCTTCCTAAGGAGGTGATGATGTTCCCTGACTTCCCCTTTGACCCCCAGCTGGACAGCTTCCTGCCCCATCAGGAGGTCCAGAGGTACCTGGAGAGGTACTGTAGGAGCTCCGACCTCCGACCTCACATCAGGGTGAGTCGCTCCACCTCTCAGTCTTTACTGTACTACATCTCAGAGGTACATGTTGTACTTTGTACTGTACTACATCTCAGAGGTACATGTTGTACTTTGTGTCTCTTTGTTTGTCAGTTCAACACATTGGTGGAAAAAGTGGGGCCTGTTGTCATGACGACAGAGGAGGAGAGCACGACATCATGGGAAGTGACATCATCTGATCCTTCAGGTTGTCAGAAAACAGAAACCTTTGACTCGGTCTTCGTCTGTTCGGGGTAAGACGTGTCTATATTAAGATAAATGACATTCAGTTCATTGTTAAGTTATTGACTTCCTGCTTCCACCTGGTGTCACCAAAACGCTGCAGTTGATGTGGATGTTGTGATGTTTGTCTTTAGGCACTACTCTGACCCTCACATCCCTCACATCCCAGGAATAGACCGCTTTAAAGGTACAGTCATTCATATTCACAGTCATCTACTGATACTGTGAGCTCTAACACTGAATGTTAGTGGTGTAACGGACCGTTAGGGATACGTACTTAATGACACAGTTTATTGTTAACCATCGGAGTGTAAATAAAGTTTTACTGTTAACAATCAGAGTGTAAATAAAGTTTTACTGTTAACATCACAGTGTAAATAAAGTTTAACGTTAACCATCAGAGTGTAAATAAAGTTTAACGTTAACCATCAGAGTGTAAATAAAGTTTTATTGTTAGCCATCAGAGTGTAAATAAAGTTTAACGTTACCCATCGGAGTGTAAATAAAGTTTAACGTTAACCATCGGAGTGTAAATAAAGTTTGACGTTAACCATCGGAGTGTAAATAAAGTTTGACGTTAACCATCGGAGTGTAAATAAAGTTTAACGTTAACCATCGGAGTGTAAATAAAGTTTAACGTTAACCATCGGAGTGTAAATAAAGTTTTATTGTTAGCCATCAGAGTGTAAATAAAGTTTTATTGTTAGCCATCGGAGTGTAAATAAAGTTTAACGTTAACCATCGGAGTGTAAATAAAGTTTGACGTTAACCATCGGAGTGTAAATAAAGTTTGACGTTAACCATCGGAGTGTAAATAAAGTTTAACGTTAACCATCGGAGTGTAAATAAAGTTTGACGTTAACCATCGGAGTGTAAATAAAGTTTAACGTTAACCATCGGAGTGTAAATAAAGTTTAACGTTAACCATCGGAGTGTAAATAAAGTTTAACGTTAACCATCGGAGTGTAAATAAAGTTTAACGTTAACCATCGGAGTGTAAATAAAGTTTTAACGTTAACCATCGGAGTGTAAATAAAGTTTAACGTTAACCATCGGAGTGTAAATAAAGTTTAACGTTAACCATCGGAGTGTAAATAAAGTTTTAACGTTAACCATCAGAGTGTAAATAAAGTTTAACGTTAACCATCAGAGTGTAAATAAAGTTTAACGTTAACCATCAGAGTGTAAATAAAGTTTTAACGTTAACCATCAGAGTGTAAATAAAGTTTAACGTTAACCATCGGAGTGTAAATAAAGTTTAACGTTAACCATCAGAGTGTAAATAAAGTTTAACGTTAACCATCAGAGTGTAAATAAAGTTTCACTGACTCAGTAGAACTTGTGTTTCTAGTCTCTGATCTCTGATCATGTTTCATTGTCAACAACCAATCAGAGGAGAGCTAGTAGCGTTAGCAGCACCACTAACGGCTAACCAACGGAGGTTCATTCAGTGACATCATGATGCCTTCAGGCTCTGCTCAGTGAACATGAGTACTGGCTGAAGCTACATTATAACGTCATCATGATGTGTTCACATGCAGTCTGTAATATGTAGTGTTGGTGATAAACATGAATAAATCCAGTAGTTTGAAGGAGATGTTTATGAATATGAAACAGATATGAGAGATGAATTATGATGTTTACCTTCCCTCTCTCTGTAGGACAGGTGCTCCACAGTCACTCGTACAGGTGTGCAGAGCCGTTCTCAGGTCAGTCGGTGGTGGTTTTGGGAGCCAAAGCTTCAGGACTGGACATCTCCATTGAACTGGCCGGGGTCGGTGCTCAGGTAACAAAAGATAATAAAGTTTAATAACATTATTAATGGATACACATAAGAGTCCACAGCGAGGCTTTTAGTTCGCAATCAGGGCTCGATATTAAGCTTTGCAGGTACTTGTCCAGATTGGAAAATGGAGGACAGAAAAACTATTTCTGAATGTTATATTTTTACTGTGTTACTGTCATCTATAGTATGTTTGTTTAGATATTTGCTTTGATTCAACATTATTTTTGGGTTTTTGTAGTTTAAATCATGTATTATAATCTGCTTACAGCTAGTGTTAGGAAGTTAAACATTCATCTTTAATATCTATTTCATATTCATGTGAAAACATCTCCTTATTAACAACTGTATGTATTCAAGTTCATTGCCTAAAACAATATTTTACATATTACATTTCAACACATCATGACAAACTTTTACTTTTTTTACAGTTTGGAGCTTGAACGCACCATAATGGAACTGAATGGAACCTCCTTACGTTAGCTGTTAGCTCGGTTATCAGCAGGACTGTGTTATGGAGAGAATCTACATAAACTAGCTAGTGTGAACTAGCTGACGTGTACTAGCTGACGTGTACTAGCTGACTAGCTGACGTGTACTAGCTGACGTGTACTAGCTGACTAGCTGACGTGTACTAGCTGACGTGTACTAGCTGACGTGTACTAGCTGACTAGCTGACGTGTACTCGCTAACGTGAACTCGCTAACGTGAACTCGCTAACGTGAACTAGCTAATGTTAACTCGCTAACTAGCTAACATCAGCTCTCATCCTGCCGATTTCAATGGATTTGTTGTTCACAGTGTGGTATTAAGAGGGATCTGCGACTACAAAGCATTAATGATCTCCCAATCGCACATTTTTACAGAATGTCGTCTCCTAATAAAGATGATATTTTTTGCTTGCTCTACCAGAGTTTACTTTTAAGCGTTAATGGAGTCCTGCAGATGTATCTCTCTCTCTCTCTCTCTCTCTCTCTCTCTCTCTCTCTCTCTCTCTCTCTCTCTCTCTCTCTCTCTCTCTCTAGGTGACTCTGAGTCACGGCCAGCCTCGTCTCACCTTTCCTCTCCCTGCCGGGGTTCAACAGTCCAGTCCGGTGGTGGCGGTCGAGGAGGAAGGCAGACTTCGCTTCCAGGTCACTAAAGTCCACCGGCACTGATGTGGAACGTGATGTTTCTGTTCCACAATATAAAAGAAACCCAGAAGCTCGTACACACTTTGTAACCAGCTCAGTAACTCTTCTAACAGATTAAAAGATGTTTCATTTACATGTGAAATGATTCAAACTGTTAAATCAGTTTTATTATTGATTGAAGAGGTTTAAACTGTGATGAGTTCAGCTGATATTCCATCAATGCTAACTCTAGACTAACCTTCTGATTCAGTCTGAAGAAGAGCTTTGTTTAAGTTGATTCCAGCTTGTTCTAGGATGCTTTTATTGTGAAACTCTTGACACTGAAACAGGAAGTTGTTCCTGTTTAAATCTAAGCTTCCAGCTCAGTTCTTCTCTTCTTGTTCATCTGTTGCTCAGAGGATCTTTGTCTCTTTGAACAGAGTTTTATTCTCCGTCTACTGAACTAAACATCTGTTAGTGAAGAGACTTCCTAGAGTTCTGGTCTTTGATGCTCTTAAACTGGTCTGATCGTCTCCTCTTGGTGGTTTCAGAGACTGGAACAACAGACGGGTGAGTTCCTGAGAGATTTAAGTTTATAGTATTCAGACTTTAATGACAGAATAAGAAAGAAAATAAATAAATGTGCAACCAGCTAAATCAAATGTAAACAATCAAGAAAAAGACAAAAGTACCAACACAACACAGTACAAATACTAATATTTTTTATATTTTCTACATTAAATCTCTCAGGAACTCTGTCTGTTGTTCCAGTCTCTGAAACCATCAAGAGGAGATGATCAGACCACTTTAAGAGCATCGAAGACCAGAACTCTCTGTAATATGTGCTTCATGTCGGTCCAGTGAGGCCCACCTGGTCTCTGTTGAACAGGTATCCAGTCTTTCTTCTCTCTGTTCACACTAAATAAAATGCTCTTCAAATGTTCCAGGACGGCTCTGAAGCCGCCGCTGACGTCCTGATGTTCTGCACCGGGTACAACTTCAGGTTTCCGTACCTGGACGGTCCTGAGCTGGGTCTGCAGATCCAGGACCACCTGATTTCCCCCCTGTACCGCTTCCTGATGCCCCCGGCCTTCCCCTCGCTCTTCTTCATCGGCTTGTGCAAGCAAATCTGCCCCTTCCCCAACTTCCACTGCCAGGTGAGCCCGAGAGTCAGCAGGTGGGATCTGACCTCCAGATATAACTGAAATACTCTGTCACAGTAAAGTGTAGTCTAAGTATTGGAACTGTGAGTGTTTTACTCTTTACTGGCAGACAGCCTCTTCACCGCCTCATTGACCCTCTCAGAACTCGGACTCGCTGGTTAGTTTGTGTCGTTGTTTCATAATTCATAATGACCCGATGAGGAGGTTTGCTTGTTGTTCAGGTCCTGTTCTCTCTGGCCGTGTTGGACGGCTCCGTCTCTCTGCCGCCTCGGGTCCGGAGGGAGGACGAGGCCCGGCGAGCTCTGCTGGAGAAGGCGGAGCGCGGAGTCCAGCAGCGCCACCTGCTGGTGATGCAGCAGCAGGAGCAGTGGGAGTACTGCCGGACGCTGGCTCGGGTCGCCGGCTTCCCGCCGCTGCCGCCCGTCGTGCGCAGCCTGTACGAGGAGGTGCGGGGACAGCGGAGAGTTCACCCACAAAACTACCGGAGACGCAACTACCGGCTGATCGGGGACGACCGATGGGAGCAGATCAATTGATCGATGAAAAGGTTCAACAGCAGGTGTAGAAATCATGGACACAACAGTGTTATAAACTTTATAAATATCACTTTCATACAAATAAATAAACACGTTTAAAAAAAGAAGTGTAGCAGATACGTTGATTCACTTCCATCCCGAGGCTAAGCCCCGCCCCTTCTGTTTGACCACCATGTGACTTTAGTTCATAGAGAATATGAAGAGTAGTCAAAGACAGATAATTATTTAATCCTATTTAAATATTCCCATGAATTACTCGTACGATGTTAATCAATTTAAAAGATATTTTTGCCCGTTAAGAAACGCCAACATGGCTGTTAGCTTGACTTGCTAGCTAACTTAGCTTAGATGTTAATTAAACATACCTGCTAAACATTAGCATGTTAGCATTGTCATTCTGAGCTTATTAGCATGCTGATGTTAGCATTTAGCTACAGCCTCACAGAGCTGCTGTCATGACTGCAGACGGTTAGCGATGTTTAGTTTCTACACAGGTGTGTGTGTGTGTTAGATATTTGTGATTAATCAGTGTGTGTGTGTGTGTGTGTGTGTGTGTGTGTGGATCCGTTGCATTAAACATGAACGAGGCCGAGGACAAAGACAGCTGACGTCATCAGACTTTAATCCAGATATTTCGCCACAAAACTTCAAAATACACAAAATAAATGACATCACAGACTGACCTGAGCTCAACAACAACATCACATGAGGGAGATACATTCAGACAGTGACATGGCTGCCGTTCAGTGTTCAACATTTAAAGGGGAGCGACACTAACATTTATTACAACGTTCCCCTTTAAGCCTCTCAGGTGGACAGAAGTGTTAAATGTTAAAGTAAAATGTTTTTCTGCTTCAATCGTCTGGTCGCCCATGAGCTCTTGTTTATTTGATATTTTATGATGTATAAAAGATTATGAATATGACTTAAAAGGGCCTTTGTAAGAAGCCACATAACAGAGTTCATGTCACACCTTTCTCCCATTTCTACACGGTTCTTCTGTCAAATGAAGGTGAAAAAAAAGATAATATAAAAAATAATTGTTAAAATAATTATTACATGAGGTCTGAGTTCAAGGGTACGAATTACTAAATCAGGAGAACAACCAAGAACCAAGGAATTAAATGAGGTATCAAAAGTTCGGTCACATTTAAAATGTTGAAACGGATGAAAATGGATTTAATTTTAAAATGATTTTATTGAGAAGTGTATCTTCTTGTTGGTATCGTTGATGTTTCATTAAGTATGTTTACGTCAAGATTTTCTAGAAAAATGCAAAAAAATAAAAATATCACAAGAAAAGTGAGATGTGAGTGATGAGACTTCCTCACATAAATACATGAAACCAACACAAATAGTTTGTCTCCTTTAATCCCTTCTTCTTCTTCTTCTTCACCGACCAGCTGTTTATATTTATGATACTAACATTCACACAACAGCAGTGGACGGAAACAAGACTTCAGTCAGGTTTTATTTTTGCAGATTGTCTGGAAATTTGTTTAAAATTTGCTCTAAATTGGACGGATCGACGTCCCGGTATCACGATCCCCGTCACTGAAATCGAGCCACTTCCTGTTTAACTGCTGGATTCTTTCACTTTATGAAGGAACCTTCTAGAAGATGACCCTCGAGGACTTGGACTCGTTCTCCATGTGCACCACCCTTTCCATCTTCTCCGCTGCCTCCTGGTCATCCTCTCCCGCGCCGTCTTTCTTCAGGATCTTCAGCGGCCACCAGAGGGAGCCGCCCCGGTGGTCCCGGCGGACGCCGTGTTCCGCCGGCCAGCAGCAGGGGGCGCCCTTGTCCCCCGTCAGGAAGTACAGGAGGGCGTTGAGCCAGGCGTTGCAGGACGCCAGCGGCCGCGTGACCTTGTAACAGATGGAGACGGTCTTCATGACGTTGCAGCCGCCCAGCTGCCCCCGCCGCAGGAGCAGGAACAGCGTCCGGGTCACGTGGAAGGGCAGGAAGCAGAGCGCGAACAGCAGCGTGATGGTCACGATGGTCTTGATGGATTTCCGTCGCCGCCGGATGTAGTGCGAGTACTGCGACCCGGAGATGGAGACAGAGGTTCTCTCTCGGTCTCTGGCTCCCTCCGTCGGCCCGTTTCCCACCGGGCCGTCCTCCCCGCCCTCGAGCGAACTGGGAGGCGAGCGCAGCGTCTGAAATATCGTCCGGACCACCTGAGAGTAGCACCAGGCGATGATGACGAAGGGCACGAAGAAGCCCAGCAGGTGGAGAACGATGCCGTACGGGACGTAGTCGGCGAACTCCTCGTCGATGGCGTCGTCCCAGCAGTTTGTGTATCCGCCGTCGTCCTCCAACTGAGACACCGTAGTGTTCCCGCCTTCCCTCGCTCCTCCGGGACCAACGACCCCGCCGCCTCCTCGCCGGACGTATCCCGTCTGGGCGAACCGGAAGATCGGGCAGGTGAGGACGAAGACCACCACCCACACCAGCGCACAGGTCCACTTCACCATTCGCTTGCTCTCCAGAGTGATGGTCCTCATCGGGTGGCAGATCCCCAGGTACCTGTGGACGCACAGCCAGAGGTGAGTCCGAATCAACCGCATTGATCTCATTCTTGTTCTAGTTTTAAAAAGTCTAAACCGAACAGACTCTATTCTAGACTATTCCTAGCTCCAAACTACAAAAAATTGTGAATCTGAGCAACAAACCGAACTGTAGATGACCGAAGAGCCCCCCGAAAAAATACTGTTAAAAGGTCTGCAACCTAAACCCGGCTCACTCGTCTCTGAAGTCAAATAGTTTCCCAAACATTTCAACCAGTTTCTGATTAGCTCAGAGGTCAGGAGAATCAGCTAGCTTGCTACATTAGCCTCATTAGCATGTTTCGCAGTGTAAGTGAAAGTTCAAACGGAGGTATTGACGTGACCCCAAAACTCTTCCCGGCTGATAAAGAGTCGCTGGATCAAAGACCTCCGTTAAGATAACGTTACATTTTGAACATAGCTAAGCTAGCGAGCTAGCAAGCCAAGCTAACAGTCATGTTGGATTTGGTGATGTCCATTGTACCAGACGAGAGACGAAGTCCACTGATTCAAATTAAAATGATCTATTGAATAGACAAACACAAAAACATTTGTCTCTAGCCGTTGACGACTGTACATATTTTATTCTGAAATTAGGTCCCACGGTTGACACCGGAAGGGGCGGGATTTCGCCTCTCTTGACGGACACGCCGTCACTGAGACGTGCAAAGGTGACGCTTGACGGATAAGTAGAGCTTCAAAGATTGAAGCTTAGTGTCAAGCTGCATTGTTTGACGCATCGGTGTGACAATGTGGTATCGGCTAAGAGCACCTGTGGAAACGCGTTGGCGTCCTACCTGTGCACGGAGATGCAGGTGAGGAAGAAGATGGAGCAGTAGAGGTTGAAGTAGAAGAGGAAGCGGACGAGGCGGCACATGAAGTCCCCGAACACCCATCGGTCCCTCAGCATGTAACTCGCCACCAGGAAGGGCAGCGACAGACCGTACATCAGGTCGGTGGTGGCCAGGTTCACCATGTAGATCAGCGAGGTGTTCCAGCGCCGCCCACCGCTGCTGCTACCGCCGCCGCTACCGCCGCCGCTACCGCAGCAGCCGCTGTGGTGGCGGCAGGAGCGCAGCAGCACCACCGAGTTAAGGGTGAGGCTGAAGAGGAAGGTCAGCGAGTAGCAGACGGGCAGGAAGACGTACTTGTAGGATTCGTCGATGCTGCAGGACGACGGCGGGACGGACGAGGTGGGCAAGGTGCTGGAGGTGTTGGGATGGTTGCTCGCCGCCGCCACCAAACCCATGTCTGGAGTGGAGATTTGGCTCAATCCCATGATGAACCTCTGAAGGCTATTTCTGTTGGGGCTGGATGGGTTCAGGTTCCTCTGGCGTCATCTCAGCTCCTCACCGGCTCACCGACGTTTCCTTCATTTGTCCTTCCTCCGATCGATCCGTCTAATCTCAGTCTGTCCTCGCCGTGGACTGAACCATGTCTCTGGTGTGCAGAAGGAGTTTCTGTGACCAGGAGGGGGGGGGGGGGGGGACACACACACCGTCATTAGTTTGGAAAACCTTGTTCACAATGTACCGCCGGCGTTTTTGCTGATGAAGACTATGTTTCGCTCAATTAGCCGCTCAATCATTAACGAAGCCTTCCGGAAACCTCCCTCCATTCATGTAGCCTCCGTGTACGGCGGGTCGGCGGACTCCTGCAGCTGTTGGTTCAGGGGTTAAAGTCCCAGTGAGATGAAAAATACACTTTCCAGTTTTAATCTTTTGTTCATTCAAATATACATTCATATACTGTACAAATATTAGGAAATCAGAGTATTTTTACATCAAATCTCTTCTGTAAAACAAATGTTTGATGTTCCGTTCTGCATTTGGGGCGTTAAAAACAATAACATCTCCTACGTAGTTACAATTTGAAACATTTTGAAACAATTTGAAACGAAACAAAAAAAAGCTTAAAAACGATTTGGATACATTTAGTAAAAAACATCATGGTTTGGCTAAAATGATGAAACTGACTCAAACCAAAATCCCAACTAAAGTACTAGTTTCACAGAAGACACTTAACGGACCCGTCCACCAGCCAGACCTCCTCCTCACGAGGACTTCAGTGAACTCATTAGAACATTATTTGTGATTCGCCAAAAACAAACGTAACTCACGTTACAATACGTTCCCCTTGAAATCGCAACACAATGCTCAGAACTCAGTGAGCAAAACTGATTTCATTTCCAAAACCACGTGACCGAGGTGAACGGGTGGTACAGCAGATAAACGTTGACGTGTTTTCAACAGAGATGCGACTCTCACACTTTGTAAGAGACACAAATTAACGTCACGAGAGTAGAAAAACCGAACTGTCTTACTGGACAAAGTGAAATGTGGACACGTATAAAGACAGAACACATGATCTGATTTAGGGCGAAGGATGTGCACATTTTCGTTACACATTTTGTTCACTTTTTTGTTTTTTCTCTAAAACAACTATTGAATGAAATCATCATTCATGGTCCCCTCAGGATGAACTGTAGTGAAAGCACCCTTTAACCAATCTGAAATTATTTTTGTCCATTATGTGTGAAAGGAACACTATATACTCTCTCTATAATTTATATTTATTTTATGGAGATTTTTACTATTATAACAGTTTAATTGAGCAACAATAATCGTTTCTGTGCTCCCTGGATGTATTTGAGAGTTTCCTGTTATCCACATAAGCAAACATTAACAATCTGACGTTTGCATTTTCTCCCTCTCAACATTTAAAAACGTATAATCTTCTGGGACTGTTGCTCTGTAGCTCTTCTAAACCATTTGGTTCCTTTAGTTCAGTCCAAAACCTAAAGACAGAGAAAGTAGAAAAGCAGCGAATCCTCACTTTGGAAACCAGTCAAATAATTTGCATTTCTGCTTTAAAAAAATCACTCAAACATTTTTCTTCTGTTTTTAAAAGAACGCAAACATTATAATCTGTCCAGTTAAAGCTGTTTAGATCTGGATTACAGCCGACCCCCCACCAGGGTCCGATCAGACCTACCTTCAGTCCTCCGCGTCGTCCGTCCCGTCCGGCGTCTTCGGCCTCTTGTGTCTCGGGGCTGAAGGGTCTCTCCGGGTTCTTTCTCCTCTGACCTTCAGCTTCTCTGTAAATAATTGATCAGCGTTCATTCAGTCAGAACTGCAGGAATGAAACTCAATACAGGGACTGCAGAGGAGGAGGAGGAGGAGGAGGAGGCGTTTAATAGGACACACCGGCTCTTTTAGCATCTGAGGATTATTTAATTTAACATACAAAGTTGACGGCTTTGCTCTGAGATCTTCTAGATTTCACGTCTGCTAAATATTCATCAAATCAACCTCGTTGTGAATAGATGCAGGTTAGCTTGATGCTAACGCTGCTGTGAATGTGTTAACTAAATGCTTTTATTTATTTTACATCAGTATTCTGACATGTAGAGACACATTAGTGTGTTTGAACGATGTGAAGGTGTGTGAGTGTGATCAAACACAATCACAGGTCAGACAGCGTGCAGGTAGCAGAGGAATGAATGAACTCTGACATTTATTAAAACCTTAAATACCTGCAGGAACAACTCTTTATGTGACTTATGAATTATAAATCAAACGACAAAAGCACAAACTTTCACTTTATCGCGGTGTGTTTTTTGTTTTGTTATGTAAACAAGTAGAGAAATCACACATATATATCCGTGCGTTATATATATATAACGCACGGATATATATGTGTATGTTATTAGAGTGCTACACAATATATTTCATTAAAAGTTGCTCAACAAACAATAAAGGAAAAACCAAAATACATTTTGTTACATTACATTAAAATATATTTCACAATTAATGTTTTACATTTACAAATACATTTGTAATTCATTTTATTTACATTTGAAAAAACAACATTGGCTTTGTCAGGAAATACTGTTCTTAATATCTATTGAAGTCTTAAAAGTTTAAATACACAAAGTTTCCTTCACAGTTGATGTGACGTCACACACCAATGAGACACATCTGGATCAAAATGTCTTTTAAATGATCTAAATAGCATCTGTGTGTGAAGAATAAAACTTCCTTAAAGTTTATATTTAGGTGGCGACATAAACAATAAAACAATCCGATGAAGGCAGCAACATTAATACGCTCTGCTGTAATCAGTGGATTATTCCTTCAATGTGTTGGAGTAAACAATGACTGTACCTGAAGTGTTAAACATTGGTTAACATTTAAATATTAATATGATAGATTTGTAAATTAACCCATTCCTGTCCTTAATATTAAACATAAACGTGTTACTTTTTACAGTTTGTATTTTAGGTTCAGATGTCATGAATCAAAACTCTAAATAAAAGTGTATTTCTCCTTTTGCCTCTAAATGTCAGTTTAAAATATGAATTCAGTTGTTCTTGTCTTGCTACACAAGCTGTGCGAGTGTTCTGTTCCCTTCTTATAACGAGCAAAAGTAAAAAAAAAACACAATAAAACTTAAATAAGATAAGTTAGTTTCCCTCATTTGCATATAAATGTCTGGATTTACGTCCAAGAAGCAAAATCCTTCTTTAGTCTCAGTAACACATCTGGATGTTTCTCTTATTTAAAGAAAACAACCTGAAAGCTTTCTGAGCTTTGTATAAAACAAAGAATGTGTTTCCTACCTGAGAGGAATCTCTTCTGGAGCTCAGACGTACGAACTCTAAACACTAGATTGTTTTAACACGTACGCAAGCATGCTTTCTATAAATCATAAACTCCACATTGATCCTGTTCTGACATGATTAAAGTGTGGCTAACGGCTAACGGCTAACGGCTAACAGCTAACAGCTAACGGGACCATCAGTACACACTGCTGAGTACCTCTCGGCCGCTGCTCTGTGGCTCACTTTTACTGTTTTATACGGTGTGTTTGGTTAACAGCTAACAGCTAACAGCTAACAGTTAACAGCTAACAGCTAACAGCTAACAGCTAACAGTTAACAGCTAACAGCTAACAGCTAACGGGACTACCAGTAATCACACTGCTGAGATCATCGCTGCAACTCAGCCGCTGGTCCGCGGGCAGACAGCTTGGTGTTGATTTAGTTTTTGGTGGAGATCTGTACTGTGTTCACCTTTGTCGTTTAATATTCATTAACTTGAGCTAATCCGCTTCATCAGTACTGTGGGTGTGTTTTTATCAGATCTGATTGACAGCTTGATATCTGATTCAAAAGAAATGTGGAAGATTTACGATTTGACCAAATCAGCGACTTTAGATTGTTGTTGATTGATTGTTTTGTATAACATTATGTCGCCCCAACATGTCCTCTAATGATGTCGATCGTACTTTCATGTGAGCTCAGTTGTCATTTTGAAACCATCCGTCCATTTCTTTTGCCACTTGCTCCGGGTCGTGGTCTCAGAAGGATCCCTCAACGTTTTCCAGATCCTCCTAGTGGATCCCAAACCAGATGAGATATATAATCCGTCCAGTGTGTTCTGGGTCTACCTCTGGGGTTTCTCAGAAAACCTCTTAAAGTAAAGACCGCTTCCTGATTGTTATTGTGTCATGTGACTCGCAGCGTTCTCCCTCAATACCGGATCAGTTTAAAAACCCGCGTCCCCATTAAGACATAGAAACATGGAAAATATGGTCCCGGTTGACAAATGACCAAAGTTACCTTTTAGTAGGTGGACCGTGGAGATCCGTCTAGAAGACGTTATAAATGCAGGAGCTGAGTTGTGTCTTTGTTTTTGATGTTTACGAGTTCTTCGCTCATCAGAAGCTGATTGGAGATGGTGCTTCCAACTCTTTCCAGGTTACTTCTTCTCTTCGCTCATAATTCTTTGGACTTGTGTTGAAAAGCGTCTCAAAGTCGGAGCGATGCCGTCAGGAAGCTCTTCCTCTTATCCAGACCCCTCCAGTCGTATCGCCCTCTTTGTCGCCCCGAACGCTGGTGATTTGTCACTTTTGCTAAATTAGCAGCTCTGCTAACGTTTAGTTGGGGTTAAATGACTCTGGGGGGACGTGGGGGGGGGGCTGACGTGGACCAGCAGCCGGACCTGGTCCCAGAGTGGCCAAATGTTAAGGCTGATGTGGAGGGGGTCCTAGTCTGTGGTCCTGGTTGTTAGGTCAGGTCCTGGACGTCCAGCAGCATGGCGTCCTGCTTCGTCCTCAGCTGGTCTCGTACCACCAGGTGGGTCACCAGCTCGGAGCTCAGAGCTGGAAGAAGAGCAGCGAGACAAAGACTCAACCATGTTTCATCTGAATGTTCTGCTTGCGTTACTCGGGACGGTTGGACCGTGGGACCTTTTGGGTTTATTTGCCAAAATAACCAGATCTAGCTTTAATTTATAAGCAATAACTCAGTAAAAAAGATGCCAAAATAACGACATAATGATGTTGATTTGTAAAAAGTCTGAATTCACGCTTCGTCAGGTCTGTCCGCAGGACGACAAGCAAACATTCTTTTAATTGTTCGTTTTCTTGATGGAGTTTGGATCTATCGATGCTAGGCTATGCTAACATTGTAGCTGCTCCATCATAAATACAGTCACAACGTTATTGTTTGTACCATAGACAGTCTATGGCTCAACTTAGACAAATGTGAATGACGCGAATAATACGTAGTTGCATTGACTTTAGTTAGATAAGTGATGTCATTTTGTATTCTGCTGTTTTTTATTTTTAATATTTTATGCTTAAATTCCAGTTGAAATTAAAAATGCCTTTTTAACCATTTTAAAACACATCACCAGTCATTTTATGCACCTATTAAACAATAAATGTAAATTTACAAAAAAATCTAATCCTTTGTATTTTTATGTCAAAATCCAATCATCTTTTCATCTTGTAAAACAAAACATTACTTTTCACTGGGACTTCAAACGTGTTTTTATTTTGTGTTTCTTTCATAACTTTTAAGTGTTTGAATTTAAATGTGTGACGTTCCTGGTCGTCATATTTTGGTCCTTTGACAAACATTCTGATTCACATCTCTGACTGTCTTCTTTCCCACAACAGCGACAGCTGAGGCTCATGGGTAACGTAGTGTTTATATTCAAACTAGTGGTCACAACATCGACATCTGGATGAGGAGGTTTCATAGTGTTTATAACGTGTGTGTGTGTGTGTGTGTGTACCGTGGACGTCCTGTTGAAGTGATGCTCCCAAGCTGCTGAGCTGCTGCACTGAACGCTCCTTCAGCTCCCAACGCTCCAGATGTTTCCGCTCGGTAACACAGCTGCTGCTGGCCAGACGCTGCAACACACACACACACACCACATTCCTTCAACAAGTTTTCTGTTTCTCTGTTAATAACATTTCTGTGTTTTTGTCTTTTTCTACCTCGTCCTTCTGCTCAGCCAGCAGTTTGTCTCTCAGCGTCCTCAGGTCGCTGGCCACTTCCTGTTTCAGCCCGGCGGCATGGCAAACCTGTAAAGAGATATGAGGTCAGTGGATTTATAAGTGCTAAATTCCGACGTCAGATCATATCTATAATTGAGGGATTGCCTCCACACGGCTCTCAATATGGTGACGTTTCAGCTGACAGAGCTAACGGTGTGACCCAGAAAGCTGCAAAATCTGTTGTTCTTCCTCCCTCCAGCGCCATAATTTGACGTGACAGTGACGTAGTTGGAGGTACAAGAACGACCAGTGAAGAAGTTTTGTAGGATGCTTCATTCATGGTAATTTAACATTGATTGAGTATAAAAGCAAAGTGGAACGCTAACGATATGAACATGGAGGAAGTGTTGAGTTTGACTGGTGAACAGAGGAATATTAAAGTTACTACAAGAAACGTTTTGGCGGCCCCTGTGGACTAAAGTGGTAGTGTTTCTGAGCACCAGAGTTCCTCACAGTAACTTTAAGATACATTAGAAGATAAAGGTCTGGTTCTCTACCACTGAGCTAAATAACAAGAACTGACTGTACGCTGCACTTTAGTCCTGTTTCATTCTCATTTAACCAGATTGATCCTGACTGTCAGCAGTAATGATGAATTAACACAGTGGACCGGACAGAAAGAGACCTTCTTGTTGCTTCCTTCCTCCTCGTCTTCACTGTCGCTGTTGTTGATGAAGCACAGCTGCAGGTTTCTGTGGTTGTGAAATCTGTAAAAAGATAATAAACAAACAGGAAGACAGTTAGTGTTTGGTGGCACTTTTTAGGGCTGCAAAAAGGATTTAATTATCGATGATTTTACACTATGGTTATAAACCATGGTTATAACCTACGATTATAAACCATGGTTATACACTATGGTTATAAACTATGGTTATAAACTACGATTATAAACCATGGTTATACACTATGATTATATACTATGGTTATAAACTATGGTTATAAACTATGATTATACACTGGTTATAAACTATGATTATAAACCATGGTTATACACTATGATTATACACTATGATTATACACTGGTTATAAACTATGATTATAAACCATGGTTATACACTATGACTATACACTACGGTTTTACACTATGGTTATACACTATGGTTATACACTATGGTTATAAACTATGGTTATAAACTACGGCTATAAACTATGGCTATAAACTATGGTTATACACTATGGTTATAAACTATGGTTTTACACTAGTTATAAACCATGATTATACACTATGATTATAAACTACAGTTATACACTATGGTTATACACTATGATTATACACTACGGTTTTACACTAGTTATAAACCATGATTATACACTATGATTATACACTACGGTTTTACACTAGTTATAAACCATGATTATACACTATGATTATAAACTACAGTTATACACTATGGTTATACACTATGATTATACACTACGGTTTTACACTAGTTATAAACCATGATTATACACTATGATTATAAACTACAGTTATACACTATGGTTATACACTACGGTTTTACACTACAGTTATAAACCATGATTATAAACTACAGTTATACACTATGGTTATAAACTATGCTTATACACTACGGTTATAAACTATAGTTGTCTCATTTATCATCTCCTCAAGCATTAGTTGCTGACAAACACTATATTCTCATGAAATGTAACATTGTTGTAAACTGTTTATTATTCTGGTCATTTAAATTAATACTAAAACCATGAACATCTGACTTCCTGAACTGCAGAAACGACACAGAGTGGAATCACAAACTAAACAAAAACTGAACATCATCAGTTAAAACTGTTTTACTAATATATATAATAAATAAAACTGCATTACCGTGAAGTGACGACGGCGACTCGACACCTCCTACAGTCCTCCTCTTCCTCCCAGACGTCTCTCCACACTCCCCCCTGACTCTCCTCCATCCTCACCCCCGCCCCCCTCTGCAGGGAGACACAATCATCACAATATTATCATTTAAACTTGTTTTATTACAAATGTAAGACTACTCATGATTTTCCTCAAACCAGCAAATCCAATGATTTTCTGTAAATATACTTGTGTAGTTGATAATAATAAAATAGTAAAGTCTGAGCTCAGCTCTACAGAACTTCTCTGTGATGACAACAAACCAACTGAGACAGAGATCATAACAAAGATCTCCAGAGATTTCACTTGGGTCAAGCTCCAAACACAACGGATCCTACATTTCCCACAATGCAACGCTAAAGCGTCAAACTGAAGCGATAGAGACGTGTTTTTCCTGCGATCATTGTTTTATTTTTGTTTGTTTTCAGCAGAAACGAGTTGATAACATTTACATATCATCACCTTTTAGCTTGGATTTAAGATCAAATAATAATTATATTTAAATAACAAACACTCTTCAGGGACAAAGGAGGACACTGAACCTCATGGGAAATGTAGTCTTCATGGCTGACCTTTGACCTTTCCCTCCTCTCCAGCTCCTGTTTCTCCAACTCAGCTATCCGCTGGCTCAGGTCCTCCCAGTGCATGATGGGAAAACCCTGGGGGTCCACAGAGGACGCTGACGCCACTGCTGCGATGTGATGATGAAGCTCTTCCTCCTCCTCCTCCTTCTCCTCGACCATCTCTTTCTCTCCCTCCATCCTCCTCAAACAAACAACAAGATCAACAAAGAGTTTCAACAAAGACATGAGATTAAAACAATAAAAACAATGATATTGAAATACATTTACTATTACGTCAACGTCATTAGTTTCACTTTATTTAATATTTAATTGAACTTCAAATCTTGCAGACGAAGACAGTTGTGCAACACTTGATACACTTTGTAGAAACATATGCTTGTGTCATTAATGCTTGTGTCATTAATGCTTGTGTCATTAATAACCATTAATAAACCTGCAAAATAACACTTTCACTGACGCACGCATGAGTCAAAGTGTTATTAAAGTAATTGAAGTGACTTTTATTGAGTTTAACTAGATGTAAGCTGTTATTAAACTCTTTAAACCTCTTAATACTAACACTGAGATGTGACAGCGTGAACAAAGGAGTCATGTGAAAGTTAAAGAAGAAATAAAGTGATCTTAGTTTAAGGTATAACTTGAATTCGTACATAAATTACATAGAGATTAAAGTCTTCTAAACTTATACAAACATATATATACATACGCACACATTATATATACATATGTATATATATATATAAATGTTGGTGTGTATCTAGATATACAAAGTCATTTATAAAGTAATAAAAACGCAATAAAATTCAGTTTCCAGATTGTCAAATGTTTATTATAATTATTTTCTGATCTTATCTTGACAGTTTACGGTCCTCCTGTTCACAGATAGAGTTTTTATTAATTATTGTCGTGGTCACAGACTTCTTTAAAGTTTGACATACTAATCTTAAATCTAGATTAAAGTTGTTTAAACTCTCTCTCTCTCTCTCTCTCTCTCCCGTTCCCCGCAGAAGACAGCCCCTCTCTGCCCGCTGTTGTTTACCAGCAGCGTGGTACACCTCGGAGGGTTTTTACCCGCCTACCAGTCACATCCAGACGGCCCCGGATCCCTCCGACATGTCGCCGTCCGTCACTTCAGCCCGTCGGCTTCGCTGTGGGGCTGAACCGCGGCGCGAAAGCTGCGGACGTTTTTTAATGAAACATTAACGGAAAAGTTGTTAAAAGTGTCCTGAAAGTTGTTTAACTCCGTCAGGAGGAGGAAGGACCTCCCCTCTTCCTCCTCCTCTTCCTCCCTCCTTCCTCACCCTCACTCTTCCTCCTCCTTCCTCCTCCTCTCCCCCCTTCCGCTCTTCCCACTTTAACCTCTTGGCTTCGGCAGAGTGACGGAGGCCTTTAAACGGTTAAAACAGCGGGCAGCTCCCGCTACTGGTAGTTAAGAACAGTAGTAGTACGTGTACTTGATGTAGTAGTAGTTTTAAGTACGTAATGTATAGTAATATGTAGTATTACACTAGTAACAGCCGAGGGAGTACAGTTTTTATATTTAGATGAACGTTTTCCGGCCACAAAAGAAAATGAATAAAATGTAAAGATGGCGGATTTAGAACCGTTAAAGAACACTGACATCAGAGACCGAGTCCCCGCTTATTCTCACGCATATATTCATTAAATGAGGTATATTTTTCTTTAAATGTAATCACAATACTGTTAACAAGCTACCTTAGTTAATAAGCGTGTTATTTATTTATGTATGTTTATTGTGTCGCCAACTTCCGGCCGTTTAAAAATAAAAACAGCTGCAGTGACTTTAAAAATAATAAAACTAGAGTATGGCTTGATAATAGTTCTAATAAATTACACTGTATGTACATTTTACAAGCTTATAAACAATAGTTATCGACTACATTCAGTGAAATGATCTCAAACTCTTTCTGCCTGTTCTGTTTGTTTCATCTTAATATCAAAATCTGATCATTTACTTTTTTATATTGCATCGTAATCTTTTAGAAGAACTTAAACCAATATTTGACAATTTCTGCCTTTTTTAAACTTGAATTATTTACAGATTTACATAATACAGTACATATACAGTTATATTATTGTTTATTATATGAGTTATATTATTATTATTTATTATATTATTTGAGTGCCAGGTCTCTGGTCCAGCTCTCTGGTCTCTGGTGCAGGTCTCTGAACCTGGTGCAGGTCTCTGGTGCAGGTCTCTGGTCTCTGGTGCAGGTCTCTGAACCTGGTCTCTGGTGCAGGTCTCTGGAGGCAGTGAAGGGGTTACAGAGCGTCTCGGTGTCTCGTTTCACCATTTTTTGGAGATGATGACTCAGAGCAGATGAAGGATTTGAGGATTCTGTGAGAAAGGCAGGTTTAGTTTTACAACAACAAAGAAAACCCCAATAATAATAATATATAATAATATATAGTAAATAATATTAATATTAATATAAAATATTATTAATAATAATATATTTCTTTACATTTTTAAACAGTAACAAAAGGTTAAACAATTTAAAATGAACAAATTCCAAATAATAAAAAAAGGGATACAATTCGATAATTTAAACAATTATAAAAACAAACAAAATAAATGAAGATATTAAACCAAAGTGTTGTATTGGTGCTATTACATGTTCTGTTAACATCATCATTAGTAGTTTAGAGTCCTAACAGGAGAAACGTTAATTAAACAGTTAATTAAACAGATTTTATTGCTTCACTCTCTCACTCCTCCTGTCGCTCTGCACTGCAGTATGCAGTATGACCGCAGAGCGGCGCTGTTTCCACAGTTTGGTGAACTACCTCTATTTGAGTCAAGGAGACTCTGTTATGTTGTGAAAATCTTTCAAACTGTTAATTCTACAGTGTTTCCGGGACTCTTGTGGAGGTCTGCTCGGTGGACGGAGTCTCATGAGGACTATGTGACCGGCTCAGGTGCGACTTGTTCGGGCAGCTGCTTTAGATCTTCTGGACTGGAGTTTGTTTTTTTGTATTGCAAACCCAAGTTAGCTCAACAGCTAATCCCTAAAAAGTCACGTCACCTGCGCGGACTCGGAATTAAAAAAAGTTTCACGGTAGAGCCGAAGACCGACGGGGGAGTTTTAACGAGACGCCATTAAAAAAAAAAAAAAACTTTGTCACGAGTGTGTTTTTGTTCGTATCTTATTTTTCGCTGCTCGCTGAGAGGCCTGCGGGTTCAGGCTTCCACCGGGCTTGAGTTAGAGCCCGACGCCGCCGTCAGTAGGTCGGAGGCCGGCTGTTGGCGCTGCCACCGCCACCGCCGGGCCTTACGGACCACGGGTAATGGAACGGATGGAAGTGGACCAGTGCGCAGGCGCAGCTGGCGGGGCAGGGGGCGGGGCACTCCGCAGATCGAACAGCGCCCCCATGATCACCAGTGTCAGGTGAGTGGTACTGCACCCAAGTGGGACAAACTCCATTCAAAAATATATATCTTTTGAATTTGCCTTGTTTATAGGA
>NC_136540.1:801375-948875 GCF_910591455.1 Pholis gunnellus
TTACAGCGAGTCCAGATCAGAGGGTTCACAGCGAGTCCAGATCAGAGGGTTCACAGCGAGTCCAGATCAGAGGGTTTACAGCGAGTCCAGGTCAGAGGGTCTATAGTGAGTCCAGATCAGAAGGTTCACAGCGAGTCCTGAGGGTTCAGACTGACTGTTTTGACTGTTTTTTCTTCTTCAGTGGTTCCAGTCACAGGACAGCGGCGCCACACCCAACTCCTCCCCGAGTCCCACCAGGAGGTTCAGGTGAACCCAAACCCTGATTGTGGTTTTATAGATCCTTTATTGGGAGCTTCATGATTAGCCACTTATTGTTTGATTTGTTAATAAAACAACAAAGTAAAACAAGCTCACTGAGCGTGCTCAGAATCTTCTTCTCTGGTATTTGACGTATCGTTGACGTGGCGTTTGTCGCCACCTACTGGCCATATTCTGTAAACCGACGGTTGTGTGTTAAAATAAATATCCGTCTACGTTCAGACAAGGTCTCAGTCTACTTATTCGTGTTTTTGTTGTCCAACAGACCAGCAGTCAGTGCCACTGTGAGATGGCCTGCTTTAACTCCACTCAAGAGGAAAGGTAATGATTCGAGTGTCTACATTTACTGATCTACGTCAGCCGAGTCTTTAATGGATTCGATAGTTCTATTTCACATCGCCGTCACGGTCTCTGAACGTTTGAGACGCACCAGGTGTTAAACGTGTGAAGAACGTTGAACGAGTTCTCGATTTAAAAGCTTTGTTTTCACTGTCGACGCTTATCGGAATGCAGCGATGTGATTGGCTGAGTAGCATCACGTGAGACGATTAGAAACGGTTCTGTTTGTTAATGACCTCTGATGTGTACAGTTGTGAACCTCTTCTGCCTCTCAGGAGGGGTGGAGTCTGACGGACCCCCAAAGAAGCTTTTTGTTGCCGGGGTAACAGATCCCGCCCACCGCAGCAGCTACACCGTCAGGTGAGGATCACCTTAAACACGCACATTAGTGCCAAATTATAGAAGAAAGAATCACGAGTAAAGCTTCTCTCCCCCCCTCAGTGTCTCTCAGTCGGCGGCGGACTCCCCTCCTGCAGGAGGCCTCAGCCCTCAGTCCAGCCCTCTGTCTCTCTCTCCTCCCCCGTCCTTCACCCCCTTCACCCCCCACCAGCACCCCGGACACTAGAACCCTCCTCACCCAGAGTCCTGACCCTGACACTGTGGGTGCAGACTGACTGACCACCAGCAGCTTGAAAGGAACATCGACCCCCCCCCCCCCCCCCTCCATTGCACCTTATTTCTGCTCCAATCATCTGCTAGCATCACTGTAAGTCCCGCCTCTTCCTGCGACCGCATTGGACGGACAGAAGAATCACAGGAAGTTGAAGATCGTTATATCGGATATTTTTCTGCAGCCTTGAAGAATCGGACAGAAAACTTTAATGAAGTTTCCGATCTGTTCGCCACCTGTTTCTACTGGTTGGTTGGATATTTAACACAAAATCACTCACTGAGCTCACTGGTTCATCCTGAAGGCTCGTAGGATGAACTAACCTCCCCCCTCAGATTAACGTACAAAGGATTCATCATCAGCATCGTCGTGAGATCACAAAGAACTTTGGGGAGACTGAGGACACACCGGTTGTGTCGTCGGCGTCGGGCTGGAATCAAACAGACTTAAAGAGAAGCGGGTTTTTGGTAGCAGATGAGCAACAGACACCTCCCGAACTCTACGTGGCTGCTTCTGACTCTGAAAACATTTCCCTCAGATCATTTCTGCGGACATCGAATGAGGTCGGAGCCTAAAAAACTGGGACACGGTTCACGTCGCTGCCCATCGGATGCTGACGTTCCAGATCTTCTGAAGAGGTTCTAATAAGGTCTTGAGTTGTAATCAAGTTGTTTTGAGACGATCAGAGTCGTCTCTCTGAAGGAGTTTCGAGGCGCTTCAGGAACGTTTTGGTTCCACCGTCGGTGATCCAGGAGGCCTTCAGCTGCTTGATGTCCTGGAGGAAACGTATCGATCTTTCCACCAGGAAGACGTAGAAAGGATTTATTCAGACGCGTCACGAAGCCAAAGTCATGACTGACGGATCTCGGTGAACCAAGGTTGTGCACTTATTGTGCATCTGATTTTGTAGATATTTAGCTCATCTGTTGAAGATGATGAATTTAGCATATTTTAAACAAATGACTAAATATGACAGATAAATAGATCCAATGAAACCGTCTTAGTCCGAGGCCAGAAACCACTTGAAAGAGGTAAAGTGTCTTTGAGCCCAAACCAGCTAAACCAGAGTCAAACGTGACGTTCAGCCACTGAACAAACGTTTCAGTCATTGAAGCCTAAGATTTTTGTGTTTTAAAGAAAAGTTTTAGTTGTCTGTCTCGGCTGAGTCACGCTGACTGAAGCGCTCTGGTTTTACCAGAAGAAAGTAGATCGTCTACGGTTTGATAAACTTTGGCCGACGTCTTTCTCCCGGTATGAGGAACCGGGTTTCACAAACCGGTTCCCGGTGAGTAGAAGCGTGAAGAAGCTTGTGGTCTGTTTGTTAATAGTGTCTATATGTGAATATTGACAGTCGGAGCAGCTGATACGTGCTCACTTTGTCTTCAGCCTGCATGTTTGATTGTACATATTGAATCTGCAGGAAGTGACGGCGCTCTTCCCTCTTAAAGGTGCATTTATACTTTCACTTTTTCCATTCTCTCTGACCGGCTTGAAATCCTCCACGTTGTTGTTCGTGAAGGAACAAATTCGGTTAAAGACCTTTTTGATTGTGGCAGAAATCCCCATAAAATCTGTTTTATTACTTTGTTTCACAAAACCAGTCCGTGATCATTCTGGTGTTTCTTTCTAACGTATCTATCGTACTTGTTCTGGAAAAGGTTTTGAGACAATGTCTGCCAATCGTTTACTATCTTTAAAGACCTTTCTCGGTTCTTTATTGCACTTTGAAGAAGTGCGCCTAGTTTAAGAATTCATCACGTGTAATCCTAGAGCTGGGCAATACTTCAATATCACATTTCAGTCATATCGTGAAGATATGAACTTATATTATCGTTGTGCAGACTGTGATCGGAAACAAACTCATTTGATTCACAGCAATTTGCTTTGGAACGTCAGTTTATTTGATGCGATTTTTGCACATATTTGCCAGCTCATGAAAACTTCTGTTAATGTTGTAATAATCATCCGTATGGCCCAGCTCGAGGTGGTCCTTCCTAAACATATGGAGCTCCTGATAGGACGATAGGACGATCTGCCGTTCGTCTGAAGCGTCTGTCCTCTGAGGCTCCGTGAACGTGGAGGTTGTGGCCACATTAGTCACCAGAACATTCATCCTTCAAAAATATGACTAATAATAACCCAGAATTCACCGATGTGGATTTCTGACGGTTCTGTTAATGTGGTGTTTTGACATTGTTGACTATTGTTTAGTCACAGACGCGTCTCACCGGAGCTCAGAGGTGTTTGCAGTTCTGCTTCCAACTTTTTGCACTCGCAGTTTTGTACAGTTTTGTACTCGGGCTCACTCATCGTTGTGCCTCAACACGTCGTCCTACTTTGGAGGAGGTTGTTTTTCCTCACGTGTGTCGATAGAAACGTCAGATCTGAGAGATTTTACTTCCCACAGTTGACAGGAAGCTCTTTTATAATCGGCTGTTTTTATAGAAGTGTCTTCATCGCCTCGCTGCTCAATCGGCTGTTTCAACAAAAACAGTTTCCAGAGCTTTTCTTAGTGACATGACATCATATGTTCCGTTGTCACGACTTTGCACAGTTCTAGTCAAACAACTTTAATCTTTTTTTTTTTCTGTTGCATGATGGGTAACGCATCATCATGTAAGAAATGCTGTCACGTTTTTTGATGATTTTTCTGTCTTTCCTGCTTTATTTCTTGATTTGTTACCGTCTCTGTGAGTCTGTTTCTGTGGAATGCACTCAAAGCCTGAATTAGTTCCAGGTGAGTTTGGATCAGTTGTTGTTCGGACTTTGTTCTCAGTTTAGCTTTAAAACGTCGAGAGCAACATGAAACTTCTTGAGGTTTGTTTCTTTGATACTGCTGCCATCTCCATACTTGAGTCTTGGTACCAATACCAAAACATCCTATTTCATTTCTTACATTGAGAAACATTTTAAATACAAAACCCCTCTTTTCATTAAACAAAAGAAGCCGAATTTGTCAGAAGTAAAATAATCTGACTTTAATAACATTCAGATTTAAATCAGGAACTATCAGATGAAAGAATCATTTTGGTTTTAATCAAATGAAATAAAGAAGTTCACTGGAAAGAGCCAAACAGGTTGATATTCGTCTTCATCATCTTTCCTCCAAATTGTGTTAAAACCTTAAAACTTAATAAAATTTTGCCACGAAAACAAGCTATTTTGAATACTTAATTAAATATCTAACATCGATGTGAAGACATCACTGTGATAATCGTCTGTAATTTACAGTTTTTACCATCAACCTTTGAGAACCTCCAATTAATAATTAGATTTATCAAAACCTAAAAATCTTTAAAACCTGTAGAGAGATTAGTTGAAGACGAGCTTTAAAGACTTTGAACCGACACAAAGCAGGATAGACTTCAGAGGTAACAACACGCTGCCAAAATCATTGAGTTGTTTAGACACAAACTGTAGCTTTAAGATAATCTTCTGTTTATTATCTTTAACTTTGCACACTCACCATCATCCCATACTGCTCTAAGTATGAGGAGAGAAACATGAAATATGTAGATGGGTCAAAAATGTGATGTGGACTCTGCTTCAAAGAATGTTTTTAAGCCAAAAATTCTTCAACAAATTGAAAGTTTTGTAAGAAAACAATCTTACAATAGCTGTAAATAAGAAGAACAGTATTCATTAATGTGTGTTTGTCTTTTTTAAATGTTTAAAGTGTCTCGTCATCTCCCAGAAGTGTCTTGGGGCTCAAATCATTTGTATCCTTTAACGGATGTTTCCGGTGTGATTGGAGGTTTTGCTCATCTCCTGTTTCATTGGCAACGTTAGCGTAATACGGTAAATGCTAACAGTTAGCATATAACATTAAAGTGTTATGATGTTAAAATGCTAACGGTAGTTCGGAGAAAAAGCTGCAGCCAAATCACTGATTACGAACTACATTTTACCTGATGAACAAAAGGCGTGTAGCATGACTGCTAACCGTAGCTGTGTTGCTACACTCTTGCTAATATGCTAACGTCATCTGAGCCTGAGATTTCCTAAAATGGCCACCGTATGAATTGGGAACAATTAGCGGCGACGGATGCTTTTTATATTTTTTTTAGGCCCAAAGTACATTCTAAGCGGGACTTTTTACTGTGTAAAATTAAACTTGTCAGCGCTCTGTATTTTAAATAAAGTGAAGTTATTGCTCTACCTAAAACATTTTGGCATTGATTAGCCAACTTACACTGTATAACATGTCTGCAAATCAATTTATGGAGAATTTATTAATCTGCAATGATTTTGCTATTATCGCATACTCATATTTGAGTCCAACAATACCACAAATGCAGCTTTTTAAATGTCTTATTTTTGGGAAATTTAGTTTCTTCTGTGATTGTAAACTGAATATATTGTTCAATACATTTTAATACGTCAACTTAGGCTTTCAAAAACTGTCGTCAGCATTTTTCTCAATTTTATAGACTAAATGTTATAAAAACAATAACTGCAGGTATAAATAAGATAGAAAATGTATTTATAATTGACTGGCATGTGTGTGTATATATCATCTACATTCATCTGACCGTAGTAACAACATGGCTCATCCTCTTGACACTGAAAACTGGTTTAGAAAATTACAAAACAAACTCCAAACACGCTGGAACTGTCTTTAAATTGTGATGACTTTGACCTCGTTGACACTTCTCAAAAAGCAACTTCATATCGTATGTTCATACATTTCTTTATTTTTTATCGTTGTCTTTTATTTGTGTATCATTATACAAGTTAAAGCTTTCTGTTGGAATCTGAACATTCTTACGTTTGTTGTATTTTCTTCACATGATGTCAGCGATGCTTTTAATTAGCTTATTGAAGTGCGTCCTTTGTGTTTTGTGTAAATCTGTTTGTCGTCTCTGTGACGTTTAGAGCATGTAGCGAGTAACCCGTCAACGTTTCAGTATTAAAGCGATATTTCACTCTGGTAAAAAACATTTTTTAAATAAAATTGCTGTGATTTCTCAGCACCGAAACTGAAAATGAAGCCAATGCAAAATTTGCAAAAAAACTGCAGTTCCTGAAATGGCCATTTAAGGCTGGTCCCCAAAAAGCGAGTCGAAAAAACCGTATTTGGTCTCTACAGCCAATGTCCCCGTTCTTGACAACTGTACGTTTTTAAAATATTATGGAGGCTTAAAGTGACAACTGAGATCTCCATCCGCTCCGTTAAGACCATGAGATATGGTTGGAAAATAATCTTAAAGGGCTTCAACGCTTAAAAACATTTGTGATTTATTTTTTCTCACAATCAGAAATCAGTGATTAAAAAGGTTGCAGTCAAGATTAAAATGTCTAATTCATGAGGTCTCGATTCAGATAATTAGAGATGATCCGATCCCAAGACCAATATCAATACCGGTGTGTTAAAAGCAAAAAGAAAGTTCATAATTTGAAGTTTATCACCAAAAACTACATTTTTACAAGATTACATGTGAACACATCATGATAACGTCATAGTTGACCTTCGGCCTGATACCAATTTTTACCGAATGGAGCTTGAACGCATCATAATGTGACTCAATGCAACCTAGCTGTTAGCTGTTAGCTCCGTTTTTTAGCCAAGAAGGACTGTGCTGCTCACCGGCTACTAACGGCTAACGTTAACTAGCTCTCCTCCTGCTGATTTCAACACTGATTTGTTGTTCAGAATGTAGCGTTATCACGCAAATGAGGCGTTTCATATACTGGTATCGGACTTCTAAAATACCTAAAAACATTTTGACAGTTATTTAGCAACAATCACATGAAAACAAAGATTTTTACTGCGAGATTGTGAGAAAACCAAAAGTGCTTCATGTTCATCCTGTCTCCGTTCACCAAACTCCTAAGAATTAAACTTTAGAATTACACTTCAGAATGCTTTAAAAAGAAAAGTCTACTCCCCATTTCCAGACCTTATGCTAAGCTAAGCTAACCAGTTGCTAGTTGTAGCCTTATTACAACAGACTTTTACCAAAATGTAAAACTTCTGTGAGGTTCTTATGTTTTTATGGTTTTTTATCAGGCTGTGAACGTTTGATCAACTAAAGATTTATTTTTTTTAGATGAACTTTTAGCACTTTAACATTCATGTGTGAAGCAAACAAAATGTATTTGTTTTGTTTTAAAATGCAGAAAAGCTTATTTTCGGTGTTAAGTGCTGAAAACTGACGCAGATCCACCAGAGTGAGATACGACTTCTAAAAAAAGGGCTGCTAGTTTAAATCCACACGATAAAGGGAACTAAAAGCACATCTATGAAAACATTCACAAGTATTTTCAACATGTAGATAGTTAATTTCTTTCTGTTCTTTTTGTTTTGGACAAATTCTCTACATAAGACAAATGAGATGATGTATTTTTATGCAACTGTAAAATAAAAGTCTATATTCAAGTGTTTATTCCCTTCTGAGGATTTCATCGCTGTAAAATGAAGCAGAATGACTTTCTGGTTTTAGTGGAAATCTACACACTATAAATATATAGTATATAGTATATATTGTATATGAAAACTCAATAAAATCTGTATCGTATCAGAAAGTGTTTTTTTTTCTCTTCTGATCAGAAACAGATTGTGATTTTGAACCATAGTTCCTAAATGTCTCTGGTCTTCTGTAGTTTTGTGCATCAAATTACAAACTCAGATTTCTTATTGTGTCTTCTCTGCTCGTCTCCAGGCTTTTTTTTTATAAAAGGGTATACTTCGACTTTTTTAAATTACATTTTTTATGGCTTACTGAATCATAACTTTTAATTCCTCCGCGGCGGCAAAAGCGGGGACGCCTGGAGATCATTTCTTCAAATTCAAACGTCTGGACTGGAAAGTTCACTGTGACCTAAAACACTGTTTTTATAGCACACTATACTAAACTATGACATGCTATACTATGACTTTACTCTACGTCACTCCTCAGTCCAAATATGGTCAAAATCGAGGAAACACTTGAATGAAACAAAAGCATCCAACAAAAACCCCAAAAAGACAACAAACTAGTTTAGTTTGAGTTTTTTTACTTAATATAATCAAAACGTTTTTACATCGCTCACAGCTGCTGATTCGTTACCAACATGATCGCCAACCATCAGGAACACCGACGCCTTAAAGCACAAGTCTGGATTTTCTTCTCGTCACTAAATTCTCACTCGAGCATCGAATGTGGATTAATCCGCCGCTGAAACTAGTCCCCAACTAATGCACTACTTCCTGCTGTTTGATTAAAAACTACAGCGAGCAGCTGTTTGAGGAGATTACTGATTAAACTTTCTTTAATTTGTGTTAAAGAATTACGTCGGGAAGTCAAAAGTATGAATAAACAAACATGTTGGTTTGAGTCTAACCGTGAGATTTATAGAATAACGTGAGACGGATCTTTAAAGTCTCGTTAGTAAACTTTCTTTGTTCTCTCTGTTTAGTTTTTTGTGTCCTCAAATTAATTCACTGAATAGTTTGATTTACTTCACGTTGTGTCTGTCGAACATATTTTACAGGATAACAGAGTCTCACTTTAAAACTGATCGTTCACCGTTACACTCGAGTCTCAGCGTTAAGCTTCCAATATTTTAAAAGGTAAAACCATATTTTTATTTTGGAAATATATTTTACAGAATCTTCAAAGACTCTTAAACATCTGGATGAAAAAAATATTTAGTTTCTTGCACAATAACCCGTTTCTCAGACGTTTGTCTCTTTATAAACCGTTCAAAGAGTCTTTGAGGATTCAGGAAACATCTTCAAATTGTTAATAAATTCAGAAGCTCAGCGCTGCGACTAAAATGTAAAGTTGTTATCGATCATAATTTTGAGGCATTAAATGATTAATTCCAGTAGTGAGAGCACAACGTGACTAATCAGAGAATGACTGATCAGCTGATTAGATGACGTTCTTCACATTAAAGCGTCTTTACAGCTTAACCTTATTCTTCATGATAACAGCACAGGACTCGTTTTGTCGGATTTAAAACTTTTCAAATACTGAACTGAAAACTAAAACTCGCTGATGGAAACATAATTCTGTGGAACAAAAAGCAACAAAAACACAAACCTGAAGTTTATAAAAAAATAATAATAATACATTTGTTTAAATTTGATTCCACGGACTATTTAACATTTACCTTTACGTTTAAAATCAACACATGGGAGTAATTTAAATGTGGACAGATGAAACGTTGAGTGTTTCAGACGTGATGCTTCTCAGCTGAGAGGTCAAAGGTCAGCGAGACAGGAGGGGGAGGTCACTGGAGTTCATGATGAGGCTGGAGTCCAGGTTCAGGCTCTCTGAGGAGAACAATTCAAACTTCAAAATCTCCTCAACATTAAAATAATGAAAATAAAATATAAATTTGATGCGTACACGAAGCGTACACGACGCGTTCACGAAGCGTTCACGAAGCGTTCACGACGCGTTCACGACGCGTACACGAAGCGTACACGACGCGTACGCGAAGCGTACACGACGCGTACGCGAAGCGTTCACGCGTACGCGAAGCGTTCACGACGCGTACGCGTACGCGTCGCGTTCACGACGCGTACACGACGCGTTCACGACGCGCATATGAACGCGCTCACCTTGGTCAAAGTTGAGTTTCTTGTTGGAGGAACCGTCTCCGAGTCCTTCGATGTCGACTAGGTCGCTGTTCACGTCTGAGTCGTTGAGCGCGCTGAGAGTCACGTCTGCAGGAGGATCACATGTTTATTTACTGACAGAAACATTCACTGAAAAAACCTTCACACATTTGATCCTTCGCTTAGCCCCGCCCTTTGAACACAGACTAGCCAATCACAGGTCAGAACAGGGTCGGACCACAGACTCACCACTGGTTTCACATGTTCTTCGTGTTCAGACCGGTTCATTAACTAGCGTTAGCACTTCTATGCTACGCTAGCTACTGAAGGTATACCGAATATATTTTATAGATACGGTGAATAAAGTAAAAGGTCCCGACAGAGTAAAATGATTTTTGCTGAAACAGCAGCTATATATATATATATATATATATATATATATATATATATATATATTTTGATAAATAAACCAGACTCCATGGATAAAAACAGTAATTTTACTGTGTCGTAACAAACACACTTAATTCAAACTTATAGGAAATATACAACTCACCAAAAACCGCATTAGGTCTGAAGATATTGGGATTTGGCAGTTTATTTAACTTAAACCTGAGTTAGTGAGAGTAGAAAAGGTGGAAAGATGAACCAGGGCGCGAGTGTTTGTTAACGAAACGGTAAAATGTGTGTTTTTGTCAACGGAGTCTTTTGTAATGTAAACAAAATGGATTCTACTCATCACGTCTACATCCGATCCACCAGAAGTTCACTTCCTGTCGATGAAGTTCACTTCCTGTCCTCTCCTCACCTGCCGTCTTCTGCTTCTTGATGGGAGGGGCCAGAGAGGGGCTGCTCTGCATGCCCGTCCCCACGACGACCTGCGAGGTCGGCACGGCGATCATGGGGGGGGCGGCGGCCGGCGCCATGGCGACGGCGGTTTTCTTGACGGTCTTCTTCGGGGTCTCGGAGGAGATCGGGACCCGACTGTCCTCGTACAGCTTCCTCTTCACCGTGCTCTTAATCTGAGCTCTGAAGAAGAAGAAGAAACATCTTTACTTCTGTTTATTATTATGTTTTATTTTAATGTTCCATTGATCATTAAATATCTAAATATGAACATTGACCTTCGTTTTAAAGATCGACTTCACTCAAAAGTTACAGAGTCGTCTCCAGATTTGTGATTTGATGACAAACTAATATATTACAAAATGATAAATATGCAAATTACCAGAAAGAAAAGCCCTGACTTCTCCGTTTAAAATAACTTTCATTGTAAATGATGGGTGGGGGGGGGCACAGAGGAGCTTTGATATCTGCTGAATGCTAAAATATTTACAAAATTACGCTTTTGATGAATGATTTCTAACACATTTTCTTCACAAAACAAACCCGAATTTTAACAGAAATCAAAAAAGTTTTTTATAAAAACATTTGATAAAAACCTGTAAATGTGCAAAAAAGAGCTCACTAATACTAATAACATAAAAAGAGCTCACTAATACTAATAACATAAAAAGAGCTCACTAATAACAATAACATAAAAAGAGCTCACTAATAACAATAACATAAAAAGAGCTCACTAATAACAATAACATAAAAAGAGCTCACTAATAACAATAACATAAAAAGAGCTCACTAATACTAATAACATAAAAAGAGCTCACTAATAACAATAACATAAAAAGAGCTCACTAACACTAATAACATAAAAAGAGCTCACTAATACTAATGAGACCAGATGAAGACCTACACGGTGCGCTCTTTGATCACAGTGCTGATGTTGTTCAAGTCGTCTCCAAACCGACGAACCGCCAGACGAAGCATCTCGATCTCCGTCTCCGTCCACTTAGCTCTGAGGACCAACACACACATTAATACACCACAACAAGCAGAGTGTGTGCGTGTGTGTGAGTCTGTCTGTATGTGTGTGTGTGTGTGTGTGCGTGTAGGTTTGTGTGTCACCCTGCAGGGCTGGAGTCAGACACTGGGTGTAGCTGCATGGTCAACTCTCCTAACTTGGTGAAAGCAACTCCTGCTGCTGAGAAGATCTCCCCGACCTGAAGAAGACAAAGTACTAATAGCCTTTACTGCAGTACAAGTACTAGTACCTCTGAGATGTAGTACAGTATAAAGTACCTCTGAGATGTAGAAGAATATGGGAACACTCAAGTACGTAACAACATTCCACCTCTGGTTAAGTGTAACATTAAAGGTGAGATGATGATGTCATCAGACTGTGAGCACATCAATAAATATGAATAAATATCATTGTCGTATCTGTGAGGGTCTCCATGAAGAACCTGATCCACCAAACAGGCTTTTAATAAGTATCAGGAGGAGGTTCCCCACCAGCTGGCTCGTACAAGTATTCAGTAAAGTATTCAGTGTTTCTATGTTAACGGTACATGTTTGGTGCATTAACTATATACCGAATGTTTCACTAATGTGTTTATTTAGGAGGTGCATTGAGTTAAAGTACTTTTTATGAAGTTTGTTCGTGCGGAGAGCAAATCCGTAAAATGTCCATATTTCTGAATAGTTTGGTTTACAGCCGCGAGACTGTGTGCAGCTTAGACTCTGTCTGTAGCACACAGTCCGTTCTGTTCTATAGATCTAGATCTATATAGATCTATTTATAACCAGGTAAGGACTCACCTTAGCAGAGGCTGACGTCATGTCGGTGGAGGAGTCGCAGCTCTTTTCTTTAAACTTCTTATTCTTCTTCTTCTTCAGTCAAACAACAACAACAGGAGAACACGCAGCTAGCTGCTAGCTACAGTTAGCTCCTGTAGCGTGAGCGCGCTTCCATAGAGACCTCGAGCTGTGGGAGAAACACATCCGATCAGGTTCATTGATCGGAATCAATTAGGAGTGATTTCTATATTACAGATACAAAATAATATATAAATATCGTAGAACAAAGGTAGACGGGATATAAAGAGAATGTTTGCGCGATTTTGGAGGTTGAATGCCATTGGTCAGTCTCAGAGGAAAAGGGCGGGGCGTGACGAACTGAACGCCATTGGTCAGTCGTTCTTCTTCTTCTTCTTTGAGGTTTATTGGCGGTTGGCAAACGATGAATTAGTGCATTACCGCCACCAGCTGGTCTGGAGTGTGGACCAGGATGTCTAGTACTTATAGTATAACAAATTATAATAATAAAAAAATATATATATAATATAATATATATATATGTATATTATTTATTATATATAGATAATAATCTATATATAAATAACATTATTATTGTGTTTAAATGATAACGGTTATACAGTCATAATGTTACACACTCCGGTCCAGTAGGTAGCGGTAATACGCGTTGGTTTTTTAGTCCGCCAATATACTGAAAGAAGAAGAAGAAGAAGAAGAAGAAGAAGAAGAAGAAGAAGAAGAAGAAGAAGAAGAAGAAGGATCAGCTGATAAGAGTTGTGCGGTTTTTCATTGGTCAGTCTTAGAGATAAAAGGCGGGGCGTGTCGGGCTGGGCGGTTTTTCATTGGTCGCTGCGCCGCGGGGTCACGAGCGTTGTCGAGTTTCTCCGAGTGAACCCGAGCGATGAGGATCAGCTGACCGAGAGGCTCTAGTAGGAACACTTCTCGTTTCAGTGAAACAAACGAACATAAAGAGCAGACCTTCTGACCGAGCGATTAACCGAACACTGACATGCCGTCCCTTCTGTTCTGCGGGCCGAAGATGGCCGCGTGCGGGATAGTGATCAGCATCTGGGGGGTCATCATGCTGGTAAGAAATATGGAAGAAGGGGGCCGACTATTTCCTGGAGTCATACTGATTAGCGGATGCTTTTTATTGTAAATAAACGTTGACTGTTTTACAGTCCAGGTTTTTATTACGTCATCTTTCTGAGTGAGCTCGCGAGACATCATCCATCTGTCGCACAGTAATCCTTGAACGTAAATCATATTCCAGTAAATAGATGGCACCCACGTAGGCCCAAGCTAAATGTACATTTTATAATAATATAATATTACTGCGCTGTAAACACTGTTCTGATAATCAATTAATAATCAGTACCGCTGACAGGTCTGTACCTGTCTGTGTATTGAGCGGTGTGGAGGTGGCTAATGTCTGGGCTGTCACACGAATTAGTCTTAAACATTATCATTATTATTATTATTATTATTATTATTAATGTTTCCGTGTAGTTTGGTTCCTGAATGTCTTTAATAAACCGACATTATTTCTGATGTTCCAGCTGATTATACCAATGTTTAAAGTATATTAATTATTCTTCCACCGCGTTGAGGTTTATTAAAGTGTTATTATAATATAATAATCGAGGAACTGAAGAGGTAGAAGTGTTTTAAATGAGTCATGTGACTTATTTTAGGCCTCATGTGATGCTTCAGAACAGGAAGTCAGTTTTTCCACCAACAGAATAAATAAACCCGGATGTTGGTGAATAGATTTTATTTACAATTCTTCATCCCTGTGTTGTAAAATGACACATTAATGAACCTCAGTAGTGTAATTAATTCATCTTTTTTAACATAATTATCTCGTCTAAAACCAAAGTGTCGTCTTCAGATGTTTTGTTTTGTCTGATCAACAATAAGAACTAAAGATAAACAACAACAAATAAGTGAGAAAAGCTGCAACCAGAGGATATTAATTATTAATATCGTAGCTGATTATCTCATTAATCGACTCATTTCACTCATATGGTCATATTGTTAAATTTATTTCAAAGATGTTTTCTTTGTTTTGGATTTTGAATAAATGGAATAAAAACGACATGTTGATATTGTGAGCTACAGACTCAAACACATCCTGCGGCCCTGCTGAGGGCCCCGGGCCTCATGTTGGCCCTCTTGAGGGCCCCGGGTCTCATGTTGGCCCTCTTGAGGGCCCCGGGTCTCATGTTGGCCCTCTTGAGGGCCCCGGGTCTCATGTTTGGCCTCATGTTGAGCCTCATGTTGGCCCTCCTGAGGGCCCCGGGCCTCACGTTGGGCCCCTCTGTTCTGACCTGCTGCGTCTCTTCTTCTAGGCGATGTTGGGAATCTTCTTCAGCGCCAAGTCGGCCGTGCTGATCGAGGACGTCCCGTTCACTGAGGAGGACATTCGTAACGAGTGAGTCGCTATGAATTCTGGGTCTTTGAGTTTTAACACGAAACGCCTGAACGGTCAGAACTCATCGTGTTAAAAACAGAACGGCACTGATTATAATAGAATAAATATCTGTTATAGAGAAAATCACCCGGAGTTAACAAACGACTGTTTGTTTCATCAGATGATAATTAGGTTGAATATGAATATGTTTGTTTTATCAGATGAATAATTAGGTTGAATATGTTCTGTTCTGCAGTAAAAACCCTCCTCAGAACATCTACGGTCTCTACAACCAGGTCGGCATCAACTGCTTCATCGCCGCCGGCATCTACGTGGCCGTGGGCGCCGTGTCGCTTTGCCAGGTCCGACTCAACAAGCGGCAGGAGTACATGGTCACATAGACCCCCCCCCCCAAGACACACCACTTCCTGTACAACCGGCCAATCAGCCGTCTGTTAGATCTGGTTGGTTGAGGTTAAAGAAGTGAGGTCAGAATAATTTATTTCAAAGTTGCAACCTTTGATGTTTGTTGATGTTTGTTGTGTGAAACGTTACATTCCTTCTGCTCGTTACATTCATTTTGTTTCAGAACTAGATTTTATTTAACGAGGAAACAAATATAAATGAGTTCATGTTTCATGAGACGCTGGTTTAAAGTTTAAAGTTTGAGTAAAGCGGCTGAGTCGGTCTCACTGATCAGAATGAATCTAAATGTGTTCTTTGATGTTGATGCTGCTGTGGATCTGAAACGTCTTTATTGTGACAAGTTATGGTGGAAAATCCTTTGCAATAAAGTGTGTGTGTGTAAAGAAAAACAACAATAAGTTTATCGTCTTAATTATTAGAATTTTCTTTATTTGCATGATGATTGGTTTAGATGTTAATAAAGATGTTTACACTAAACAGGAGTTGATGTTGAATCTGGAAGAAGTTTTATGCGACTTAACTTCTGTATTTTTATCGCCTGAAACTAAGAATCGTGTTTTTCTTATCTTACAATGAGTTCTTCATGTCTACAGAGGGGGGGGGGGTCCTCTTCAGTCCACCATGTTTCCTACAGAAGCCCAGAACGGACAAACCAAACACCGACTCGAGACAGAAAGCTTCATGTGTTAAAGCTGCATTCTCTCTAGTGTCCACCAGGGGGCGACTCCTCTGGTTGTATAGAAGTCTATGAGAAAATGACTCTACTTCTCTCTTGATTTATTACCTCAGTAAACATTGTAAACATGAGTTTATGGTCTCAATCTCTAGTTTCAAGTCTTCTTCAATACAGCATGATGTTCATTTAGTAAATGATGGTCCATTTAGAGTCACACAGACCATAAAGCAGGGGATGCTTTAGGGCGGGGCTACACAGTGATTGACAGGTCTCTATGTCACTCCTCCTCAATCCACATATGGTCACTTCCTGTTCACTGGTTGCAAAAAAAAACAAGATGGCGACGGCCAAAATGCTGAACTTGAGAGCAGCTGGTGTTTTTGTTAGTAGTCTGAAGAACGGTAGTTATCGTTTTCATGCTTTTTCATCATTATCACTTCATCACACTCACTTCTTACACATTTTGAATCGACTACATAGATTTTGAATATTGGCAGATTTACAAAAAAAGTGATGGAGACTCGAAAATGTGCCCCAACGTTTTCTAGAAGCTCGCGCCTCCAAATTATTACAAACGAGTTCACTTTAGATCCATCAAACACATTTGTAATAATAATAAGTATTATGGTGATTATTAGTCTACATTATCACTATTGTATAGATATAATGTATATTTTGTATAAATGTATAAATCTATTTATAAATCCAGCTTAATGCTCCACACTGCTACTTTAAATGTAGGACCTTTACTCGTGGGCGGGACAGAGCGGGCTAAACCATTGTTCACTGGAGGGGGGGGGGGGGCCGTGTGAGGTTAAAACTGTGTGTTTTCAGGATAAACAGACACAGTTGGAATAAAATGAAAATATTTGACGTTGAACAATCTCTCTCCAATTATCATTTAAGCATTTATTCTCGATCAATAGGGAAGCAGATTGGTGAAGCATTATTTAACTTGGTATCTCCCACCGAGTCCAAAAAGAGCTCTTCCCGCCACTGAGAGCAGCAACACCGTAGAACAGAAAGCTTCAGCTGGAACAGAGAAGCACACAGTGAGTATTATATTTACCATAAAGACTTTATTTCTAATTCCGTCTCATAAATGAATCAACTGTGAGATCATCAACATCAACATCAACATCAACTACCAAACAAACGGACTTCCTGGTTGGAGAGTCGGAGAGATAAACTCATACGACTCAAATATGGACTCATATCAATATTTACTCTATATATATATACATGTGTATATGTGAGTTTAATGTGTATGTATGTATGTATATATATATATATATATATATATATATATATAAATGCACAAACAAACTTGAGCCAATCAGGAGAGAGGATTTTAAACCATGACCAGGAGGCTTTTATAGTCTGAGTGGAAATCTTTTGTTTTTAAATCCCAGATGAAGAACAAAGACATTTTAACATGAAGGTCGTTACAGTAGCTTCAGTGTTTATTGTTCATAAAATATATATATACGTGTTGAGAAAATGAAATCAGTAATAATATTTATCAAAACTATATCTACAGATTAAAAAAAAGCAGGAACCACAAGAACATGAAAATGTAAATTCTCTGAGGCGTGAATATCAATAAATGGTATTCTATATTTACCTGGTAAAGCTGTCAGAGTGATGGTTCCTGTTTAGGTTCTTTTGTTCATTCGTCTCGGTTACAGATGTCGCTGCGGATTTTCGAGACTAAGTGGAAAAAGGCCTTGACCTCCATCCTGGAGCTTCTGGACCCGCCACAATTCAGGAAGTTAATGTCCAATCTGGACACAATCCCTCAAGGTCAGAAGGCGGAGAAGCACAGAGAAGAAATCCCTGATATCATCATCCAGGTGTACGGGCCCGAAGAGTCCGTCTCTGTGATGGATAAAGAGATGAAGGTCTTACAGAGGAATGACGCTCGAGTCCAGGAGCCGCTGCAGCGCTTTGTGAAGGAACTGAAGGAACGACGACAGAAACTCAAAGGTGAGTTCAGAAGATCAACCGTGTGAATCCATTTAGATTATTACCCCATGTTGAGTTCTTTACAAAGTGATCAGAGTGAATATGAAACACAAATACAAAACTGATTCAAAGAAACAGACGAGCAAACTCGATGGGATTCTTCCAGTTATTAGGACTTTGTTTTTTAAACGTCTTTTTCCAGAGACGGCGAAAAAAACTGCAACTGAATCCGGATCAGTGGACAAGAAGCCAAAACCTGCAGCTGGTAGATCAACATGTACAAATACACATATATATATATATACTGTATATATATACGTACGTAGTATGGCTGTAAATACACGTATTCGTATTGAACCGGTCGGTACGGGGCTCACGGTTCGGTACGCTTTACGAACCGAACAACACGTTTGAATAATATTAAATTGCTTTTGAAAAATAAAATATAGCTGAAATTGGTGGAGCCACTGCGCTCAAACATGGCAACCCACCCGACGTCACGTGCAGTCCTTCCCTGATTCGTCACGCTCCCGTCACGTGACCGTTAACGGATGTTCACAAACAACAACAGTCTTGGTTACCGATCGACCACCAGATTAATTCCATTTGAACAACAGTGCAATATAATTGTCGGCTTTAATTAATTAATGCGTTAACACGATAATAACGCATTAACTTGCCCAGCACTAGTATATATATATATATATATATACATACATATTATTTCCCCACAAATCTGAACAAAAGTGTTTAAACAGGAAAAGTCCAACTGGAACAGACTTTCAGACTTGGAATAGACCATTTCTGAAAAACGGCAATAGATCGACAACATCTGAGAAACGACACAACAACCAAAAAGTGAAGGTGTCGTAGAACTGAACAATCTGTTTGTGTTTAATTTGTTTTTCAGGGAAGAAGAGGAAACGTGAGGAGGAGGAGGAGGAGGAGGAGGAGGAGGAGGAGGAGGAGGAGGAGGAGGAGGATGGCGTGTCGACAGGTGTGACCCCAAATCAGTTTGACATCCAGAGTAATTTGTTCTAATTATTATCAATGAAGGAAAACTCTGTTCTCAAGTTAATATCCAAGATGACTGAACACAGTGACGTCCAACAAGTATAAACCTGAGCCAGTCCTAACTATAAACCAGGGCCAGTCTCATTCATCCTAAATCAAAGTTTTTATTTTTGTATTTGAACTGGCGCTCCCTGTCTTCAGGTCGTTATTTAAACACAATCTTTTATAAGTTAAAAGTCTGCTGATTTATGAAATAAGATCAGTGACTAAACTCTGATGTTTGTTTCTCCTCTTAGATCAACTGAAGAGCCGCCAATCAGACAACGTAAGAAATAAACATTTTGGATGTAATATCAAAATACTTCCAATCCATCATTCCTATAATTCAAACGTCTCAGCAGATGTTTTAAAATGTAAAGTAAGCATGTTAAACATTGATGTTTTCCAGGAGAGGAACGCTCCATGGGTAAGTGCTTTTTCTTTGAATTTCATTTCACAGCTCTCAACTTTTTACACTTGTTTGTATTTATGTTTCTTTCATCGAGTTTCTTTTTCTCCTTTTTTATGTAGAAGAAATCCATCCGTGATCTGAAATCCAGCACAATCCGTGAGACGGATGGGTTTGTTGGGAAAGTTCTTCAGAAATCTGGGCTGCGTCCATATCAAACCAAAGACAAAGCGAGAAAGTGTTTCTGTTTTCTGTCAGTCGCTGATGAGACAGACAGCGTTAAAATGAAAGTATATGGAAAAGATCGCTATGAAGAAATCAAGGAGGAGAGCTCCTACTTGTTCTCTCGATGCCTAATCAAAGAAGGGGATGTCATTATTGTTCCCACGTTGAGCAAAGTGTCTCAGACGAGATCCGTTGACGTCCCAGAGGAGCTCGAGATGGAAGCTACGAGGCTAATTTATCAAGAGAGTCCAGTTTACTCCATTGAAAAAGCCAAACAATCTGCCGACAAGACAAAAGTGAGCGTCGAAGGAACCGTAACAGAGGTGAGTTTAAACTGAAGGATTTACTCTCTGTCTACTTCCTATCAAAGTGTTGGAACAGTGAAACGCTCAATTTGATATTTACAGAAGAAAGAAAAGACATCTGCCAGCTGTGATTGGTTGTTCCTCGTCACACGTTTCCAAAAGTTGAACTACTTTAATCTTGGAGCGCTCTCGCTGTAGAGAGCGATGCACTCCACACGTCTACATTGACAACAATAGACGGCTCCTTACAGTTTTTCTCCATTGAATACACACAAAAATAAAAAAATAACTATGCATAGAATTTCTGAAGCAGCCCAAAAAGACTCCAGACTGATGACGTCTGAACACAATTCATTTGTTTTCACTCAAAAATAAATTCTAAATCGACCAGGACTGAAATCTTAAGGATTGACAACAGAAACATTGTCAATATTTGATGCCCATTAAAATAAAATCTAATTGTTTTTGTTTTCAGTATTTAATGAAATAATTAGATGAACAGATAATACACATGACCAAAGATTAAAAGAATTGTTCTTGTTTTCATTTTTAAAGTGAAAATGAAGACAAGCCGTTGATCAAACAGTCCAAAGATATTTTGGTTGTAAAGGTTGTAATTCTTTTTTTCAAAACTGTTTTAATCTTGTGTTTGTTCAGATTGATCCAGTTGGAAAAACTAAGGTGAATTACAAACGGCAGAAGGTAAAGACGCAAAGTTTCCGTCTAGAAGATGAAACCGGTTCCATCCGGATCGTCATGTGGGACGAAGGAGCCGTCGCTGAATGTAGCAGGTTATCAGTCGGAGACGTCGTTAAACTCGCCAACATGAAGACACACGAGTATTTCGGAGACGTGTCGCTGAACTCAACCGCATCCATCAGAATCATCAAGGTGATCTCCGAGCCCCAAGTCGGCCATGTTTGTAGTTTAGTCTGTGGCGTGAGGCGCATCTGGACGTCACTGAGCAAGAGCTAAACAGCCGTCAGAGTGTTAAAGGTATTCTTTTTTTTTATGTCCTTGAACGTTAATGTCAATCTGTCTTCATGCAGGTTCAAAGTGTCGGCGTCCAGAGTGAGCGAATTGAGATTCTAGGAATCAAAAAGGCCACAAAGAAGGAGACTCAGCTGGAGGCAGAGATGAAACATCAGCTGCACACGTTCGTTGTGGCTACGCGACTTCTGGCAAAGACGGTCGGATTCAAACTGACGGGCGACTTTAGAGGAAGTCTCCTCGATAAGTTACCGTTCTCAGCAGACGCAGAAATACGAGGAAATGAAATCATTACAATTACAGCTGCTTCAAAGATGTAAAAAATAACTCATTTAATTCATTGAATAGTGTGGATGTCGAGGCTGGAACTTCACGAGAGGAGGAAGGCTGCAAAACTTTCGCCGCTGCTGACTTTCAGCAACGGAGTCTAATCAAAAACGAACTGGATCCAATTTAAAGTCAAAAATAGTATTTAATAAAAAAAGATAGCAGATACAACTGCAACCACGAAGGAAACGATGCAAACTGATGCAATCAATTGCAATCTAATGTTTTACAAATGCAATCTGAAATACACCATGCATGGTAATGTCCTCGAGAACAGAGTCCACGTGCAACTCCACTCACAGGTCCGACCTGGCCGGATACTGAAAAACAGATATTACCGTGACTGAAGCTTTCTCTCTCAAACATTCTTTTTATGTTCTTTGATGGTCGGAAAGCGTCCGAAACCTGTCGCAAAACACAAAGGCTCCTTCTGACATCACCTCTGACATCACCTCTGACATCACCTCTGACATCACCTCTGACATCACCTCTGACATCACCTCTGTCCTGCGGCCGCATGGTCTTACCCAGGAGTCCTCTCTGTTGTCTTACGGCAGTCTCTGCTTCTCCTCTCCCGTCTCTGAAAAGCCTCGCCTTGAATAATCCCTAACTTTCCCTGTTGGCTATTCTTCAGTGTTTAAATCCTCCGGTGTTTATGCATTCATGATTTCAATACATTCAATGTGTCACTATACTGTAACATATAACATCCTTCATGTAAACATATTACAAACATAATTCATTCTTCAGTAAATATTTTATTATTGTGACACTTCTATTCACCACTATATATTCTACTACTAATACTAATACTACTAATACTTCTTAATACTGTAATTCTCCTCAGGTAATACGAGAGGCTATACATACTGATAAACTTTACATGAACAAACATCTTTATTAAAGATCCCTTCAGTTTGTGGAGTAAACTAGTGATACAGATCCGTGCTCTCTGGGGGCTAAACTCATAGATTTAAGGTTCGTCATCTATTGTGTTTTCAGCATTAAAATGAAAAACAATGAGCTGGAAAACAACAACAACATGTTTCAGCAGTCATTTGAAAAAAAGTCTGAATGGGACGTATTTCTTGGTTGGTTTCAACATTTAGTTTTGTGTTTTCATTTAGTTTTCTTGTGTTTCTATTATTCTTTATTATTCTATTAATTTCATTAAATGTAATTGATTATATATATGTACAAATGCTTTGCGTTATCTTTTTAATGCATTGGTATGTTAATCACTTCAATGCTGCAGCTGGTCAATTTGGGGCTTAATTATTAAATGTTTCTACTTAACTGTTGGTGAGCTTGTGAATTTTGTTATATAAAGTTATTTTAAATCTATAATACATTCTAATTTATTTGATTGTATTTTGGAGTTGAATTATAAAGTAGCAGATAATAGAAATAAAGTACGGTAGTTGAGCAAATGTACTTTTTAGTTTTTTTCCATTACTGATAAAAGCTTAAGACATCTTCTTCAGGAAATCATACATACATACATACATATACATACATACATAAATACATATACACATACATACATACATATACATACATACATAAATACATATACACATACATACACATGTATATCAGTGGTGGCCGTCAGGGCCTGCAAAGCCTTCTCTGCTGGCCTAAACACAATCACAGTTATAGCTATTTTATAATTTAATATTTTTTCTTAAATACACTACATGTATTATAAAAACTCTAAAACAATAATTTAAATGAATCACGTATTTTTTTGGTATGTTGGTCAGACACTATGCAACGCTGATTACTGTAACATGTGTGGTGTTTGTTATAAATGTACGTTGGTACATAGAGGGTGATGAGAAGCTGTACATGGAGGGACTTAGGACCCAGGGGAACGTAGGTGAAGGAAACAGGAAGAGATGCCACACAAACAGCTGTTCACCGCTCGCTGCCTGGTTCTTGTGTTAAAAATGTCGCTTAATAATAAAATGAATGTTATGTTTATTTGATTTGATATGGACATAACAGCGGCATTAGAATTGTAACATACATTTATGCACAAGGACCAGATTAACTGTGTTAAGTGTTTGTAGCGAAACACTAATTTACAAAACCTGTAAAGCTTCTAAAAAAACTGTTAAAATAGAAGAAAGAAAATACACAAAATACAAGTGTGTTTACAGGGGTGTTAGGTGTGAGAACAATGTTTATCTTTGAGCCATGATTTAATACCTCTATTAAAAACAATTCAGTACACACACACACACACACACACACACACACACACACACACACACACACACACACACACACACTATGTATTCTGCCTTTGACTGAGGCTAAACTACTGACACCAACAACTGCCAGCAAGAACATGTGCAGTTCATTATTTCTTTGTTCAAACTACATGAAACTGAAAGTAAGAGTTGTGTTCTCACTTGTGGACTAAACCATTGTTTCTCTAAAAGGGGGGGGGGGGGCTGAGTTTGAAACTGGATGTTGAGGATTAACAGTCAAAGTTGGGTACAAAATAAAACCTGATGATAAAAAATGCACATCTATTTGAGGATTAATTGCAGATAAGGAGGAAGGTAAACAGACTGAAAACCAGCTTTAAGTTGGAATCTTCCACAAGCAAGTTCAGACACCGAGTGTTCCCGCTCTCTTTGTGCTGTGACCTCAAGAGAAAAACATCTTACAGGGATAACGAGACGGAGACGGTGAGTAGTATTAATTAGGCTTTGCTGCTTATTTATTTTAGATTCCTTCATAACATTCATTACAAAACTAAATTCTCTCGTGTTCCGATCAAAGGAAAAGGTTTGAATGGTGACTGATCGAGCTGTAAAGAGTCTTTTAACGTGACGGTTGAAAGCTGAGGCGGCTCGGTGTTCACGTGTTTTACTCTCCTGCTTTATACACATTTAACAAACTACACAACCGGTTTGTTCTTCACATGTTTTGTTGAGAAATAGACCATTTTATATTTGTTTACCTCGGAGAGGAGTTACTCAAATGTTTGTGTCTACATTTGTTCTTGTTCTTAGCCATTTGTTGTGTGTTTCTATCTTCCTGTAAATTGTTTTGTGAGTTAAATAAATTATATTTGTTCACATAAAGAAGATTCTGATCCGAACAAAGCCTCAAAAATGTATTCTTTTTCAAATGTCTTAAAGAATATGAAGTTGTTTTATAGTTGTTTTTCTAAAATATATATCAGTTCACCCATAAATACAATATAATTAAATATAATACATTTAATTAAACGTACTTAAAGAGTATCCCCCTTTATTTCTGCTTATTTTCCTTTTTGCCGCTCTCACTGGTACCGTAACTGCACGAATAGACGCACAACAAACCTTTTGCAAATACCAGGAGGCTTTTATTTAGTCTGAGGGGAAATCTTTTGTTTTTAAATCCCAGATGAAGCACAAAGACATTTTAACAAGAGACTCGACATGAAGGCCGTTACAGTAGCTTCAGTGTTTCTCAATAAATGGTATTCTATATTTACCTGGTAAAGCTGTCAGAGTGATGGTTCCTGTTTAGGTTCTTTTGTTCATTCGTCTCGGTTACAGATGTCGCTGCTGACTTTGGAGACTAAGTGGAAAAAGGCCTTGACCTCCATCCTGGAGCTTCTGGACCCGCCACAATTCAGGAAGTTAATGTCCAATCTGGACAAAATCCCTCAAGGTCGAAAGGCAGAGAAGCACAGAGAAGAAATCCCTGATATCATCGTCGAGGTGTACGGGACCGAAGGGTCCATCTCTGTGATGGATAAAGAGATGAAGGTCTTACAGAGGAATGACGCTCGAGTCCAGGAGCCGCTGCAGCGCTTTGTGAAGGAACTGAAGGAACGACGACAGAAACTCAAAGGTGAGTTCAGAAGATCAACCGTGTGAATCCATTTAGATTATTACCCCATGTTGAGTTCTTTACAAAGTGATCAGAGTGAATATGAAACTGTTGAGGCTGAAACTGGTGGAGGAAGCGCAAGGCCGCTGCTGTGTTTACTTCTTTCTGCGCAGGCGCATCATAAAGTAACTCGATCCGGTCCAAATTCAAAACAGTATTTAATTAAACAATGACGACTGTAAACTGATGATGACAATTATAATCTATAATACACTATCGATAGTATGCATCTCGAGAGCAGAGACCACGTGCAACTCCCCTCACAGGCCCGACCAAGTCGGATCCTGCAAAGCGAACTACCATGGCCCGGCGCACGTCCTCGCAAACAGTCCTTTTATGTCCTTTGATGGTCGGAAAGTGTCCGGAATCTGTCGTAAAACACAAAGGCCGTCTTCTGGGGTCAGTGATTGGCTTCCAATCGCTCTGACGCCTCCTTCATCGATCCACTGCTCATCTCAATGGCTAGACCCCTTGTGACATCACCTCTGACATCACCTCTGACCTGGGACCGCATGGTCTTACCCAGGAGTCCTCTCTGTTTTATGACCGTCTGCTTCCTCATCAGTTGTCTCCGGTTCTCCTCCTCCTTCCTTGGCCATTTGTCCAGCACCTCTGTGTCCCCTTTGATGTCTCTGCCTCATGGCTCAGAACCCCCATAACGATGTGACTGTACTTTGGTTCAACACTTCCAATGATTATGTTAAAAGACTCCTACAAGTAAACTTATTGCAAACATATAATATCTTCTATAAGTAAACATCCTGTAAACCTATATTACATTCCATAAGTAAATATATTGTGACTCTTAACATAATTTACATTCTCATCATTGTGACAATTTCATTCACCACTAGGGGTGCTATAAATTCTACTAAATAATGCTTTTAATTCTTAAATTCTCCACAAAACACAAATACAAAACTGATTCAAAGAAACAGACGAGCAAACTCGATGGGATTCTTCCAGTTATTATGACTTTGTTTTTTAAACGTCTTTTTCCAGAGACGGCGAAAAAAACTGCAACTGAATCCGGATCAGTGGACAAGAAGCCAAAACCTGCAGCTGGTAGATCAACATGTACAAATACACATATATATATATATACTGTATATGTATATATATATGTATATATACTGTATATATATATACATATGTATGTACACACATATATATAAATATACTATAAATATGTACATATTTATACAGTGTATATATAAATATATACATATTTATATATATAAATATATATGTATATTGTATGTATTGTATATGTATAAAGCTATACGTATATATTTACATATATACGTATATAAATATATATGTATGCAATTTGTGTGCGTTTTACTTGTCAGGCACGTCGAGCCGACCCGCATCATCTTCAGTGACCAAGGAGCCAAAACCTGCAGTTGGTAGATATTATTCTAAACCATGTTCATGAGATCATCTGATATTCAGAACATTAAAACAAGTAAAAAATGTTTAAATTTCACCTGAAAACCATCAACAGTGTTTGTTTCTTCCTTTAGGTCTGAAGAGCTGCCAACCTGACAAGGTGAGAATCAAAAAGGTTCATGATCAACACGCTCACTCAGTCTGCTGCTTTCAACGGATACGTATTTACCTTATTATATATGGATTACACACATACATATACATATATATACACGTTATTATATATGTTAAATATGAATATTTGTATTCTGCCTCTTCTTTCGTGTGTAGAAGAAAACCATCGGTCAACTTCCTGTTCAGAGCTCCAATGAGAGAAAAAGGAAGGTGAACAGACGTTTTTAATCAATAGTCGGGTTTAACAGTGAAACCTGTCAAAGATCTGAAATCAGGGAGAGTCACTAAGTACATTTACTCGAGTACTTTACTTGAGTATTTCTATTTACAGCCACTTTGTACTCAACTACATCTCAGAAGGAAATGTACTTTTCACTGCACTACATTTATCTGACAGCTTTAGTCACTTTGCAGATTAAAAAAATACAAAACATATTCAACAAATAAAGCAATATTTGCTGTGATTGATTGACATAAAACTTTATTGATGCTTGAGTTCAAAATCGACCCAACTGTATATAAAGTCATTAAAAAGAGCTTTTATCACATTATTGCATCAATTATTATAATATAATATTTATAACATTTATTTTTGGTACTTTCAGAATTTTTTGATGTTGATAATTTTGTACTTTGACTTTAAATGCAAGACTTTTGTTAACATTGTAGTATTTCTACTTTTACTCAAACGATCAGAGTATTTCTGAGTTTTCATCTGCTTGTGTGTATCTGTACATGAATATGTTAACAGCCTTTGTGTAATTCAGAGTCTCTAAAATCATAATCCGTCATCAAACTTGTAAATAATGTTGTGGTTTGTTCAGATGGATCCTGTTGGAGCCGTGAAGACCAAACAGAAGACAGAATCTACCAAAACCACCAAGGTATCAGCCGGGACGTCTGTTCTATGGAGACTGAACACTCGTTTAAACACTTGTTTCAGACGTGTTCCATTCTCCTCTAAACAAAGTATTTATTTATTAGCTTAAAGTCATAAGTGAGAATAGAGGCGTCACATTTTCTACAACAGGATTTCCTTCAACAAACCGTTTTGTCAAGAACATCATTGTCATCATCAAAGAATATAAAATAAATACTACTTCATGAAAATAAAAAAATATTCTCAATGAGAATTAAATATTTGGGCACTTAGTAAAGAAACTCTTTAAGAAACACTTAAATAATAAAAATAACAAAACAAATATTAATAAATATTTACTTCACTCAGCATTTATTTCAGGAGCTTTTAATCACATCTCATGGTCTTCACAAGTTTTTACACCTTTTTTGAAAAGAGCTTTAACTCAATTAAGATCAGTTGCTCTTTTTCAGTTCATGTATTTCATGGAACTAGAAGAAAATAAATTGCATTCAAAGGATCCCCCAAAACTTTATTAAATGATGGAGGCCCTCTTTAGATTTCTACGACTCCCTACAAGAACATCAAAGAGAGATCGTCCTCGCCTCCGTCTCGTCGCCATTTTTCCAGTTATGACGACAGCCGGCAGAACTTTCTGAAATTTCCGCAAACCATCCGAAAAGATTTTATACACTGAATCAGGGTTCAGTTTGATTCAGACCTCCTGATCCTGTTCGGCTGTTTGGGAGAAGAAGAATTCTCTGTAATCGTGTTTTGATCTTGTGGTTTTTGTTCAGATGGATCCTGTTGGAGCCAAGAAGCCCAAACAGAAGACAGCGCAGCAAGAATCTCTGAATCTTTCTTCTCTGTCTCTGAAACCAGCTGAATCCACCAAAACTTCCAAGGTAGCTGCAGAGACGTCTCTGTTCCATCAAACACTTGTTTCAAATGTCTGATTCTCCTCTAAAGTCCGCTGTGTTTGTTTAGTACAAAAACCTTTTCCGTCTTTAATCAGCTGTTAAATACTGTGTGCATTAAATCTTCCTTAAATGGACAGTTTGATGAGCGCTGAACTATTCAACTACTCTATCAGGGTCCTGGTCCTAAACCTTCACTCTGTCTTTATTCAGGTTCAAAGTGATGCCGTCCAGACTGGGAGGATTAACATAAGAAGAATCAAATCGTCCAATAAGAGGAACACTCACCTGGAGGCCGAGTTCAACGGCGAGCCGCAGACGTATTTTGTGACGACTCAACTTCTTGCAGACGCGTTCGGCTTCAAAGTGGAGGATGATTTTACAGAAACGTTCTCTCGTAAGATGCTCACAGCAGAAGTCCAAATAAAAGGAAATAGAATTACAGAAATAAAAAGGTTTTAACAAATAAATGACACGTATTTTGTAGAAGTCGAACGCCGTTGACGGCGGATTGGAACGGGTATGTGTGGGTTTCTTACCGACTGGTGAGTCCTTGCAGGTTACAGGTACTTCTGGTGACATCACCGAGTTGCACATTTATGTATTTTGACGGGTGAAACGGTTAACGGTACAACGTTAACTTCCAAGGATATTAATCAATTTCCTTCATTTCTGGATTTTATTTTATTTCTCACAGTGCAACTATTCTATTTTTAGCTATTTAGTTTTTTAATAAATGTTATTAATTGTTTTTAAATCTCCTTTTGCCTAATGTTTTTAATAGTGTTATGTGAAGCACTTTGAAATACCTTGTTGAAATGTGCGATACAAATAAACTTGCTTTGCCTCTCGATATGAAGTCGATTTCAGAACTTGTTTTGAGAATGAAGCGGCTGCGACGTCATTTTTAACAAGAACCTGAATTTATTCTTGATCCCGTTGAAAAATGGAAAAAATGATTAAATACGTAAATATATATTTATGGATATGTACAATGAACCATGTTCAGCACAATTTAAAGTGGTTCAGTTCTTCAAAAAGATTAGTGAAGACATTTAACACTTGAATCACCGACTTATTTTAATTTACGCTTATAGTTTGTTGTTCATATCAAATTTTACTTTTTTACAAATTATTTCTCAAATTCCTTTTATGTGCAAAACACTAATTAACAGTTTCTGATTCTGACAGTCTTATATTTTGTCATTTTCCTTCGTGAACTTTATTAAGAAGCACATTCAGCTAAAAGCTTCGCTGTCGACGGGTAAATTCAGCGATGGCGGGTAAAGTCAAAGTCACCGATGGCGGGTAAAGTCACCGATGGCGGGTAAAGTCAAAGTCACCGATGGCGGGTAAAGTCACCGATGGCGGGTAAAGTCAAAGTCAGCAATGGCGGGTAAAGTCAAAGTCACCGATGGCGGGTAAAGTCAAAGTCACCGATGGCGGGTAAAGTCAGCGATGGCGGGTAAAGTCACCGATGGCGGGTAAAGTCAAAGTCACCGATGGCGGGTAAAGTCAAAGTCACCGATGGCGGGTAAAATCAAAGTCACCGATGGCGGGTAAAGTCAGCGATGGCGGGTAAAGTCAGCGATGGCGGGTAAAGTCACCGATGGCGGGTAAAGTCAAAGTCACCGATGGCGGGTAAAGTCAAAGTCAGCGATGGCGGGTAAAATCAAAGTCACCGATGGCGGGTAAAGTCAGCGATGGCGGGTAAAGTCAGCGATGGCGGGTAAAGTCAAAGTCACCGATGGCGGGTGAAGTCAAAGTCAGCGATCACGGGTAAAGTCACCTGCAAGTAAATAAAGGACATGTGAGATGTTTCTGTCTCTTTTCCTCTAATGAGATCCAAAAAATACACAAACTGTTTATTTCTACTTTCGACTTTATTAAAAAATATTATCAACAAAATCATCAGGAAACATGCGCGCACACACACACAAACACATCGAGCTTCCTGTTTGTTGAGAAACTGATTTTTTACTTCGCAGAAAGAAAAACATTCTTCAACAGTTATTCTGTAACAAAAAGAAAAATGACCGACCGACCGACTAGTGGAGAGTTTCATTCCAAAACACTTTGCATCCAATTTATTAATAATTAAAGGTGGAGAATAAAAACGACCTGATATTCCCTGTTTGATTTTCCAAAAATATACAATATTTATATAATTACATGCAGTGAAATCTCTGACTGGCAGCTCGTTTTTGGGAGGAAACTCTTCACTTTAGAAAAACTCTGACGATCAAACTGAACCCAAGTGCTGATAAAAAAAAGAAAACACTTTGTTTACGTACACACACACACACACACACGCACCTGATTTACATTCAAACAAACAGAAATCTACAAAAATAGACCACGAGGCATTTTATATGTTGAACTCCAAAAAACAAAACCCACGTTGTGCACGTCGTCACCGCTCGTCTTCCACATTCAGAGAATCGTCTTTATTCACACGATGCTAAGCTAACGGCTGCTTTTTGTTCACGTACATCATAAAAACCAAATCTTTGAATGAAGAAAATGAAATAACCAGACGAGGTTCTTTTTTTTTCTGGTTGTGTCGGAGCTAAATCGATGACGCGGCGCTTTCTTTGGGGGGGGTCAGAGGTCAAACGAGTAACTGAGGTCACATTTAAACGCTCACCTGCACAACGATGTGCAGTTACAATAATAACCGTTTATTTATATACATACATGTATATAAATAAACACGCTACTCAACTAAACTCTGTTCAAGACGGAAGTAAGTCGGGTTTTGGGGAGAATTTAATAAACAGAATGTGGACATTTGAACCGATCATTTTAAAGTTTGAACATTTTACCTACTACGTTAAATAACGACGTTTTGCTGCTCATTGGTTTCTATTCATTTCTGCTTTGTATTAAAGACTCTTGAGACTGGACCGTTAAAGTGAGGTTCCTAATAAAAGGGATGAATGAGGAACTTCATGTCACTTGTTTCTCTTTTAAAATTCTCCCCTGAAGAAGAAGAAAAAGAAGAAAAAGAAGAAGAAGAAGAAGAAGAGGAAGAAGAAGAAGAAGAGGAATGACGTATCGCAGCTTTGTGTCCGTCTTCAGAACAAACTACAGAATCAAGTCGTCGAACTGTTTTCTCTCGACTCGTCTCCCGTTCGTCTTTCGGCTCCTTTCATATATATCTTTTTGTAACTGCCCTCGGCCGTCGTGCGCTCTCATTGGCTGACGAGCTGTCGCCGTGCGCTCTCATTGGCTGACGATGAGCTGTCTCAGGTAGGACTGCGTGAGTCCTCTCAGCTCCTCCAGCGTGTAGTCCTCCGGCATCGGCAGCCGGCTGATGTGCGGCGCCAGCAGGCCGAGCGGGACGCCGAGGGAGTCGGAGTCGCCGCCCTGCTGGAGGGTCAGCACCACGCGCAGGATGTTAGCCACGCGCTTCGCCATCTCTGCAGGAGGAGGAGGAGGAGGAGGAGGAGGAGGAGGAGGAGGAGGAGCTTAGTTAGCAGAGGTGTTTTTGAGTCGTGGAAGCAGCTCACCTCACATCGGCTCTTTCTCCTGTATGGACTCAGCTTATTACACTCTATGTGTTCAACGACGGGGGGGGGGGGGAAATATATATATATATATATTATATAGTAAATATAATATATCTCACATCCTCTGGTGGTGTGAGTCTCTCTGAATGTGTTCAGGTTTCGGTGTAACTTTAAGCTGCTAAAGTTCTCTCTCTGACTCTCGCCTTCGTCTACCTGTCAGCCAATCAGAGGCCAGGAGCCGCTGTGTTCTGTTACCTGATTGGGCGAGCCGGTCTCTGGCGGAGCTGCAGGGCAGCAGCTCGATCCTGCTGCACAGAGACGTCACGTCGCCGTGGAGACGCTCCAACTCGTAACCGGCGGTTTCCATCTGGAACATACAGGAAGTGACTGCATTAGCAGCATGCTAACGTGTTAGCGTTTGTGATGAGCGGAGCACTTTGGCTTCTACTCTTCTTCATTGCACATTAAAATAACCCTTTCAAGGTGAAGGTGAAGCTTCAGCACCTGCTGGATGTCCTGCAGGGTCTTAATGACGCGGATGTAGTCCAGGTAGACCCCCCCCGCTGTGTCCCAGTCCTGGATGGTGGCGCTGTGTTCAGGGACCGCCAGCCCCTCCAGGAACTCCAGCAGGTAGTCGTGGTTGTCGTTGATGATGCAATCTACGGGAGGACGGGAGGGACAAGCTTAACATGATCGCTTTTAAAAACACGGCTTCCTTTAAAAGACCACGAAGGACAAACAAAACCACTTTGTGTTTTACTCTAAACTCATTAAAGTGACAGTAACACAGACCTGAGGCCAGGTGTTGGATGAGCAGCCGGTGACACTGGCTCCAGCACCCGGCGCGATACAGGTGCAGCGCCTCCTGGTGGCGGTCGCCGTCGCGACGCGCTCGGGTGGCCTTGGCCTCGTGGAGCCACTGATCCGGGATCAGCAGCCTCTCCGTCAGGAAGCGCTCCCTCCGCAGAGACTCGTCCGTCTCCTGCAGGCGGCAGTGCAGGGTCAACATCGCCCTCACCGCTCGCTCCCGCTGACTGGAGACACACAGAGAACATTCAAACACCACAGAAGAAGAAGACGACAGACGAGTCTCAAAGATCAAATAAAATATAATCTCAGATTATTTAATAAATCAACACCTTTGATTTCAGTCCTCCAAAATGCTGAGTCAGTATTTAGTCTTTTATTGATTTTATTTGACTTGTATCTATATATTTCTTTTATTGAGTCTTTTATGAACTTGATAGAAAATGAACCAGACGCTGACGTGGACCTACGTGTGGTCGGGGATGTGCAGCAGGATGAAGACGGCCATGTGCCACAGCCCGGCGCTCTCCAGCTGGGCGGCGTAGCTGGCGTGGAGGAGTCCCTGCCGCGAGGCGCTCAGGTGGCTGTAGTGCAGCGCCTGCAGGACGCCCCACAGGTGCCAGCTCAGCCGGTAGTCCAGACGCTCCCAGGTGACGGTCAGAGGGTCCAGCAGCTGCTGCAGGCTGTAGTGTCTGAACACAGAGACAGAGACACTTAAAGAGGTCTGACGAGTCCAGACAGGTGGACCGGTGAAACCCGCACAGACCGGCTCTGTTTAGACAAACGTTCGTCGTCTCTGGAGGATTTTCGATTGTTTTTATCTGATAAAAAGGACAATTCAGCGTGTTAAAAATCTACTTCTGAGTGAATATTTAGCTGGTTTACCGGTCACTGTAGAGTTTGAGCAGGTGGAAGCAGAGGTCGTGCAGCGGCCGTTTAGGCTCCGCCTCCTCGTCCTCCATGTCCGGCTGCTCCGCCTCCATGTACGGAGGAAGGGGGGGGCAGGCGTACTTCCCCCCCTCACATGAGCCCTGCAGGACACAGACAACCACAGAGATGAGATGCGATACACACACAGAGAGAGACGCAGAGAGGAAGCAGCAGCTCACCTGGAAGGCGTCTTCATATCCTCTGAGGGCGTCGGCTACCGAGGCCGTAGGCGGCAACATGAACCAGAGGTGAACGGCTACGCAGCGCTTCCAGTCCAGCTCGGAGCAAACGTTCACCACAGAGTCAGAGGACTGCCACACCTGGAGGGTCACAATGAATGCATGCTGTATTCTTTCCTTTCTGACCACTCTCAACTTACATGTCGATGCAAAATATACACATATTATCGTCAGCAGAGGTATTTTAGCATCAACACAGGAAATGAAACGTCACGCGTCCGTACGGGTTTCCCGGAGAGCAGCGTGAAGATGCGCAGCCGTTCCTCGGGCAGGTAGCTGTCTGTCTGCATGCGGTTCCAGTCGGCGAGCTGGAGGGCCAGCAGGTCTCTGCAGTACTGAGAGCCCACGGCCTGGGACAGCAGCAGGGACAGACGGTGGTCTCCTGGGGACAGACGGGTTAGGGTTAGCAGGGACGCTAGCGAGGGACGCTAACAGGTCTGTCTGTGCGTCTCTCCTCACCTTCCTTCTGAGCCAGTCGACAGGCCTCACTGATGCGGTTTCCCGTCAGGTAGCTGAAGATGGCGTCCGTGTGACGACCCTTCGCCGCCAGCGCCACCTCCTCCTCCACCCTGCGGGCGGCTCCGTGGGTCAGCCAGGCCGAGAAGGTCCGCCTCCTCTCCAGCTGCTGCTCGTACTCGTCGGGCGTCTCCGGGTCGGAGGGGCCCAGCCGGCCCCACAGGGCCTCACACAGGGTCCAGACCTCAGACCAGTAACCCAGGAGGGCTGGAGGGGAGAGAGAGAATCTCAAGAGTCAGAAAAATACCAGTGAAGCTATGCTAAAGCTAAGCTAAGCTAGCAAAGAAGTACTCAAGATATTGTATTTCAGTAAAAGTAGTAATACTACAGTGTAAACAAGTGTAAAAATACAAAAGTATAAGCATAAAAATATACCTCAAGTACCAAAAGTACCCATCAGACAGAATAATATATATTATATATATATATATATATATATATATATATATATATATATATATTGACGCTTTAATGTTGCAGCTCATTTTAATTATTTTATATAATCTATAATAAAATATAATTTATTAGTTTAAATTTTGTATTATTTAACTGAAAGTAACTTTTTTTAATTAATAAATGTAATGCAGTAAAAAGTACAATATTTCCCTCTGAGGTGTAACGTACGAACTCTAACGTATGAACCCTCTAACGTACGAACTCTCTACCGTACGAACCCTCTAACGTACGAACTCTCTACCGTACGAACTCTCTACCGTACGAACCCTCTACCGTACGAACCCTCTACCGTACGAACCCTCTACCGTACGAACTCTCTACCGTACGAACCCTCTAACGTACGAACCCTCTACCGTACGAACTCTCTACCGTACGAACCCTCTACCGTACGAACCCTCTACCGTACGAACTCTCTACCGTACGAACCCTCTACTGTACGAACTCTCTACCGTACGAACTCTCTAACGTACGAACCCTCTACTGTACGAACTCTCTACCGTACGAACTCTCTACCGTACGAACCCTCTACCGTACGAACCCTCTACCGTACGAACCCTCTACCGTACGAACTCTCTACCGTACGAACCCTCTACCGTACGAACCCTCTACCGTACGAACTCTCTACCGTACGAACCCTCTACCGTACGAACTCTCTAACGTACGAACCCTCTACTGTACGAACTCTCTACCGTACGAACTCTCTACCGTACGAACCCTCTACCGTACGAACTCTCTACCGTACGAACTCTCTACCGTACGAACCCTCTACCGTACGAACTCTCTACCGTACGAACCCTCTACCGTACGAACCCTCTACCGTACGAACTCTCTACCGTACGAACTCTCTACCGTACGAACCCTCTACCGTACGAACTCTCTACCGTACGAACCCTCTACCGTACGAACTCTCTAACGTACGAACCCTCTACTGTACGAACTCTCTACCGTACGAACTCTCTACTGTACGAACTCTCTACCGTACGAACTCTCTACCGTACGAACTCTCTACCGTACGAACCCTCTACTGTACGAACTCTCTACCGTACGAACCCTCTACCGTACGAACTCTAACGTACGAACCCTCTAACGTACGAACCCTCTAACGTACGAACCCTCTAACGTACGAACTCTAACGTACGAACCCTCTAACGTACGAACCCTCTACCGTACGAACTCTAACGTATGAACTCTTACGCTCAGTGTCTCCCTGCTGCTCGCTCAGCTCTCGGATCCACTCGGCGTACTCGTGCAGCGCCGCTACGCCGGGCCGCGGTCGGACCAGTGGGCAGGCGGAGGCGTCGGCGGAGTCGATGGTGCTGTGCTTCAGACATATCTCCAGAGGGCGCTGCAGCACCGACCGGCTCTCCTCTTCATCATCATCCTCCTCTTCCTCGCTGGTCTTCACTGGAGGCTCCAGACCCACCAGCTGCTCCAGAACCACCTTATAGGGGCTCTCTGAGAGCCTGAGGAGACACCACTGATCAGCATGTTTATGTTTGCTGCGTTTATAATTTCTTTATTCTTTATGTAAAACGGTTTCTTACGGTTTGCTCCGGGCGGGTTTGGGCAGGAAGCTGAAGTCAGTCTTGGTGAGTTCTCGGTGGTCGAGCCGTTTGGCCGGCGGTGAGCTCAGCCGGTGGCCGCAGTGAGCGAGCGTCCAGCCGGGACCCCAACCCACCCGGAAGGAGCGACCCGCAAACAAGCCGGCGTCCATCAGCAGACTCCCCTACAGAGCAGCAACACAAACCATCAGTGAGGAGAAGCTTCAGAGGAGCTATAGAAACGAGCAGCAGACGGAGTTTATGAAAGAAACATTCATATTCGAGTCCTACTTTGGTTTCACATCTTGTTTGGTCGTCTGAACCCCAAAACCCACCGACGGGACGGAAAACCATGTTTACTTTGAACAATCTCCAAAACTACACCGTGTATTACAGACAGTAGGTGTAACAAAAACAGTTTTCCTCTTTACGACTGTCCTTAAACACACCATGTGCTACAAACGCTTCCATCAACAAACGTCGTAGACGTCTGTGTTCGCTCTGAGCTCTGCGATACCTCGTATTAGTAGAGACCAGAAACTGTGTGTGTACATGTGTATGAACCAGACGCTGCAAACAATAACGACGCTATTTACACCTGTATGACGTCATGTTGAGTGTTGATGGAGATGCTACAATGTTAGCTTAGCCTAGCACTGATTGATAACAGAAAACAAGTATTTTAAAAGTTATTTACTCGTCTTCTTGAGGAGAGAACTAACAAAACATGAATTCAGACTTTTTACAAATCTGCATCATTTTTGTCTGTTTATTGCAATTAAATCACAACTAAATGTTTATTTTGTGTTCTTACAGACGTGTGTCTTGTTACAGTGAATACTCCTCCTGATGATGTCATGAATATCGGTTATATCTTTGTTTACCTGAGATCAATAAACAACAACAAACCTTCCCCCGAGTGACCGACTCCTTGAGGGCCACGGGGCCGCCCAGCCGCCGGACGCCGACCGTCCTGACCGAAGGCTCCGGGGTTCGGGGGGGCAGCAGGAAGGACGAGGGTCCCGGCCCGGCCCAGTGAGACGAGCGGGGGGGCTCTTTAGCTGCCGGGGACCCCCGAGTCAGAGGAGGCGAGTCAGACATCTGAGTGAAGAGGCCGGAGGTGAACCGAGCCTGAAGGAGACCCCCCACTGTGGAGGGAGGGAGATCATCATCATCATCACCATCATCATCACCACGCTGCTGCTCTATATAATATCTTCATCTTCATCAAATAATATCTTCACGGCACTAAACCTCAAACCGCCCCTGAATAAATATAAATAGAGGTCACCAAAATAAAACAGGAAGTGGGCGTAGGTGAGCGTTTTCGTACCGGAGGGTCGGCTCTGAGTTCCCGGTACGACGAGACGAGGAGACGAGACGTCGACCTTCATCGCTCTCTGGTCCTGAAACACGTCGCTCTCCTCCTCATCCTCAGCGAACAGAGACGCCTTCATGATCTGCAGACGAGAACACGTGAAGGTTCAAACGCCGGCTTCATTCAGGCTCGACTGTACTTCCTGTTTTGAGGCCCGTGGCTCTACCTGGAGGGTGTGAGGGTTGATCCCCAGCGAGGACGCCATGTGGCCGGACGCGGAGACGCCGTCGTGCTCCGCGGGGATCGGACCCCCGAGCTTCCCGCTCGTCCAGTCCGTCTCCAACATCGGCAGGTCGTCGTCCTCTCCTCCCAGCATGCTCTCTGTCGGGAAGCTCTGGGTGATGTCGGCCATGTCGCTGTCCAGCTCGGCCACGCCTCCTGTGATCTCCACGGCAACAGCAGACTGAAAACACACACACACACACACACACACACACACGCTGAAATTGAGTGCATTTTAAACTTGGTTGAATATTTTGTTATAATTCCTCCTCTAACGTCCTCCTTGTATAATAGTCTTAACTCGTATGTGAAGCACCTTTAGGTTTCCTTTGTATTGTAACATAATAAATTATTATTATTATGGTTTATCGTAGGTTTCACGTTTATAGAACGAACAGAAAACAAACATTTCTTTGTGTTCATATTTACAGTGACGTCGGCTGATTGTTGATAAACTTCCACTGATCTGATGAAAAACTGTATTTTGCTTTTATCAAAATAAAAATCTCATATTTAATAAACAGAAAATAAACAAGAAACCTTTCATCTCTGCAGATTAAAATATCACAAACTTTACAGACCAAAGATTAAAAGTCTTCATAAACTTTATTCGGTTTTTCTTTCATTAAATGCATCAAAAATAAATGAATACAATTCACGTCACACATCTTGAAGCAGCGGAGAGTCTGAAACGTTGACCTGCTGAAGTATTTATGCTCCGAAGCAGATGTTGAACACAAACTTTAAGAGAAACTCATAATATAGTAATAATATAGTAATAACACCAGCAGACATTCTGTAGGAGTCATGAGAACTAAAACGTCTGATCAAAAGGTTTCCTGAGAAGAGAAAGTACTTTGAGTTAAGGTTTACGTGTGTGTGTGTGTGTGCGTGCGTGTGCGTGTGCGTGTGTGTGTGTGTGTTCCAGCATTATAACTGGAGGAACATTAAAACGTTCCTGATGAGATGAAGCGCTGTGATCTACGGTCGTGCTTCAGCTCCGTTTACTGTGAACGACGTCAGACGACCTGAACCGGATCAAAGTCATCGACTTTAAAGTTCAGCATTCTGAAACAACACTTTAATGGAGATATCTCACTAAAGATTCTTGTTTCAGGAATATACCACGGTGCATTCAGGCTGTTTTATGAATGAATATAAAAACCACAGAGCGGTGATATTCAGAGATCGTCTAGTTTAGGGAATGAAGTCACTGAATATTCGTTGCTCCTAAAAGGAGTGTTGTTACGTTTTCTTTCATGCTCTTCATGAACATAAAGAAACATTTTATATACATAATCTCAGGTGTGTCAGTGAGGACGAGGAGGATGAAGATGAGTGTGGATGGGCGCAGGCTGCTCTACCTGAGCCTGTGGCGCCACCTGCTGCTGGGAGGGGGGCCTGCTGGGAGGAAGTGACATCATCGTCTTCAGCTTCTTGGGGTCGGCTTTGAGCGGGACGTCCTCCTCCTCGTCAGAGTCCTGGAGGCCATACTTAGAGAAATGGGCCACCTGAGAGAGCGCGAGAGAGAGGGGGAGGAGTCAGTTACACCCGAGAGAGAGAGGGGGCAGTTACACCTGAACAGCACAGAGCTCGAGGTAACCATCTCAGCCATGTTTGGATCTGTAACTGCTGAACACGTCACCATTTTCCTCAGAGTGACGTCTACTGACCTCGAACACCCAGGAGCCGGTCTCAGCTCTGTACTCCAGGAAGCGAGCTCCCTGTTTGCGCGATGCTTTCTCCAGCCGGCCCTCGTAGTTCATCTCGGTGAGACGCTCGGGGCTCCGGATCTGAGTGCAGGCCGTCTTGTCGTTTGGCCAAACGCCGTCCAGAGTCACCTCGGCTCGCCTGCGATCACACGAAGTGGAAACGAGGAACCGGGTCAGGACAGGAAGCGAACAGACGACATAACATCTTTAGACAAAGCCACCGTCCCTCACCTGTTTAGCCCCTCCCCCTCCAGAGGCTTGTTTTTGTCGTCCGGGTACACGATGACCTCTTTGCGTCTGAAGTGCACGATCTCGTCGAGGTTCAGCGCCGTCACGTTCACCTCGCCGGGGAAGAAGATGGAGCCGTAGCCTGTGAGGGCCAATCGGAGCCGAGCGGTGAGACACTCGCGCTTTAACCTCACGCGTTGAGAAGATTTCATTAAACTTCGATGTCGTGAGCGGACGTTACCTTTCCTGCCGACGGTGAAGTTGTCCACCACACAGTCTCCGTTTTCATCCACCATCTCAGCGAGATCGTCCATGGAGGGGATGGTGTAGTAACCGACACGGTTCAGCACGATGCCTGAAGGACACAGAGGGATGAGTTAGAAGCGTGTGGCCGCTGAGAGAGCGTCTTTATACCGATATCGTCGTTTTGGGGCCTTTCTGTCCGTCAGACAGACACTTTCACAATAAAGACGGAAAGGCTCATTTGTGGCAGCAGATTGGCTGAACACGGATTAAATCTCGTGTTTTCATCGATGTGTATCCGACCTGCCGGGTGAGGAGACTGCTGGACCTCCTGCTGCTCCTCCTCTCGGTCCTCCTGCAGAGACTCGTCCCCCAGAGATGCAGACACGTCCTCGCTGCTCAGCTGAGGGAGAAATACAACAACAACAGTGAGACTGACCGTGAACACACTCACAGTCTTGGATTCTGCAACATAACATTTGAATATCTCGCCCGCTGACCTCCAGTCCGCCGTTCCTGGCCGGTTTGTGCATGTTGAGGTCGCTGATGGTGTCCTGCAGGCTGGTCTGGACGCGGCCCTGCGGGATGGGTTTGGCGATGGGGTTGACGTAGAACTGGGTGACCTCGGGGTCGTCGTCCGTCCGGCTGCTGGGACCGGCCATCTCCTCCTCCTCCTCCATATGACTGCAGACAGAACAGACTGCACCGTTAGCATGAGAGCAACTAATGAACAAACAGTTAACAGTCGAGTGTCAGTTTACGTCCATATCGCTCTAAAATGTCGTCACTTCATCATTTTACCCGTTTAGACATTTGTCAGCAGCTTTTCTCCCAACAGGTTAAGAGTTTGATTGACAGATGGTTCATCCAATCACCTGCCAAGTTGTGTTCAAAACCGCTAACCTTGTTTATTTTAAACAGTTCGGTTCAAATTAGTTTCGGCAGTTAACCAGAGAACTCTGTGTGTGTGTGTGTGTGTGTGTGTGTGTGTGTGTGTGTGTGTGTGTGTGTGTGTGTGTGTGTGTGCGTGTGCGTGTACATCTGTGTGTGTGTGTGCGTGCGTGCGTGTACATCTGTGTGTGTGTGTGTGTGTGTGCGTGTACATCTGTGTGTGTGTGTGCGTGCGTGCGTGTACATCTGTGTGTGTGTGTGTGTGTGTGTGTGTGTGTGTGTGTGTGTGTGTGTGTGTGTGTGTGTGTGTGTGTGCGTGTACATCTGTGTGTGTGTGTGCGTGCGTGCGTGTACATCTGTGTGTGTGTGTGTGTGTGTGTGTGTGTGTGTGTGTGTGTGTGTGTGTGTGTGTGTACATCTGTGTGTGTGTGTGCGTGCGTGCGTGTACATCTGTGTGTGTGTGTGCGTGCGTGCGTGTACATCTGTGTGTGTGTGTGTGTGTGTGTGTGTGTGTGTGTGTGTGTGTGTGTGTGTGTGTGTGTGTGTGTGTGTGTGTGTGTGTGTGTGTGTGTGTGTGTGTGTGTGTGTACCTGTGTCCGTTCTGTGGGTACTCTGGCGGTGAAGCCAGGTCGTCCGTCTCTTTGTTCACCGGGCTGCTGTACTGACTGCTGTTCAGGTTCTTCAGCACCAGCTTCTTGATGCTCTTCCTGTGAACACACAAACACTTTGCAGCAGTTTGTTCTGTGACATTAAATTCTATTAAAAACAAACACATTTATTTTTTAATAATTATAATACTATTTTTATTGCCATTATTTTGTTATCAAAAGCCTGTTTTTCTGAGGTCTTGCGTCTCGGTTTTGTTGAAACGCTGACGAGGCGGGTACGAGGCGGGTACCTGGGTATGAAGGCTCCGTTGGTGAGCGACGGCTCGTCGTCGTCCAGGCCGTCGAACAGCTGTGACTTGGACGCCCCCGATGACGTCAGCGCTTTGGGGCGGACCCTGGTCGCCGGGCGAGGGGTCAGCTTGTAGTGGGTGGGCGTGGTCAGAGCCTTCTGGGCCGTCGGATTGGTTGGTTTCAGACGCTGTCAGAACACGAGAGGTTGCGATTGGATACTTAAAAGGTTTTGGTTTGTGAATTAATGACGTCCACCGTGATTAAATGAAAGCAGATCACAGCCCGTAAGAGGAGCTCGTTACAACAGCTGTGCGGTTCTCACCTCCTCCTTCTTCTTGGGGTCCGACAGCGGGTTTCTGAACAGCGGCGAGTCTCCGTACGGAGAGTACGCCAAGACGCTGAGCTGCTGCTGGAGCATGGCCTGCTGGGAGGCCGTCCCACTCGGATCCGTGAGCGCTGGAGGAAACAACGAGAGGTGAGACGAAGCACAAACAAACTGCAGTAAAACCAGCAACTCCTGAGAGGCAGAATGAGGTTTCTGTGAAGGCAGTCTGGTGTGTTCATAGAGAGCAGAGATAACAGCTTCAGCTCCACAAAGATAGAGGTGAAGATATAGTATGACTCGTATAGATTCTCCAGGTGTCTAGAATACGTCCACAGCAGAACATTACTCCATCTACTGTAGTGAAACTCAGACAAACGCCTCTACACACCTCTACACACCTCTACACACCTCTACACACCTCTACACACCTCTACACACCTCTACACACCTCTACACACCTCTACTGGCTCTAAGCTGAAGAGATGTTTGTGACTCCTGTTGCTGGTTTAACCGAGTAAAAAGATCTTTTGTTCCAGACAGACAGACAGACAGACAGACAGACAGACAGACGGGTGCTGCTCACCGACGGGTTGCTGTGGAGCTCCAAAGCCCAGAGTATTTGCTCCGCTGTTGAACGCCGACGCTCCGAAGGTTCCCATCGTTCCCAGTGTGGCTCCCAGTTTGCCCTGGTTGTTCCCAAACAGAGACGCCTGGCCTGTTCCCACTGCTGAACACACACACACTTAATATTAATCTACTGTGTGTGTGTGTGTGTGTGTGTGTGTGTGTGTGTGTGTGTGTGTGTGTGTGTGTGTGTGTGTGTGTGTGTGTTGATTGCCTCTCCTCAGCCTGCTAACTGGCCTTTTTATAAATAAATGGTTTAATTTAATTTATCCATGAAAATCACTAAATATTCACCAGTTCTTCTGTTTGACAGGATTTTAAAGAAGACTATTTGTTTCTTTCACCGAGTCAGACTTTCAGAGTGAAGCTTCGACCCAAAGACGCTTTTCATCACCGCTGTCAAAGCAGTGGCCGGTAACATGAGATCACGTTTTATTTCCCGTCCCGGTTGTGTGCGCGTGTTCGTTATCTGATTATATGTGTTATTATTTCATCATCTGGTCCCTCCCGGTGTGGTGGATCCAGTACCTGCTCCGAAGCTGGTTCCCAGTGCCGTCCCCAGACCTCCGGTGGCCGCCTTGTTCCCGAACAGACTCCCGGCCGCGGGGTTTGTACCAAAACCTGCAGCAAGCGATAAAAAACACAAAGCGTTATTATTACTGAAGCACTGATTCCCGTCTCCCCCGTCTCCCCTAACGCCGGACAGACTCACCGAAGGTGGAGGTGTTGGCTCCGGCCCCCAGCGTGAGGGCGGGCTTGTTGCCAAACAGCCCGGTGCCGGTGCCGAAGGACGGGGCGGCGCTGGTGGTGGTGGTGCCGAACCCGGCCGCCTTGTTACCGAACAAACTCTGCTGCAAGAGACGAGAAAACACAAGAGGACACGAAGAAGACGTCGTCACGTGAACGGTCACGGGGCTTGTGGGTAATGGTGTAAACAGGAAGTGGATTGAACTAATCAACTTATATTAGTGAACATGTCACTTTAACATTCGTTCGTTTACCGTATTGTACATTTTCATATTTTTCTCTCACTCGGTTCCTTTGTTCCAACACACTCATTATTATATAGTGCAGAATATTTGCTTAAAACACACAATTCAAATGATAAGGAAATGAATCATTGTATTTGATTTATTTGATTAAACATGTTTTGGGGTCATTAGTCATTTTACTGATGTATAATAATCTCTAATATCTATTTTATATTCATGTGAAAACATCTTCAGACTGCTGGATTTATTCAGGTTTATAACAAAACTACATTTTACCGATGACATGTGAACACATCATGACGTTATTTTAGGGCTTTATTCTCTCGAGTGAGGAAACGTCTCGTGCGTCTCCGTTAGATCGTCTCGTACCTGCGCGCCCACGTTTCCAAATCCAGCGTTGGGTTGTCCGAACAGTCCGGTTCCCGCCCCGAAGCCGGCGGCGGCGGCGGGCTGAGCGGCGCCGAACAAGCCGCCCGCCTGAGGCGCTGCGGCGTTCCCGAACAATCCCTGAATCACAGGAAGCACAGATGAGACACCGCCACAATAAAAGTGTGAGACGACAGGCTGCTTTAAAAATGGCAGATTTAAAAGAAATCGCTCCTTTTCTTCTTCTGTGGTGTCAAACTAAGGTTTGTTTTTATATTTATTTCTCTGCATGAAACCTGTTTAACAGTAGAATCAGACTAGTGAATGGAGGTCTATGGGAGGACCCAGTTTAAATACTTTAAACTCGCCGACCTCACATTTCCCTTCATACATCTCACAACGAGGTTCTAACTTTGACTTTATATCATGAAGCGTTTCACATTTTCTTTACTCATAAGTGCCGTTTTATTCAACACTAGTTCAAACTTCACAGATAGAGACTGTTGGTCCTCACCATGCTGCTGGTGTTGGCCTGTCCCATGGTGTTGGTGTTTCCGAAGGAGAACCCGGTGCTCGGTGTGGTGGTGGTCTGACCGAAGGGCTTGAAGAGGCTGCTGGCCTGTGGGGGGGCCGGCTGACCGAACAGACCTCCGGCCGCCGCTCCGAAACCTCCGGCCGCCGCTGGAAGAGAAACAAAGATTGAGCCGATGACTCACCGACGATTTTGACGTTTTCTGATTTGATATTTTAAATGATTTCTACTCACGCGCGGCTCCGAAGGTGGTCTTGTTCTGTCCGAAGGAGAAGTTGGTGTTGGGGGCCGCGGCGCCGAACAACCCAGTGGCGGCGCTGGCCGGCGCCGTGGTGGCGCCGAACAGACTGCCGGTCGGCGCCGCCATCGGGTTGGTCGGGCCCTTCCTGCCCGCCTGGTAGTCCTCCAGCCTTAACTCCTGCAGGGAGAGAACGACGGCAGGAGGGAAGTTTACAACAACAGCTGGATATTCTCAGTTTACGAGGTGTACCTGAATGCACCACGACGGTGGTGGAGATTCAGACTGCGGTTGAAATCACAGCCGAGCTCCGTTTTCTTTGCCGTCTCTAAATCTTTTTTTCCGGTCAACAACGCGCCCGTCGTCCTCAAACACACTCACCTCCAGGGATTTGTTCTCGTACTCCTTCATGGCCGTGATGCACTGGTGCTTGGTGTTGATGCTGGTGGTCACACCGGCCTTCACCATGGTGTCACTTCCTGTCGGAGCCTGAAGGAACAACAGAAGTGTGACGGTGAGTAAAATGTACGAACGCGTGGTTTTGTCTCACTTACATTATTTACAGGTTTCAGGGTGAAAACGCTCATTTTTAACATCATTTCACCTTTTCGTTGATTTAAAGTTCAACACAAACTTCATATTAATCTTTACAGAACATTCTTCTAGTGAGATCGACATACGAACAGGAAACGATTCAAGTCTAGCGTTCAAACTGAAGCTTTAGATTCAAAGACTCGCTCGATCAAAACGTTTTCTGAGGCGTCTCAATTAGGTTTCAAGGTTTCCGCCATTTATTCTGAGAGTTGCATTGTGGGGGAATAGTACCCCAGCATATCAGGGCCATTGTAGGTTAAACATATAAATGTATATAAAATCAGGGGGTAATATTCTGAGAAAAAGACTCTTAGATTCTTATGTCTTGAATTTGCAAGGAAAAAACGAGTGAAAATCTTTTTATATTAAAAATCATTTAAACTTCCCTCAATCAGCCCAAAATAATATGTATTTGACCTAAACAGCAGAGTGGTGACCAACATGTTTAGGAGGCATCCTGACACGTTTTGAATAACCTTTATAGACTCACATTGAACTTGACGGTGGTCCCCGGCTGCTGCTGCTGCTGCTGCTGCTGCTGCTGTTGTTGCTGCTGCTGCTGCTGCTGCTGCTGGGCGGCGGTGAACCCCGAGCCTCCGAACAGGGAGGCGACACTACCTCCACCGAACGGGTTGGAGGTGGTGTTGGTCGTCCCAAACAGCCCGCCACTGCTGGTGCTGGTCCCAAAGCCTGGAGGACACGATGGGAGGGAGACTTCTTCAAACGTTCAGACGTTTCATAAGATAAACAAATCAAAAACGACAACGGGACTGAGCAGTGTGCAAAACACAACGGGAGCATTGAACGTTTGGTTAGAAGGAACTTGTTTTGTATAGAAACACATGAGCATCTTATATCACATTTTTAGTTGTCATCTCATGAATAACAGCAGCTGTGTGAGGTCCCTACTGGACGACCTGAAAGAGACCCTAAACGGTGGCGTGCGGAGGGTTCTCACTTCCAAACGAGGTGGGTTTGTTGGCCCCGAAAGCATTGCTCGGCTGGGAGAAGAGTCCGCCGCTGGCGCCCGTTCCGGTGTTGCCAAACAAGCTGGTCGAGGTGCCGGTCGCCGCACCGAAACCAAAGCCGGTGTTGGGGGCGGACGCCGCCGGCTGGCTGAACGTACTGGACCCAAACAGACCGCCTGCAGGAAAGAGACCAGGACCGATGAGTGTTGGATACAGCCGTCCTGTGTTTCAAGTAACTACTTGTTTCTTTAATAAAAGGCAATAAATGTTAAATGGTTCATGAAGATGTCTTTTTCAGCAGGTAAAACACTACGTCCCCAGACAGGAAGTGCTCACTGCGTAACTGAACACCACAAACATCAGTTTGCTTTCATTTTTTTTTCTTCAAACAAGAGCAGACGAACCAGGTTTATTCTGCGCGGGACCAAACAGTCCCCCGGTGTTGGCCGTGGCCCCGAACGCTGACGTCCCGAAGCCGCCCGCCGCCCCAAAACCAGCGTCTGTAGTTCATGTGAGGAGAGGACGACACAGACGGATGATTTAAATCTTCAGTCACCAGGAATACCGAACCGGACCAGATCAAATAACAGGTTTAGTCTGTCCACTCCACGGAGAACCTGATGGTGCACGTGTGAATGCCACACTGTTTACAATCAGCATTAACTAACTAAATTCTGGTAAGATGTGTTTTTTAAGAGTTTCCTGGAGGATGAAATCCAATTCTATTCATTTTGTGTAGCCCAAAATCACCAGTTCTGCTCAGAGGGCTTTACAATCTGTAACACGACATCCTCTGACCCTCACATCGGGACAGGAAAAACTCTTTAACGGGAAGAAAGAAGAGGAAGAAACCTGAGAGAGCAACAGAGGAGTGTGACAGAGGTCATGTGTACAGAATGAACACAACAGAGTGATTAATGAGAGAAGTCATTTAGAGAACGATCTCTGGGCTCGTGCTGCTGGAGGTTTGAATCCCAGAGAATAAATAAAAACAACTCACTTTGTTGTCCAAAGGTCGACGAGGTGCCGAACCCCCCCGTCCCTCCGCCGAAGGGAGTACCGAATGACTTGTTGAACATCTTGCCCTGCTAGCAGGACCGCATAGGTCTTCTGTGTGGAGACAAACACTTTGAGCAGCTGCATTCATAAAGCTACGTTTATACCCAGCACAAACAATTCACATTTAGAAAAACGCTCCTCTTTGGATGGCACATCAAATCAGAGTATAAACACTTAAATCTTTCAGATTGAATATACATTTTGGAGTTTCTTCAGACATTTAACCTTCTAATCCAAACAGTTCCTTGATTAAAAGAAATAATCTCTTGAAACAAATGGTGTCTTCGGTAAAGCAAAGATAGATTTCAGTGTGCTGCATTAATGTGTTTGTTGCATGTTAACTCCTTTATATCCTGTTTACTGTAATCTACACTAATGCATCATATTCTATCAGATCATGTTTGTAGCGTATCTGTCCTGTCGGAACCTCGTATATCTAAAGAGAAAGTGTTCAGCTTTGTGACGGCGCATTTTACAGCTGAGCCGAGGCTTTTTAAGGAGTTTATTTAGCTGAAGAACATGAAGGAAACACTTGATGAGATGTAGTACAGTAAAAAGTACAACATCTACCTCTGATATGTAGTGGAGGAGAAGTATTAACTAGCAGTAGTTTTTACTTAAATGCAGTAACCTACCTAAGTAAAAGTACTTAGTTACATTCCACCACTGATGTAAACTTTTGGCACAACATCGTTTTAAACTGAAGCTAGGAAACATTAGCAGGATAAGCTAAAACTGACGTAGCATAGTTAACGCGTCAGCTAACATGATAACTAACGTTATATTGATAAACACACACGCCTCTATCACCTCTTCAACATTAACAATTATATGTTTAACTCAATATAAACACAGTATACTACTGGACGATCACCGCGTTGCGCACAGTTTGCTAGTTAGAAGTTACGTGCGTCAAGCTAACGTTAGCTAGCTAGCTAGCTCCGTGGCTAACTACTTAGCGTCGCTACGTAAAACGTTAGCAAAACAAAAGGAAGACGAGCAGAAGGATAAACGTCAGTTCCACAAACATCTACCTGTAACACCGTTGCTGTGGATGTTCGGTTCTTTGTCGACCTTCCTCCCACGAAGATAAAGCACAACACGGAACGATAAAAGCTTCTTTAGCTAAACATCGGCATAGCCGCGATAGCTTCGTCAACGAGGGAAAATTGACGGACAGCAACGTCTCTACGCAATTTCATACGTCTTACGCTATGACGTCACCGTAATTCTTCTTCTTCTTCTGTGGTGTTTAACGGCAGCTTGCCTTCTATTAGTTGCATGACTGCCAACTCCTGGTCCAGTCAGTTCCTTTGTTGTCCCAGCTGCTAAACTTTCCCCATAAAGTATATTCTTTAGCTCTCATCCCTAAACTTTGCATTTCCTCCAGAATGTAAGGGTTTTAAGGATCAGTTATTGTCATTATGCAGCACAGGGATGCACTAACAAATTCAGTTGTAGCCCATTTGTAACACAACAAACACATGACAAACAAAAACAACAACAGCAGGACATTTGGGTACTTTACCGTTTTATTTGGTTTCTGATGCTGAACCACCATGAACTAATCTGGATTTAATTAGAGTTTAGTAAATGGGTATGACGACGACGTTTACGAGCAGTAACTGAACTGATATGGAATGCTATCTAAGCCAATCTTAAATAAATACATAATTATGCTTATGAGATAAACAGATATGTCTACGAAATAAATTCAGAAACAAATACATTTTGCAGTGATTATCCAGGGAACTGTCAGCTTCTTTCTCCTCCGTATCTCCGTACCTTCCTCTGTAGCTCTTTTTACAGGCTTATCCTAACCCTAACCCAGACATTTTAGGACAAAATGATTTTAAAAAGTGAAATGATGATAACTCTGAACAAATACTTCTCAAATCATTGTGACGAACAGCTTTTGTTGGTTGTCATGGTTCTGTGGGTGGATTTTAAGAAATATTGACAAAACAGTTTGTAATTCTAAACATGAAACATCTGAGATCCTTTTAAACATGTATTTTGAATTAGTTTCTTATAAATGCTGACTTTAACAAACACATAGAGGTTAATTCATATCTGTGTATATCAGGGTGAGACTTCGGGCTTTGCTGTGACGACTGAGAGTTTCAGTCGACAACATAAGTGGTACACGAGGGCGTACCTGATGGTCTGATCTCTGAGGCCATAGATGAGAGAACTCAGACACTTGGGCAGAATTATTAAAAACACATAAAAAACATTCTGGATGCGCACGAGCACGATCCTTGTGACCAGTTTTGAGACGGCTACGAGGAACAAGTTGTGCATGAACGAGGAGAGACTGAGGCCCAGCTGCACCATATGCAGCAGCAGTGTGTGACGAGCCTTTCGGGCTGAAGCTTTGTCCGTGGAGGCTGACCTGGCTGCTATCATCACACCAATATAGGAGCAAGTGATCGCCCCACCAGCTGATACAAACAGAAAATAAATGTAGCCTTTATCGTAAAGATCAGACATCGGCCCGAGAAAAATTATGAACAAACTACAGAAATCTGTCATCTGCAGGCTCTCCAGGTCTTCAAATGGAAAATCTAACATTAGAATAACTCGTGTGAGGATATTCAGTGAACTGAAGGCCCAAACCGCAATGATAGCCACTGCTGTGTTTCTCATGGTGATGATGGTAGTGTGCCTCAGTGGGTAGCACACAGCCACATATCTCTCCAGAGACATCACCACCAGTGTGAGAGGAGAGATCTGATTTGTGAGTTCAGCGAGCATGGCAAGAACCCCACATAACGGATACGTCAGTGTTATTCTACTAATAGAAAGAAGGTACAGTAACTGACTCAGTGCCATCTGCATAGTGTCTGCACAAAGGAGGTTAAACAGAAGGATGTAACGGGGGGTCTCACGAAACACCAGTTTACTCCTCAAGGTGAACAACATGGTGATGTTAATGAAGATAAACACACAGCTACTGTTATAATTTGTAACCGAACCTATTCAACAAAGCTGTTCTAGCACAGCTTATGTAGTCAATACATAATGACAGTTACATCATATGTTATTTTTCAGTAGAATAAAATCATGAATGGTCGTCTTCTGCTTTCTTCTTTATTGTTTTATTTGTTTGCAGTAAGAAAGGTACGATAATACGATCCCACCGCACTGTTTTGTGGGTTTAAAATGAAATACTTCAGCGCTGTTAATGTGTGTATGTGTGTATCTCTCTCTCTCCTATAAACAAGGTGGGCCCCCAAAGAAAATCTTGCAAAGGGCCCTATGTTCTTTAAAGCCGGCCCTAAGTGTTATTATGGTATGGATGGCCTCTGAGCGAGGCAGATGCCGTTGCCAACTAAGCTGTTTATTTCTGCCATCAACCATGGAAGAAATAACCTCTATTTCTGCTTAGTACTTGTTGTGGAAGTCCCAGATTTAGGAAACTGAATGCCGTCTTGTCTGGGTCCATAATATCATCTGGAGGAGCTCCGTGGATTTCATCGAGGTGTATTAACTGTGTCTAGCTGGTTTACTACAGCTGTATGAACCCAAAATATACAGATTGTGCTGTGATTTATTTTAATAAACAGACAAAAAGGGATGCCGAAATAACTATGCTGATTTGTAATAAGTCTGAATTCATGTTTTGTTCGTTCTCTCCGCAAGACGACAAGCAAATAACTTTTAAAATACTTGTTTTCTGAATCCAAAATCTTTCAATTAACTGTCATGAAGTGAAAACAAAAGGATTAAAGTTGTAAGATGAAAACACAGACCGGACAAAGCATCCCCTGCTTTATGGTCTGTGTGACTCTAAATGGACCATCATTTACTAAATGAACATCATGCTGTATTGAAGAAGACTTGAAACTAGAGATTGAGACCATGAACTCATGTTTACAATGTTTACTGAGGTAATAAATCAAGAGAGAAGTAGAGTCATTTTCTCATAGACTTCTATACAACCAGAGGAGTCGCCCCCTGATGGACACTAGAGAGAATGCAGCTTTAACACATGAAGCTTTTGACCCGAAGGTTACCGCCTGACAAATTACCAGAACTTCAGTATTATCAGTATTCAGTTGCAAAACGTTAGAGGCCATGTAGTCCTTGATGGCAGCAAGACTGTTACAGTTTTCAGGACTAAATGAGACACTACACAATGACAGTTGGGTGAAATCAGTGTAAAAGGTGTCGGACACACTAGTGAAGTGACAAATAACAAGGTCAAGGCATAGCAGATGCAAACTGAATGGAACCTTTTGGGACACCACACAACACGAAAGGTATCGGCAGCAACTTTGAAAACTCAGTTTGATACTTCACATGAAAACCAATTCAAAACAGTTCCACCTGTCCAAACCAAGTCACAGAGTCTGTCCATTGAAATAGAATTGTCAATTGTACAAAAAGCTGCACTTCAAGCTGGAGTTGGCAACACGAGGCAGTGTTTTTACGTGGGATCATTTTAAAGATCTAGGGCAGTCTTGATAGTTTCTCAACATTGTCAACCCTAGCTTTCAGTCCAATAGAAGGAGAATGGTGAGATTCTGAGTCTGCACTGTCTTTTGTTAGCAAGGCTGTTTCTGTCCTGTGGTTCTTTTGAGCCCTATATACATAAATATACTACATTTACAAGCGATCACACAGTTAGATCCATGTCATAAAGTCCACGTTGAGACCTGAGCCTAGGCTGGGACGACTGAGAGTTTCAGTCGACAACATAGATGGCTGATGAGGACAGGTCTGATGGTCTGATCTCTTATGCCATAAATGAGAGAACTCAGACATCTGGGAGAGATGAAAATACACACGTAAAAAACATTCTGGATTCGCACAAATATTAGCCTTGTTACATTTCTCGAAAGAGCTATGAGGATGGGGCTGTAAATAGTCGAGGAGAGACTGAGGCCCAGCTGCACCACATGCAGCAGCAGTGTGTTACGAGCCTTTTGGGCTGAAGCTTTGTCTGTGGAGGCTGACCTGGCTGCTATCATCACACCAATATAGGTGGAAATAATTACCACACTAGCTGATACAAACAGAAAATAAGTGTAGCCTTTATCATAAAGACCAGACATTTGACCGAGAAGTAAGTTTACTTTGGCACAAAAATCTGTCATCTGCAGGCTCTCCAGGTCTTCAAATGGAAAATCTAACAGTAGAATAACTCGTGTGAGGATATTCAGTGAACTGAAGGCCCAAACCGCAATGATAGCCACTGCTGTGTTTCTCATGGTGATGATGGTAGTGTGCCTCAGTGGGTAGCACACAGCCACATATCTCTCCATAGACATCACCACCAGTGTGAGAGGGGAGATCTCATTTGTGAGATCAGCGAGCATGGCAAGAACCCCACATAACGGATACGTCAGTGTTATTCTACAAGCAGCCAGTAGGTACAGTAACTGACTCAGTGCCATCTGCATAGTGTCTGCACAAAGGAGGTTAAACAGAAGGTTGTAACGGGAGGTCTCACGAAACACCGTTTTACTCCTCAAGGTGAACAACATGGTGATGTTAATGAAGAGAAACACACAGCATGGTAATGTAGTCAGAGTGGAAAACAACACAACCTCCAGTAACCCCTGATACTGCAGACCAGCAGTGATGTTGGTCTGAGACTGAGTTGCATCCGACATTTCTGAGAAGCAATCAAGACGTTAACCGAGAGAGAACACAACAAACTTCTTTTTGTATTCCTGCAAAAACGAAGATCCAACATCAGCAGACATGCCTGTTGAGTTCACATGAAAAATCAAGAAATCCCCCTCTGCAGACAGTTAGCAGGTTAGCGTCTTGTGATGTGGGCAGAGCTGGTCTGCCAGGTATGCTTACCATCACATTCTGTATATGAGCTCTGTCCTCACACCCATTTCACGTGACACCAACACATGGCCGCATAACAGTTCAGGAGGAGGTAGTCTCTCTTCCATTTTTTTCCAATACCTTGGTCATGTGATGTCTTCCATAGTGGACATGAGAATAGAGGAGCATCTGTTTTTCCTTGGCTGTCTTTCTTAATATCAGATCATAGAACGATTTCCACTGTCACTTCCATGTAGATTCAGTCCGTCCTGGTCAGTCAGCAACAAAAACTATTAGAAGTGATTTTCAAATTTGATTAAATGGCATACAGCTTAGTCCTCCCCAATCATGCAATCACATAGTTGCTCTAGAGCTAATAGAAAATTGCATTCTCTCTAGTGTCCACCAGGGGGCGACTCCTCTGATTGTATAGAAGTCTATGAGAAAATGACTACTTCTCTCTTGATTTATTACCTCAGACATTGTAAACATGAGTTTATGGTCTCAATCTCTAGTTTCAAGTCTTCTTCAATACAGCATGATGTTCATTTAGTAAATGATGGTCCATTTAGAGTCAAACAGACCATAAAGCAGGGGATGCTTTAGGGCGGGGCTACACGGTGATTGACAGGTCTCTACCAGAGACATATACGGCATCTCTACATCACTTCTCGTCAGTCCAGATATGGTCACTTCCTGTTCACTGGTTGCAAAAAACAACATGGCGGCGGCCGTAATCCAAGATGGCGACGGCAAAATCGTCGATCTCGAGGCTTCATAACAGCCGTCCACAAACCAAGCATCAGTATTGTCTTAAAGAAGCACCATTAACAGCCCTTTGTGTGGTTTGTCCTACCTTTTGGTAACAACTGTTTGCTGCACTAAATATTCTCTTTAGTATTATGTTGAAAACCAAAGTATGGAGCTTTTTCCCTTTCTTTGTTCAAGAGCGTGGGCTTTTGATTTGAGAGCATGACTTGATTAAACTTCATATTTTGTAAAGCTTTATCTCAAAACCCTGTCCTCAAACTCAAATATCCCCTGCTAGCGCATGGATTTGCACTGATTCTGCTCAAACTGCTTGCACTCAGATATATTATTGCTTGCAAATATTTCATGCACTCCACCGTCAGTCCTTCTCCTCACACTGGAGCTGCTTCTTCGTGCTCCTACAACATCTGCTCTCAGATTTGTCGTCTGCGAATGGATTTCACCTCTGTTCACAGATGTTTTCGTACCACAACCCTCTCAGAAATTCCCAACCAATAGAATGCCAGGTGTCGTGTTGACTAATGAAATGATCCCTGTCTGAGCGTGAAATCAATAAGTCGTGCTCTCAAATTGAATGACAACACTCTTGAATAAAGTTAAGAAAAAAGCTTCATACTAAAGTAAGTGAAAATATAAATGAAGAGTCTGCATTACCCAGTGGAACCCAGACTACTGGTGGACGAACGGGGTTTCATGGGTATCATTACACTGAATAAGTTGTGATTATGCATATTGATGCTAATCCTCCGCGAATCGCCACCTTAACGTGGTGGAGGAGTTTGAGTGGCTCAGTGATCCTGGGAGCTATGTTGTCCGGGGCAGTAGCCCCTGGTAGGGTCTCCCAAGGCAAACAGGTCTCAGGGGAGAGCCCAGACTAAGAGCGGTTCAATATAACCCTGATGATAAGCAGCCCACGGTCTTCAGCCACCTCGCCCGGACCAGGGAAACCGGGGCACCCTCCCGGAGCCAGACCCAGGAGGGGAGCTCGTCGGCGAGCGTCTGGTGGCCGGGCCTTCATCCATGGGGCCCGGTCGGGCTCAGCCCGAAGAAACAACATGGAGCAGCCACCCTGTGGACCCACCACCCGCAGGGACAAGCATCGGGGTCGGGTGCAATGCAGACCGGGCAGTGGGTCAGGCCGGAGGCCTGGGCGAGCCGATCGCCGGCAGCATAGACTAGCTCTAGGGACGTGGAATGTCACCGGGGAAAGGGCCGGAGCTGGTGCAGGAGGTGGAGCGATACCAGCTATATATAGTTGGACTCACCTCCACACACAGCACTGGCTCTGGAACCAAGCTCCTGGAGAGGGGTTGGACTTTGTCCTTTTCTGGAGTTGCCCAAGGTGAGAGGCGCCGGGCGGGAGTGGGGATACTCACGAGTCCCCGGCTGAGCGCCGCTGTGTTGCAGTTCTCCCCGGAGAATGAGACGGTCGCCTCCTTGTGCCTACGGGTTGCGGGGAGCAAGGCTCTGACTGTGGTTTGTGCTTATGCACCAAACAGCAGTTCAGAGTATCCGGCCTTCTTGGAATCGGTGGGAGGGATCCTGGAAAGGGCGCTGCCTGCCGACTCCATAGTTCTGCTGGGGGACTTCAACTCTCACGTGGGCAATGACGGAGAAACCTGGCAGGGGTTGATTGGGAGGAACGGCTTGCCCGATTCTGAACCCGAGTGGTGTCTCGTTATTGGACTTCTGTGCTAGCCATGGTTTGGCCATGACTAATACCATGTTCGAACATAAGGTGGCTCATAAGTGTATCTGGTACCAGAACACCTTAGGCCGGAGATCAATGATCGACTTTGGAATCGTATCATCTGATCTGCGGCCTTATGTCTTGAACACTCGGGTGACGAGAGGAGCAGAGCTGTCAACTGATCACCACCTGGTGGTGAGTTGGAGCAGATGGCAGGGAAACCGGTTGGAAAGACCCGGCAAGCCCAAACGTATAGTGAGGGTGAACTGGGAATGTCTGGCGAAGGACCCTGTCCGGGAGGTCTTTAACTCCCACCTCCGGAAGAACTTCTCACACATCCAGAGGGAGGTTGGGGACATGGAATCCGAATGGACCGTGTTCAAAGCCTCTATTGTGGACGCGGCCGGTAGGAGCTGTGGCCGGAAGGTCGTCGGTGCCTGTCGTGGCGGCAACCCGAGAACCCGGTGTTGGAAGCCGTCAAGCTGAAGAAGGAGACCTTCAGGGCCTGGCTGGGGTCTCCTGATGCAGCTGAGAGGTACTGGCAGGCCAGAAGGGCTGCAGCTGCGGTGCTCGCGGATGTTAAAACTCGGGCATGGGAGGAGTGCGGGGAGGCAATGGAGAAGGACTTTCAGTTGGCCTCAAGGAGGTTCTGGCAAACCATCCGACGGCTCAGGAAGGGAAAGCAGGGCCTACCCCAGGCTGTTCTCAGCGGGGGGGGGGGGGGGACTGCTGAGCCGGACGGGGGACATCGTCGGGCGGTGGAAAGAGCACTTTGAGGAACTCCTAAACCCGACCAATGTGTACTATGCAGAGGAGGCAGCGCCTGAAGACCTGGGAGGGGGGCTCAACCGTATCCCTGGCGGAGGTCGCTAAGGTAGTCAAAAAGCTCCTTGGTGGCAAGGCGCCGGGGGTGGATGAGATCCACCCTGAGATGCTGAAGGCGCTGGACACTGTTGGGCTGTCTTGGCTGACACGCCTCTTCAATGTCGCACGGGGTTCGGGATCAGTGCCCATAGACTGGCAGACCGGGGTGGTGGTTCCCATTTTCAAAAAGGGGGTATGGAGAGTGTGCTCGAATTATCGGGGGTATCACACTACAACGTTCCTACCCACACCTATGGTCACGAACTCTGGGTCGTGACCGAAAGGACAAGGTCGCGGGTACAAGCGGCCAAAATGAGTTTCCTCCGTAGGGTGGCTGGGCTCAGCTTTAGAGATAGGGTAAGGAGCTCGGACATCAGGAGGGAACTTGGAGTCGAGCCGCTACTCCTTTGCGTCGAAAGGAGTCAGCTGAGGTGGTTCGGGCATCTAATTATGGGAAGACCCAGAACACGCTGGAGGGATTATATCTCCCAGCTGGCCTGGGAACGCCTCGGGATCCCCCAGTATGAGCTGGAAAATGTTGCGGGCGAGAGGGAAGTCTGGGTCAGCCTGCTTGGCCTGCTGCCACCGCGACCCGACCCCGGATAAGCGGAGGAAAATGGATGGATGAATGGATGCTAGTCCAAATCTGGGTACTTAATCATGTTGTTTGGGAAGATGCTGCCTAAAACGTAAATTGGTCATAAATAAGAAAATATTAGTTTTTTGTTTTGATAATGAAAAATATAAAACCAAAGTGCAACTATCTTCTACCTCAAAAAGTACAAGTTCAATTTTGACTGTTTTACACTAAATTATTTGAGATGGACACAATTGTATTGCAGACACACTCCACCACCATCCTGATGTGACCATTCACACCACTGTGATCCACGAGTGAGCATATACTGTACAACTTATTTTACGCCTCACACTGTGAAGGAAACTCATATCAGGCGCTTGTATCAGTGATCTCATTAGTTCTGGCACTACCAAAGCTCATGACAATAAGTGAGGGCTGGAACTTAAAACTAAAGCTAAACCAGAGTTTTGCCTTCACGCTCGGCTTCCTCTTTAACCCGATGGTCCAGTACATTGCCTGCATTAAACCGCCCCTCAATCTCATGCTCTCATTAAAATCCCGTTTTTCTCTATTTACTTTGGACTTTTCTTATTTCAACTTAGTTAAACTTTGCCATACTTTGTCTCCACAGAGGTACATGTCATCCCGTCTCCATGAAGATTCCTGATAAAGTCCCTCAGGAATCATTAATCATGCCAATATTTACTGAAAACATTAATGAGTAAAGGTTTGAATATTTAATGTGTCTTAATGAGTTATCAGGAGACTAGGTCAGATGGGAGAAGATCTCTCTGTGACTCCTCAGTGTTTTCAACAGCTGAAAGATAACGTTGCCACAACAATTACACTCAAGATTTAGCAAAATACACCTGAAAAGTAAGAAAACTTTAAGACCCATAACAAACATGGACTCTAAACTTGGCAGTTGTTTGCAGAAGTCAAATGAACTACTGACACCTTAATTGTTTTGGGAGAAAAATACTTCTTTCAATATATTATTCAATGGATTTTTCGACTGATTAAAGTAGAGTTTCAGTATCCATTGAACATTAGAGGATCTGCAGCATACACCATTTCAATACACAGCTGTCACCTGTGTATATTCATAATCTGAATCATTCTTATTTTCCAAGATCGTGTGCACGTACAAGGAATTTGACTTTTTTGCATCTCTCTCGATGTACTTACCCAGAAATAGAAACTATCAGCTGTGGACAGGGACAACGAAGTAGGACAGATAAAGGTAAAGGATAGGACTGTTAGGTACACAAAAATAGGTGTTTACATAAATATGATATAAATATATATAAAGTACTCACCTTCAACAATCAAATCAGAAATAAAACATCTACGTACAAGTCAAGTGTTCTATAAGTTGTAAACAATACAAATAGTGCAAATAAATAAATACTGGATCCATATAGACGGACAAGATGATTATGTACAGTATATGTACATATATATGTACATATGTATTGCAGTTCATAGGGCAGGAGTCAATGTTTAGGTAGTAATCATTGTGACGTTACTGTCTGTGACACTATGTGCGTGACGTAAAACCATCATGCATCACATACATGAAATTTGACCGTGTAAACAATCGGATGTATGAGACTGATGGTCTATTTGACTCTAAATGGACCATAATTTACGAAATGAACATCATGCTGTATTGAAGAAGACTTCAAACTAGAGATTAAGACCATAAACTCATGTTTACAATGTTTACTGAGGTTATTAATCAAGAGAGAAGTAGAGTCATTTTCTCATAGACTTCTATACAACCAGAGGAGTCGCCCCCTGATGGACACTAGAGAGAATGCAGCTTAAACACATGAAGCTTTTGACCCGAAGGTTACCGCCTGACAAATTACCAGAACTTCAGTATTATCAGTATTCAGTTGCAAAACGTTAGAGGCCATGTAGTCCTTGATGGCAGCAAGACTGTTACAGTTTTCAGGACTAAATGAAACACTACACAATGACAGTTGGGTGAAATCAGTGTAAAAGGTGTCGGACACACTAGTGAAGTGACAAATAACAAGGCCAAGGCATAGCAGATACAATCTGAATGGAACCTTTTGGGACACCACACAACACGAAAGGTATCTGCAGCAACTTTGAAAACTCAGTTTGATACTTCACATGAAAACCAATTCAAAACAGTTCCACCTGTCCAAACGTATTCTTCTTCTTCTTCTTCTTCTGTGGTGTTTAACGGCAGCTTGCCTTCTATTAGTTGCATGACTGCCACCTCCTGGTCCAGTCAGTTCCTTTGTTGTCCCAGCTGCTAAACTTTCCCCATAAAGTATATTCTTTAGCTCTCATCCCTAAACCTTGCATTTCCTCCAGAATGTAAGGGTTTTAAGGATCAGTTATTGTCATTATGCAGCACAGGGATGCACTAACAAATTCAGTTGTAGCCCATTTGTAACACAACAAACACATGACAACCAAAAACAACAACAGCAGGACATTTGGGTACTTTACCTTTTTATTTGGTTTCTGATGCTGAACCACCATGAACTAATCTGGATTTAATTAGAGTTTAGTAAATGGGTATGACGACGACGTTTACGAGCAGTAACTGAACTGATATGGAATGCTATCTAAGCCAATCTTAAATAAATACATAATTATGCTTATGAGATAAACAGATATGTCTACGAAATAAATTCAGAAACAAATACATTTTGCAGTGATTATCCAGGGAACTGTCAGCTTCTTTCTCCTCCGTATCTCCATACCTTCCTCTGTAGCTCTTTTTACAGGCTTATCCTAACCCTAACCCAGACATTTTAGGACAAAATGATTTTAAAAAGTGAAATGATGATAACTCTGAACAAATACTTCTCAAATCATTGTGACGAACAGCTTTTGTTGGTTGTCATGGTTCTGTGGGTGGATTTTAAGAAATATTGACAAAACAGTTTGTAATTCTAAACATGAAACATCTGAGATCCTTTTAAACATGTATTTTGAATTAGTTTCTTATAAATGCTGACTTTAACAAACACATAGAGGTTAATTCATATCTGTGTATATCAGGGTGAGACTTCGGGCTTTGCTGTGACGACTGAGAGTTTCAGTCGACAACATAAGTGGTACACGAGGGCGTACCTGATGGTCTGATCTCTGAGGCCATAGATGAGAGAACTCAGACACTTGGGCAGAATTATTAAAAACACATAAAAAACATTGTTGATGCGCACGAGCACGATCCTTGTGACCAGTTTTGAGACGGCTACGAGGAACAAGTTGTACATGAACGAGGAGAGACTGAGGCCCAGCTGCACCATATGCAGCAGCAGTGTGTGACGAGCCTTTCGGGCTGAAGCTTTGTCCGTGGAGGCTGACCTGGCTGCTATCATCACACCAATATAGGTGCAAGTGATCGCCCCACCAGCTGATACAAACAGAAAATAAATGTAGCCTTTATCGTAAAGATCAGACATCGGCCCGCGAAGAATTATAAACGAACTACAGAAATCTGTCATCTGCAGGCTCTCCAGGTCTTCAAATGGAAAATCTAACAGTAGAATAACTCGTGTGAGGATATTCAGTGAACTGAAGGCCCAAACCGCAATGATAGCCACTGCTGTGTTTCTCATGGTGATGATGGTAGTGTGCCTCAGTGGGTAGCACACAGCCACATATCTCTCCAGAGACATCACCACCAGTGTGAGAGGGGAGACTTCTTTTGTGAGAATGGCGAACATGACGAGAACCCCACATAACGGATACGTCAGTGTTGTTCTACTAATAGAAAGAAGGTACAGTAACTGACTCAGTGCCATCTGCATAGTGTCTGCACAAAGGAGGTTAAACAGAAGGATGTAACGGGGGGTCTCACGAAACACCAGTTTACTCCTCAAGGTGAACAACATGATCCCATTAATGAAGAGAAACACACAGCATGGTAATGTAGTCAGAGTGGACAGTATCACTTTTTCCAATAATCCCCGATACTGCAGCCCAACAGTGATGTTGGTCTGAGACTGAGTTGCATCCGACATTTCAGAGACATTTCATATTATTGTCACACAAAAGCAGAATAAACCTCTTCCTGTTAAAAACCAACATCATTTAACATCAGATGCCCGTTGAATCACATCATCCAAGTATGAAAGCAGAGCTAGTCTGCAGGGTTTACCTGCCCTCAAACGTATATCAGCTTTGTCCTGCCCTAAACCATGTGACACCATCACATGTCATTCAGCTGAATAATAGGTCATGAATATTGCTCCTATTATTTCCCAACACCAATCTGGTCACGTCTTCCTCAGGTTAAACGTATCTACGCAAAAGTAGGTCAACTTTATTTCTATAGTGCCTCTGAGAATCAGAGTTACAAGCAGAAAATGTGAACTTGAGTTACAAACTTGATGTCTTTAGACGTGACTTGACCAAATGAAGAAAGACTTATTTGAGCCTTTTGACTTGAAAATAATTGATACTTTCCCCCAAACCCAAAGACTAAAAAAGTACGTAATTTAAAAACTGTGCCACGTATCAATACATTTCCTGAACCAACTAACATTAAAAGCAAGTCAACACTTCCTCAGATCCATTTTGTTTGAACCAATCCGACAGCATCAAATCCAGTTGCTGAAGAGAACCATGAAGAACTAACTACGTTACTGAGTGCATTATGACTTGTTTAGGACTCAAAAGTCAAAGTTAAGCACCTGGAGCTCAATAGGTTCTTTGCAGAAGACGTCACACATCGGCGTGCTTTGCAGATGGAGGGCAGCCAACTGGAGGCAGGTTCAATACTGCAGCAGTAATGCCTCTGGTTTACGGCTGTTCCAACCGATCAAATCGGGAGAACAACAAGGGCTACTTTCAGTCCCAAAAATAGTTGTACACAAAGGTGAGAATTAAAAAAAACTAACGGAGAAACAGTGACAGAGAAAGATCAAAAACCTCCGTCTAAAGTCTGGAGGAGCGGAGTAATTTAGCTAACTACATAGCGAGCTAAAACTGATGAAAAACCATGGTGGTACGTCAGATGAAGGCGTACAAGAGTCTAAAGGCTGACAACTATTTCATGAGCGGTTGGAACCAAAGTAGCATTGAACTTCTGTTGTCTTGTTTTTGCCAGGGTAGCTAGCATCGCTAAAACAAATCTCCAGGTAGATAGCTAACTAGCTTTCCCTCGCTAGCATCGCTAAAACAAATCTCCTGGTAGATAGCTAACTAGCTTTCCCTCGCTAGCATCACTAAAACAAATCTCCTGGTAGATAGCTAACTAGCTTTCACTCGCTAGCATCACTAAAAACAAATCTCCCGGTAGATATTCAGCTTTCTCTCGCAGTAAAACAATGACAAAAAACACAGACCGTGGTGGTGATATCGCCGGAAACATAGCCAGCCATATCTGCGATATTATCCCTGTTGGTTGTTTGTACTGCAGCTAGTGTTTCGCAGTTCAAGCTAGCTATCTCCCGGCAGCTAGTTTAGCTACCTAAAACTGCAAAACACTAGCTACAGAACAAACACCACAGGGTGATAATATGCTCTGAGTTCTAACACCGCCAGCTAAAATAAGTGACGACAAGAGAAGAACCCTCAACGCTGCTAGGATTTCTCGTCACTGTTATAAGAATTTCGGATGAGGCGAACTTTGCGTATTCACGTTCCATTCATGTCTTTGAATGTAATCTTGTACGTAAAATTGTTTCGCAGAATTTGGTGTGAACACAGCATTATAATTACTCAATAGACTTTTAAAGGAACAGTTTGTAGCGTTTAGGGGGATTTATTGGCAGAAATGGAATACAATATTCATAACTATGTTTTCATTAGTGTAATGAGCAACTCAATACTAAAAGAGATCATTTAAAAAATAGAAAATGTGATTAACAAACAAATAACGCCGACATTAAAACAAGTATGTAATTAAAAAATAGAGGAATAGAATAGGAATATAGATAGAAAATAATTATGAGAATTAATGTATTTTTAACAACTAAAACACAGCCACAAATCTTTGATCCACGTAGTTTATAACTGGACTTTTAACAATATTAACTTTGTCTGTATGCTACTGCACAACACAGTAGGAAATAACAACAATAAACACTTGTATTGTTTCATTGGAGATAATCGGCTACTCAGCATGAAACATGACAGTAATGCCATTCTATAAAAATCTCTTTCCATTTATTGACTGTAATTATCTTGTCGACAAAAGAAAAACATGACTTTCTGTTGTACTGTTATAATTTGTAACCGAACCTATTCAACAAAGCTGTTCTAGCACAGCTTATGTCGTCAATACATAATGACAGTTACATCATATGTTATTTTTCAGTAGAATAAAATCATGAATGGTCGTCTTCTGCTTTCTTCTTTATTGTTTTATTTGATTGCAGTAAGAAAGGTACGATAATACGATCCCACCGCACTGTTTTGTGGGTTTAAAATGAAATACTTCAGCGCTGTTAATGTGTGTATGTGTGTATCTCTCTCTCTTCTATAAACAAGGTGGGCCCCCAAAGAAAATCTTGCAAAGGGCCCTATGTTCTTTAAAGCCGGCCCTCAGTGTTATTATGGTATGGATGGCCTCTGAGCGAGGCAGATGCCGTTACCACGGTTTTTCACTTGGCGACTCACGTTACCACGTTCTTGAAAAAGGAGTGAGATACCATGAAATCCTTCACACTGGACCATTGAATTTAACTGTAACATGATTAGGTAATTCAGGCTGGACTGAAGAGATATGTTCTCTGCGTCGGATGCTTGTCAGAAACCATGCTGCTGATCAACTGTAAACTGCTGCACCATTCAGGTGCATCCTCAAGTTAAGCATTTTGGCTGTTGCCATCTTGGTTTTTTGCAAGTATCAGTGACAGGAGAGGGTGGAGTTAAGTACAACTGAACGCTTATGCTAAGTTACTAAATGCAAAACAAATTTTCGCGCCGCGTTACTTGCGGGGACATTTGTGATTAAGCACGTCATTTGCGCTAGACGCACCGGAGAGGAGGAGGGGCTTATCTCCATGGAAGCCGTTATCAACTAAGCTGTTTATTTCTGCCATCAACCATGGAAGAAATAACCTCTATTTCTGCTTAGTACTTGTTGTGGAAGTCCCAGATTTAGGAAACTGAATGCCGTCTTGTCTGGGTCCATAATATCATCTGGAGGAGCTCCGTGGATTTCATCGAGGTGTATTAAAACCTCTTGAGCCCGAGAGCCCCCTTTGAAAGGGGCAAAGAGTGTACACATGTAGTACAAATCACTTTTGAGAACGAATGAAATGATATTTTAAAATTTTAAAAAAACGTACATGACAAAGAGATTCTGATCAAATGGACCATGTAACTTATTTTAATCACTCAAAAAAATATATATACACAAAGTACTACAAGTACTACCACAATTTCACATATTTCTCACCAGGAGAAGCCGAGCAATGTTCACAGTTATCGATCCCAGCCGCGATCTACGGCACTTTTCAGACAAAGAGAATATCCACGAGGAGCAGCACAACAAACTACGTCGAACTGTAGCTTCAGAATATTTATACTTTTCACCGTTAAAAAGTTATAATTATTCTACCTCGGATCAACACACAGCCTCACAGCATAAATATTTAAACGCTTCGTCCCTTTTAGATGTTTTTCTGGAAGAAAATCGATTGCTAAGTTCATACTAAATGCAAAACAAATTTTCGCGCCGCGTTACTTGCGGGGACATTTGTGATTAAGCGCATCATTTGCGCTAGACGCACCGGAGAGGAGGAGGGGCTTATCTCCATGGAAGCCGTTATCAACTAAGCTGTTTATTTCTGCCATCAACCATGGAAGAAATAACCTCTATTTCTGCTTAGTACTTGTTGTGGAAGTCTCAGATTTAGGAAACTGAATGCCGTCTTGTCTGGGTCCATAATATCATCTGGAGGAGCTCCGTGGATTTCATCGAGGTGTATTAACTGTGTCTAGCTGGTTTACTACAGCTGTATGAACCCAAAATATACAGATTCTGCTGTGATTTATTTTAATAAACAGACAAAAAGGGATGCCGAAATAGCTATGTCGATTTGTAATAAGTCTGAATTCATGTTTTGTTCGTTCTCTCCGCAAGACGACAAGCAAATAACTTTTAAAATACTTGTTTTCTGAATCCAAAATCTTTCAATTAACTGTCATGAAGTGAAAACAAAAGGATTAAAGTTATAAGATGAAAACACAGACCGCCCTAAAGCATCCCCTGCTTTATGGTCTGTGTGACTCTAAATGGACCATCATTTACTAAATGAACATCATGCTGTATTGAAGAAGACTTGAAACTAGAGATTGAGACCATAAACTCATGTTTACAATGTTTACTGAGGTAATAAATCAAGAGAGAAGTAGAGTCATTTTCTCATAGACTTCTATACAACCAGAGGAGTCGCCCCCTGATGGACATTAGAGAGAATGCAGCTTTAACACATGAAGCTTTTGACCCGAAGGTTACCGCCTGATCAAAAACAACTCTGAACGTTTTAAATTAGTTGTCAGTGGTCCACGTGAACAGACCAAATGACCAGAACTTCAGTATTATAATAATAAAACATTAGAGGCCATGTAGTCCTTGATGGCAGCAAGACTGTTACAGTTTTCAGGACTAAATGAGACACTACACAATGACAGTTGTGTAAAATCAGTGTAAAAGGTGTCAGACACACTAGTGAAGTGACAAATAACAAGGTCAAGGCATAGCAGATACAATCTGAATGGAACCTTTTGGGACACCACACAACACGAAAGGTATCTGCAGCAACTTTGAAAACTCAGTTTGATACTTCACATGAAAACCAATTCAAAACAGTTCCACCTGTCCAAACCAAGTCACAGAGTCTGTCCATTGAAATAGAATTGTCAATTGTACAAAAAGCTGCACTTCAAGCTGGAGTTGGCAACACTAGGCAGTGTTTTTACGTGGGATCATTTTAAAGATCTCGGGCAGTCTTGATAGTTTCTCAACATTGTCAACCCTAGCTTTCAGTCCAATAGAAGGAGAATGGTGAGATTCTGAGTCTGCACTCTGTCTTTTGTTAGCAAGGCTGTTTCTGTCCTGTGGTTCTTTTGAGCCCTATATACATAAATATACTACATTTACAAGCGATCACACAGTTAGATCCATGTCATAAAGTCCACGTTGAGACCTGAGCCTAGGCTGGGACGACTGAGAGTTTCAGTCGACAACATAGATGGCTGATGAGGACAGGTCTGATGGTCTGATCTCTTATGCCATAAATGAGAGAACTCAGACATCTGGGAGAGATGAAAATACACACATAAAAAACATGCTGGATTCGTTCAAATATTAGCCTTGTTACATATCTCGAAAGAGCTATGAGGATGGGGCTGTTAATAAACGAGGAGAGACTGAGGCCCAGCTGCACCACATGCAGCAGCAGTGTGTTACGAGCCTTTTGGGCTGAAGCTTTGTCTGTGGAGGCTGACCTGGCTGCTATCATCACACCAATATAGGTGGAAATAATTACCACACTAGCTGATACAAACAGAAAATAAGTGTAGCCTTTATCATAAAGACCAGACATTTGACCGAGAAGTAAGTTTACTTTGGCACAAAAATCTGTCATCTGCAGGCTCTCCAGGTCTTCAAATGGAAAATCTAACAGTAGAATAACTCGTGTGAGGATATTCAGTGAACTGAAGGCCCAAACCGCAATGATAGCCACTGCTGTGTTTCTCATGGTGATGATGGTAGTGTGCCTCAGTGGGTAGCACACAGCCACATATCTCTCCATAGACATCACCACCAGTGTGAGAGGGGAGATGTCATTTGTGAGAACAGCGAGCATGGCAAGAACCCCACATAACGGATACGTCAGTGTTATTCTACTAATAGCCAGTAGGTACAGTAACTGACTCAGTGCCATCTGCATAGTGTCTGCACAAAGGAGGTTAAACAGAAGGATGTAACGGGAGGTCTCACGAAACACTGTTTTACTCCTCAAGGTGAACAACATGATCCCATTAATGAAGAGAAACACACAGCATGGTAATGTAGTCAGAGTGGAAAACAACACAACCTCCAGTAACCCCTGATACTGCAGACCAGCAGTGATGTTGGTCTGAGACTGAGTTGCATCCGACATTTCTGAGAAGCGATCAAGACGTTAACCGAGAGAGAACACAACAAACTTCTTTTTGTATTCCTGCAAAAACGAAGATCCAACATCAGCAGACATGCCTGTTGAGTTCACATGAAAAATCAAGAAATCCCCCTCTGCAGACAGTTAGCAGGTTAGCGTCTTGTGATGTGGGCAGAGCTGGTCTGCCAGGTATGCTTACCATCACATTCTGTATATGAGCTCTGTCCTCACACCCATTTCACGTGACACCAACACATGGCCGCATAACAGTTCAGGAGGAGGTAGTCTCTCTTCCATTTTTTTCCAATACCTTGGTCATGTGATGTCTTCCATAGTGGACATGAGAATAGAGGAGCATCTGTTTTTCCTTGGCTGTCTTTCTTAATATCAGATCATAGAACGATTTCCACTGTCACTTCCATGTAGATTCAGTCCGTCCTGCTCAGTCAGCAACAAAAACTATTAGAAGTGATTTTCAAATTTGATTAAATGGCATACAGCTTAGATCTCCCCAATCATGCAATCACATAGTTGCTCTAGAGCTAATAGAAAATTGCATTCTCTCTAGTGTCCACCAGGGGGCGACTCCTCTGATTGTATAGAAGTCTATGAGAAAATGACTCTACTTCTCTCTTGATTTATTACCTCAGTAAACATTGTAAACATGAGTTTATGGTCTCAATCTCTAGTTTCAAGTCTTCTTCAATACAGCATGATGTTCATTTAGTACATGATGGTCCATTTAGAGTCAAACAGACCATAAAGCAGGGGATGCTTTAGGGCGGGGCTACACAGTGATTGACAGGTCTCTACCAGAGACGTATACGGCATCTCTACATCACTTCTCGTCAGTCCAGATATGGTCACTTCCTGTTCACTGGTTGCAAAAAAAAACATGGCGGCGGCCGTAATCCAAGATGGCGACGGCAAAATCGCCGAACTCGAGGCTTCAAAACAGCCCTCCACAAACCAAGCATCAGTATTGTCTTAAAGAAGCACCATTAACAGCCCTTTGTGTGGTTTGTCCTATGTTTTGGTAACAACTGTTTGCTGCACTAAATATTCTCTTTAGTATTATGTTGAAAACCAAAGTATGGAGCTTTTCCCCTTTCTTTGTTCAAGAGCGTGGGCTTTTGATTTGAGAGCATGACTTGATTAAACTTCATATTTTGTAAAGCTTTATCTCAAAACCCTGTCTTCACACTCAAATATCCCCTGCTTACGCATGGATTTGCACTGATTCTGCTCAAACTGCTTGCACTCAGATATATTATTGCTTGCACATATTTCATGCACTCCACCGTCAGTCCTTCTCCTCACACTGGAGCTGCTTCTTCGTGCTCCTTCAACATCTGCTCTCAGATTTGTCCTCTGCGAATGGATTTCACCTCTGTTCACAGATGTTTTCCGTGGTGGACGAACAGGGTTTCATGGGCATAATTACACTGAATAAGTTGTGATGATGCATATTGATGCTAATCCTCCTCCGCGAATCGCCACCTTAACGTGGTGGAGGAGTTTGAGTGGCTCAGTGATCCTGGGAGATATGACCCCTGGTAGGGTCTCCCAAGGCAAACAGGTCTCAGGGGAGACCCCAGACTAAGAGCGGTTCAATATAACCCTGATGATAGTACTGGCCGGTATGCCCAAAAATGTATATCACGGTATTTTGCATAACTCTGGCGGTACCACGGTATATCACGGTATTCTCTTCGAACTCATTCACCTCACCATAAGTTCAAGTGTGCGGAAAAGAAACACTTTTATCTCAATGTTTTCGCAACACTGGTTTGGGAATGCGGTCTTTTTAGCAATTTAAATTGTTAAAATCGACCACAGATATTTGACTTTCACATATAGATTCTCATGAGATCTGCTCTATGATGTCTTTCCTTGTCTCTCCTCCCTGTGTCACAGTGTGGGTACATCGCACTGGAGTCAGGAAACGTATCAGAATACCCTTATTTGATTGGCTAAACTGCATCACGTGACATGATTTACAACGCATTGGCCTGTGTTTTTCCTGCGCCGCTGAACAAGTGCCGTGAATGCTGGAAAGGAGCGTGAATAACTCCGCTGCTTTAAGGCAAAGGCCCGCGACGGGTCCGCGACTACCCACCAGTTGAGAATCTGTTCTACAGGATCGTGACGAGCGGTGAACAGCTGTTTGTGTGGCGTGTCTTCCGTCTCTTTCGGTTTCCTTCACCTACATTCCCCTGGGTTCTAAGCCCCTCCAAGTACAGCTTCTTATCACCCTCTACGTACCAACGTACATCCCAGCTGTTAGCAGACTGTTAGCAGGCGAGTGAGGTGTACCCAGCATGCAGTTCGGCGGTGAAATTTTATAAATGTACAATTATTAGTGTTACAAATTGTTTATTTGTCACAGACTGTTGTGTTGTGGTGTTTTGCTCTGTTAAAGAGCGTTAGTTGTGGGTTGTTAATTGTTATAAAGTTATGACCATGACTAGGGGTCCGTCTCAATACAGATAAGATAACTAGCTCCAGACCGGGCAGTGGGTCAGGCCGGAGGCCTGGGCGAGCCAATCGCCGGCAGCATAGACTAGCTCTAGGGACGTGGAACGTCACCTCGCTAGTTGGGAAAAGGCCGGAGCTGGTGCAGGAGGTGGAGCGATACCAGCTAGATATAGTTGGACTCACCTCCACACACAGCACTGGCTCTGGAACCAAGCTCCTGGAGAGGGGTTGGACTTTGTCCTTTTCTGGAGTTGCCCAAGGTGAGAGGCGCCGGGCGGGAGTGGGGATACTCACGAGCCCCCGGCTGAGAGCCGCTGTGTTGGAGTTCTCCCCAGAGAACGAGAGGGTCGCCTCCTTGTGCCTACGGGTTGCGGGGAGCAAGGCTCTGACTGTGGTTTGTGCTTATGCACCAAACAGCAGTTCAGAGTATCCGGCCTTCTTGGAATCGGTGGGAGGGATCCTGGAAAAGGCGCCGCCTGCCGACTCCATAGTTCTCCTGGGGGACTTCAACGCTCACGTGGTTAATGACGGAGAAACCTGGCGGGGGTTGATTGGGAGGAACGGCTTGCCCGATCTGAACCCGAGTGGTGTCTCGTTATTGGACTTCTGTGCTAGCCACGTTTGGCCATAACTAACACTTAAGTGTATCTGGTACCAGAACACCTTAGGCCGGAGATCAATGATCGACTTTGGAATCGTATCATCTGATCTGCGGCCTTGTGTCTTGGACACTCGGGTGAAGAGAGGAGCAGAGCTGTCAACTGATCACCACCTGGTGGTGAGTTGGATCAGATGGCAGGGAAACCGGTTGGAAAGACCCGGCAAGCCCAACCGATAGTGAGGGTGAACTGGGAACGTCTGGCAAAGGACCCTGTCCAAGAGGTCTTTAACTCCCACCTCCGGAAGAACTTCTCACACATCCAGAGGGAGGTTGGGGACATGGAATCCAAATGGACCGTGTTCAAAGCCTCTATTGTGACGCGGCCGCTAGGAGCTGTAGCCGGAAGGTCATCGGTGCCTGTCGTGGCGGCAACCCGAGAACCCGGTATTGGAAGCCGTCAAGCTGAAGAAGGAGACCTTCAGGGCCTGGCTGGGGTCTCCTGATGCAGCTGAGAGGTACTGGCAGGCCAGAAGGGCTGCAGCTGCGGTGGTCGCGGATGTTAAAACTCGGGCATGGGAGGAGTGCGGGGAGGCAATGGAGAAGGACTTTCAGTTGGCCTCAAGGAGGTTCTGGCAAACCATCCGACGGCTCAGGAAGGGAAAGCAGGGCCTACCCCAGGCTGTTCTCAGCGGGGGGGGGGGGGGGACTGCTGAGCCGGACGGGGGACATCGTCGGGCGGTGGAAAGAGCACTTTGAGGAACTCCTAAACCCGACCAATGTGTACTATGCAGAGGAGGCAGCGCCTGAAGACCTGGGAGGGGGGCTCAACCGTATCCCTGGCGGAGGTCGCTAAGGTAGTCAAAAAGCTCCTTCGTGGCAAGGCGCCGGGGGTGGATGAGATCCACCCTGAGATGCTGAAGGCGCTGGACACTGTTGGGCTGTCTTGGCTGACACGCCTCTTCAATGTCGCACGGGGGTCGGGATCAGTGCCCATAGACTGGCAGACCGGGGTGGTGGTTCCCATTTTCAAAAAGGGGGTACGGAGAGTGTGCTAGAATTATCGGGGGTATCACACTACAACGTTCCTACCCACACCTATGGTCACGAACTCTGGGTCGTGACCGAAAGGACAAGGTCGCGGGTACAAGCGGCCAAAATGAGTTTCCTCCGTAGGGTGGCTGGGCTCAGCTTTAGAGATAGGGTAAGGAGCTCGGACATCAGGAGGGAACTTGGAGTCGAGCCGCTACTCCTTTGCGTCGAAAGGAGTCAGCTGAGGTGGTTCGGGCATCTAATTATGGGAAGACCCAGAACACGCTGCAGGGATTATATCTCCCAGCTGGCCTGGGAACGCCTCGGGATCCCCCAGTATGAGCTGGAAAATGTTGCGGGCGAGAGGGAAGTCTGGGTCAGCCTGCTTGGCCTGCTGCCACCGCGACCCGACCCCGGATAAGCGGAGGAAAATGGATGGATGAATGGATGCTAGTCCAAATCTGGGTACTTAATCATGTTGTTTGGGAAGATGCTGCCTAAAACGTAAATTGGTCATAAATAAGAAAATATTAGTTTTTTGTTTTGATAATGAAAAATATAAAACCAAAGTGCAACTATCTTCTACCTCAAAAAGTACAAGTTCAATTTTGACTGTTTTACACTAAATTATTTGAGATGGACACAATTGTATTGCAGACACTCCACCACCATCCTGATGTGACCATTCACATCACTGTGTTCCACGAGTGAGCATATACTGTACAACTTATTTTACGCCTCACACTGTGAAGGAAACTCATATCAGGCGCTTGTATCGGTGATCTCATTAGTTCTGGCACTACCAAAGCTCATGACAATAAGTGAGGGCTAGAACTTAAAACTAAAGCTAAACCAGAGTTTTGCCTTCACGCTCGGCTTCCTCTTTAACCCGATGGTCCAGTACATTGCCTGCATTAAACCGCCCCTCAATCTCATGCTCCATTTCACCAAGATACCTGAACTCTGACTCCCAACCCGAATGGCACAATCCACCGTTTTCCAGAGTACCATGGCCTCAGACTTAGAGGTGCCACTTCTCATCCACATTGCTCAATTTAGCAGCCAAACTTCAGACTAAGACACCTATATTTTTCTAAAGTTCTAATATCTTGTGAAGTGCAGCTTTAAATGGGTAAGCACAGTTTTCAACCAACAAGTTTTGGTGTCAGACATTGGAGATTAAAATCCCGTTTTTCTCTATTTACTTTGGACTTTTCTTATTTCAACTTAGTTAAACTTTGCCATACTTTGTCTCCACAGAGGTACATGTCATCCCGTCTCCATGAAGATTCCTGATAAAGTCCCTCAGGAATCATTAATCATGCCAATATTTACTGAAAACATTAATGAGTAAAGGTTTGAATATTTAATGTGTCTTAATGAGTTATCAGGAGACTAGGTCATATGGGAGAAGATCTCTCTGTGATTCCTCAGTGTTTTCAACAGCTGAAAGATAACGTTGCCACAACAATTACACTCAAGATTTAGCAAAATACACCTGAAAAGTAAGAAAACTTTAAGACCCATAACAAACATGGACTCTAAACTTGGCAGTTGTTTGCAGAAGTCAAATGAACTACTGACACCTTAATTGTTTGGGAGAAAAATACTTCTTTCAATATATTATTCAATGGATTTTTCGACTGATTAAAGTAGAGTTTCAGTATCCATTGAACATTAGAGGATCTGCAGCATACACCATTTCAATACACAGCTGTCACCTGTGTATATTCAGAATCCGAATCATTCTTATTTTCCAAGATCGTGTGCACGTACAAGGAATTTGACTTTTTTGCATCTCTCTCGATGTACTTACCCAGAAATAGAAACTATCAGCTGTGGACAGGGACAACGAAGCAGGACAGATAAAGGTAAAGGATAGGACTGTTAGGTACACAAAAATAGGTGTTTACATAAATATGATATGAATATATATAAAGTACTCACCTTCAACAATCAAATCAGAAATAAAACATCTACGTACAAGTCAAGTGTTCTATAAGTTGTAAACAATACAAATAGTGCAAATAAATAAATACTGGATCCATATAGACGGACGAGATGATTATGTACAGTATATGTACATATATATGTACATATGTATTGCAGTTCATAGGGCAGGAGTCAATGTTTAGGTAGTAATCATTGTGTCTGTGACACTATGTGCGTGACGTAAAACCATCATGCATCACATACATGAAATTTGACCGTGTAAACAATCGGATATATGAGACTGATGGGCCGGTCACCGGTCACGACTAGGGATGGGTATCGTTTGGGTTTTTTCCGATACCGGTGCTAAAACGATACTTTTAAAACGATACCGGTGCCTAAACGGTGCCTGAACCGATACTTTTTTTATTGCCAAGTCAAATTTAACAATATATTTAACTGTTTAAAGTATACTATACATATTAGTGCTGGGCAACGATTACAATTTTTAATCGCATGGATTTTTTGCGATTAATCTCATTGTTATGGCAAAGTTCAATAATTAATTCAAAGGTAGTGTATTGTGCACTTTTATTTTAAAAGTACTGCTATATGAACAAAAGTGCAATAACATTTGGTTTGCAAACACTTTAAACAAATAAGGTTCTTTTTAACAGCAGTATTCCCTTTACACAGTAGCAGTTATATCTCTTCACTATCTGTGCTCAGTGTGTGACTTCATGTGAAACGTTCCACTGCTGTGCAACAGGAATACAATGTTTCAGCACGTTTCATCTAAATGTGTGTCGTCTTCATGACAGAGCATGTGAATGCAGCTCTACTGTTCATCAATATGATGCTGTAACTCAGAGGTGATGATGGTTACCCAGCGATCAAAGAATAAAGACACACTTACGCACAATGTAGGTGTATTTTCCCTTTAACTCACGAGATGCAGGTAGCATGTTTTATACTTAATGTGAATTTAATTCATACTTTGTTGGCATCTTATTCTGAAAATCGGATGTTCCTCTGAAGAAACCGGATGTTGTCTCACGTTAAATCTTTCCGCTAACTTTCAAAGTCCTTCGCTCGCTCCCGATCTGTACCGTTTGAATGCGTTTACCATGAATTTCAGCGTATAGGTCACTAACATGTAAGTGTCTGCTGAGTTGACCACGGAGACCTGAGTGTCTGCTGACTTTACCGCAGCGATGTCCAGTAGTCTCCATTCCTCCACCGCTGCCAGTGAGCAACGGACTTTCAAAATAAAAACAGCCACACTTTTGACCGTTTACCTTTCGGCATTTTCTCTGTTAAAAGGTTGATGGCTAGCTAGCTGCTGTAGCTATACAAACGGTAGCTATCGTTACCTGCTGCCAGGACGGAGTCATCAGAGTAGTGTTAAAAAAAAGTATTTCAATCGGCTCAGGCACCGAAAAGAAGCACCGAAATCTGCGTTGCGTTTCGGTCCGGTAGGTATCGGTCGTATAGGTACCGGTTCCATATTGGCACCGGGTTTCGGTACCCAACCCTAGTCACGACATTGTGGTTATGACTCTATTAGCCTTGTTATTATCTATCACTGGATGGACTTAACACTAACTTTGTGTCCAAGGAGCACAAACTGTGGGGGGCCCAATGAAACTGTATAAAAAAATGTTTTTCCTTAATAAAGCGATACAAGGAGATATTTTTTACTAAAATGATCTAATTAACAAATAAAGTATGTTAGGTCAATTATCTCTGCCTCAAATTATATTTCTTTAATTAGTATGTCATTATTTATGCTTTTAACTGCATCAACGGTACGAACGATGTGAACTTATGTCTATAATAAAGTAGTTAGTTTTGACTGTTAAACGAAGAAAGAAAAAATTCTGCTGAGTCCGTTTAGACACAAAGGATTTCACTGGTCCAGCAGCGTTTGTGAGCAGGTCGTCTAGCTCGCTTTTACAACATCTTTCATTTATTCAAAAGCCATCTTCAGTCAAACATAAGTTAACGCAGGTTTTTTGAAGACGTTCCATCTGGATTCTGTTGGGCTTTTGGGAACCATCTTATGATGCAGTGTAGTAAAGAGATACTTTTAATGTGTAGGATGTTCTGCATGAATAACAAGTTATGAATAGATACACCCTAAAAATGCAAAATTCACTTATATGACTCATTCTAGAAAAGTGCAGGATGTACAAAACTTAAAGCTCTAAGGATTTTCTCTAAAACACTAGCTGATTCTGATGTTGTTGAACTAAACCTAGTTTAATTACCAAATCCTACCAAAGTACAAACTGTGGTTTGTGTAATTCTTATTTCCGACTAATAGTTTTGCTTCCAAATCACACAATGGATGTTAGAATTGTTAAGTAGAGTCCAGAGTTCAGACCTACCTTGTTGCTCGGTCCTCTCTAACGTAGGCTAATGTAACAAGAAGGTAGAAATCTAGTAACTAGCCAACCAAGAGCATTGGAGCAGCATTCAACTCAAAGGCTTTTCTAGTGTTTGCATAATGTACACCTTTTAATCAAAATAACCCACATGATTTGCATTACTTTGGAGCGTATACCTATATAACTATACACCACTGTTTGTAGGGTAACAGGGAAAACAGTCTGAGGCAGTGGCAACAGAGATGTTGGTATCTGTTCCCGGCTTTAGGCTTGGAGAACTGTATTATCAATAAAGTCTCGTCAAGAGCAGCTTGAAATTTGAGACATTATTTACATAATATGTATAAGTTTATTTACAACTACATGCAACTTCATATTTGAGTTTGAATGTGAGTTCAGCCATTTAAGATTAAGTTAACTTTTGAGTACAAACATTGAAGATTGAAGTGTGCTTCATTTACGTACTTTGGACTTGTTAACATCCACCTGAGGCATTAATCGTATCAATATTTAATGAAGACGTGATGCAGACTAAAGGTTTGAATATTTAATGTGTCTAAATGAGTTGTCAAGGGATTGGGTCAGCTGTGGGGATTTCTCTCTGTGATACCTCAGAGTATTTCACCAAACTGAAAACAATATTTTCATAACAACACACAATTGGATTATTTGGAAAAGTTTTCAGAAGTCAAACTTTTACTGACTTGAATCTACTGCTGTTTTCAGTTTTGTTTTGGGCATTAGATGTTAAAGCAGAATAGTATAAAACCTAACTTAAAAATCTATTATTAGTTTAAACTTTTTTAAGACAACACATGCCATTATATGTCAAATCCAAATTCTTGCAAAGGGACAGAACCGAAGTGGTAGGCTGTTTTGGATTTTTATCCAAACTAGTAATGTTTTAGTTTGATATTGGGCGTGGCACGTCTGCTCTATAGCGTCCTCAGTAATAGTAGACGGTGTAGTTATTACAGTCAAAGAAAAGTACAGGCGCTGGTGTATTTAAAAAACTTGTAAAGAAAACAAGGGAAGTAAAGACCGTTGTAGGCTAACAGGGAAAAGGCCCACCCACACTGTTCAGCACTGTACATTGCGACCGCCGTATTGCCGATCAACACTAGTCCTGATCCCAGCTCAAGCTCTCTTACTGCATGCGCATTCATGCCATGTTCCACGTCTTCTTGCTAAAACCTGTCTCCACCGGTACCTGGTAGATTGGCAGGGATACAGCCGTGAGGAGCACAGCAACACATTCTTGTTTGTTCCCAGATCTTCAGGAATACAGTTCGCTCACATGCCTGCCTGCCAACTCATGCCACCACGCCGAATAGCCACTATCCATTCCTACTCTCCTTCCTGCCATTCTCCTGCTAATCACTCGTCCAAGTCATCTCCTGCTTCAGTAACTCCTGCAATATATATTCAATTTATGCCTTGTGACAATTTCACATCTTTTTTATTCATTTATCATAGAGTAATGTTCTGTTGTAGCCATTCAACAGTGAACATATCATTTGTTTCACTTATATCGGACAGAGAATAAGTTGAACATTATAGGGACTGAGCATCTGTCACACCCACATCACGGTCAACACACCCCACCTGGCGGTGTGAAAGCACAAATGATGACCATGCTGACGTAATGATGTACAATGAAGGTGGCTTGAGGACAAAGCATATATACAGTACTTTGCAGGAAACAAACAAAAGATCAGCTCCGCCCTTGTGGAAATGAACTTGGCCTCTAACCTCCTGACTCAACATTGATCGATCATTTGGGGTTCTGCACTCCAAATTATAGTCACGGTGATGGAAATGGATGACATTTTTTGATTTTTTGGCATAACGAGCTTTACTTTGGATGTTATATGGTCCACTAGTTCAACTGTAGCATGCATGCATGCAAGGATCATAATGTTGTATTTGCTGCAGCCTAAGGCCAATATCACTGCTAGTCTGCTGCGTCCAGAACCATATGAGACTATGTTGTTTGGCTTATTATCCTTCGGGTCAATCTGCTCTTTCTTCTACATTAACTGTGTTTTGCTGTTCACCCTGAGGAGTAAGCAGGTGTTTTGTGAGACATCCCGATTCATCCTGCTGTTCAACCTGATCTTTGCAGACATTTTTCAGCAGGTACCAAGCCTTCTGTTTTACTTACTCTCTGTTTTGCAGTTGAAAATTCCATACTATGCATGTGGTGTCCCTGTTATGCTCATAGTTTTCTTAGAGTCAATCTCCCCTCTCACACTGGCTGTGATGTCACTTGAGAGATATGTGTCTGTGTGCCATCCACTGAGGCATGCTACCATCTTCACAGTGAGAAGCACAGGCACAGCCATCGCTGTGGTGTTGACCTGCGGGTTTATCCACATCCTCATTCGAGCTCTCATGTTGGTATATGTGTTCACAACCATCTCTGTAAATCTGCAAATGAACGACTTTTGCTCTAAAGAACACTTTTTTTTCGCCCCGATCTTTAATGACTTTGAAAAAGTGCATGCCAGCACTCTGTTTCTGTCGGTGGGTGTAGCCATCATCAGCTCCACCATTGGTGTAGCGCTTGTAGCCAGGTCGGCTTCAACAAACAAAGAGTCGGCCAAAAAGGCTCTTCACACGCTTCTGCTTCACCTGATCCATCTAAGCCTATTTCTCACCGCCTCCTTGTTCACCACCATCATTTTAACCATATCCAGAACTGTGGGGAGATTAGACCTTATGCGGATTCAAAATTTATTTTTTGTGTTCTTGGTTATCCTCCCAAGGTGTCTGAGTACTCTGATCTATGGACTCCGGGATCAAACAATCAGACCCGTCCTGTTGCAAAATCTGGGCTGTCGGTGGAGAAGCTCAGTTTTCCTCAACAAGTGACAATTTGAAGTGAATGCTTCTTCAATACAAACTCCAGTTTTCTGCCGGACTGCCAGCAATTTACAAGATGTTTGTTGTTCTGATCATTGTACATCTTTCTCAAAGTTGCTGCCACATATTCTAAATGACAAGTACAAGAATAAAAGTCTGTTTGTACCATTTAAAGAAGTGATTATTGGATATGCATTTATTACATGTCTCTTAACTATTCACATATTAAATTAGTTAGTTGTTATATGAACTGTCCTACAAACAAGGCTTCTAAAATAAATGATAGACAAGAGCAGTGTGTACCACAGTGCATACTATATATTCACACATATAAGACACTGTTTGAGTTTGGTAACTTACACCATTAATTAAATCACATAGTACCAGTTTAGTATTCATTTTAACAATAATGCACCATTCATAAAAATGGTAAGACTGGCCTTATTACAGCATATTTATTGGAGGTATCAGGTCTTGATATATTTCATACTTTCAAATATTTTCCAATGTATTTTTTCTGATCTGAAAAGGAGATTGTGTTGTTCCATTATCTGACGCACAGACATCAGAATCCCTTTATTGTCCAAAGTACATGCGCATAAACAAGGAATTTGACTGTTTTCTCGCTCAGTTTGCTTACACGGAAATATAAATAACAGCTAGGAACAAGTCTAGAATAAAAATGAACACACATTAAAAGCTCCAATGACCAACAATAAAGTAAAAATAAATAAAACTCTATAAGCAAGTCAAGCGCTGTGTGAGTTGTAAACAATACAAAAAGTGCACAGAAATAAAAATTTTACTGTATAAAATGTAAAGATTTCCAGACACTTGACTGACTTTATTTTGTTCATGTTCATTTTGCTTTTGTTACATTTTCAAATTGTCTAAATGACAGTTGAACCCCATTTATTGGTGATGCAGTAAATAGTAATGCATCTCATGTTAGTGCCATGACATTTAACTAGATGTGCAATGCATTATTAAGCTCTAAACAAAACTGTTATTATTGTTGGGATCTGGCAGGACTAAATGGAGTTCATAGAGGTCTCGTGTCTGGGCAGACATTGAGGCAGCATCTGAGCAGATGAGTTTTAACTACATCTAACTACTTCAAACATTATACACACATTAAACCATGGGTAAGCAAGGCATTATACCTAATACATTCAATTGCTACTCCTGATCCTTGATGAGGACTTCAACATAGAATATCATTTAAAGAAAAGGTGTTTACCGGCTAATGTGAGCGCACAGTGAAATGATGTTGTGCAACCTCTGGTATTAATATGTAAATGAGGAGGTTTGAGCACTTTTGGTCAGTAACAGCTGTGTTAAACTGGCTACAACCACGCTAATACGTTTTCGTGTAAAAGTGGAGTTTTAAAACAAAAACGATCTCGGTCCACACGGGCGTTTCAGCAAATTATTCCGGTCCATACAAGCAAGCCTGAAAACACATATCACGTGACTATTCACGTACACCGGGCATGCGGGTGCCGGTGTAAACAGGAAGTAGATTGGTTGCTTAGTTAAAACTACGACAATACGACAGAGTAATATAGTAGTCTTTAATATTGAAAGGTTGGGCTTTATCTTCCTCTATGAACTCAAACAAACACATTTCGTGGAAGGTTTTATTTTTCAGACTTAGTTACAATGCTGGGGGTCTCTCTCTCTCTCTCTCACACACATCAAATTTACTTTAAAATTAACACTTACACATAAAAGTTTACTAGATTATGGGTCAAGATATTTGGTCAACACACGTTTCTCACTCGTTTCCTCGATTTCGTTGTTGTCTGTTTTCGCACTCGTCGCTCTGCTGGTGGCTGAAGTCTTTGTCGTACTGGAGAGCATTACTGCTTTTGTTCCTTTACAGTTTATGTGTCAACTTCGCAATAGTTGTGAAGAACAAAATAAGCATTAATACAAAAAGGAAAGTCTTTAGGGAGCATTTCTAAACGTATCCCTTTCCGTTGCTCTGAAACTCCGGGCTAGTGTGGACGCTCAGTGTAAATGTAATAAAAGATATGCATTTTAAAAAGGAAACGTAGTAGTATGAACATGTCCTTTGACTTTAACGGGTCTCAAAACCAAATTTAATGCAAGATTGTTATTTAGAAAACAATTAAAACTGACAAATGTGAAGAATTTAAGTATTAAAAGCATTATTTAGTAGAATTAATAACACCCCTAGTGGTGAATAAAATTGTCACAATGATAAGAATGTAAATTATGTTAAGAGTCACAATATATTTACTTATGGAATATATTATAGGTTTACAGGATGTTTACTTATGGAAGATATTATATGTTTGCAATACGTTTACGTGTAGGAGTCTTAAACATAATCATTGGAAGTATTGAACCAAAGTACAGTCACATAGGTATGGGGGTTCTGAGCCATGAGGCAGAGAGATCAGGGGAGACAGAGTGAGTGAGGAATGCAGAGGACAGGCTCTTCACGACCTTATAAGGGAATAGGTCGAGAACCAGAGACATCACCATGGACATCAAAGGGGACACAGAGGAGCTGGACAGATGACCAAGAGAGCAGGAGGAGTCCGGACGACTTCAACGAAACACTGAGCTGATAACAGCCAAAGCCATTAGGGGTTTATTGTATTTCGGCCAATCACAGAGGTTAATACTGGACATTTAAACTTTCGGACAGAGACTTTTAAATATAGGAGAGTTCCAGAGAGTTTTGGGTTCTGTTCGCGCCGTTACCACTCAGGAGTTGACCAGCTGGGCTGGCCGATTAGGTGGGGCAAGTGAGGACTCTGCCCCAAGGGACATATTGATATCGATAGAGTAATTCTGTTTGCAACTGTTCTAGCTTCTCATGTTAATTAAATACTTTTTGATTGTAAGCCGGATCCAGTTCATTTTTGGTGGGACTTTGCTGCAGAAAGTTAGCAGCAGCAGAAGTCCAGCGGCCTGGCTCTCCCCTGAAAAGGTCCACCCCCAACACAAACCACTAAGACACACTGAAACACTCTCAAGCCACAGCTAAATGTATTCTTGGCAAATCAAACCAATAATTTACTTTTCAAGGTACAAAATGTAAAGAAAATGGAATTATTGTGCATAAATACTGCGATAAAGCTGGAATTGGATATACCTTCACACGGGGCACCAAATGTTGGGATCTGGCAGGAGTGTGTTTGCTTATTAGCAAGTATAGAAATCTAATTATTGATATTAATAAAATTAATATCCATGCATCTGTCACACCCACATCAGGATCGACACACAAACTGCATTCTGGTGGTGTGAAGGTGCAAACGAGGGAGCTCATAGGCTTTAAGGGTAGTTTATACTTGCCGTAGTGAAGCCAGCGCGCACACTAGAATATGATGTAATCATGGCCGCCGCGTGGTTGTGCACCTCTGAACTTTTGTAACGTGGCGCGCACGATCATGTGACTGTTACAAATAGTTGACGGATAAAAGCGATATTTACATGTCTAGGGTTTATACAAAGAAAGCGGATTTGTTTTTAGATTCCTTAGAAACAGGAGGTCTTCAAATATTCATTTGAGTTTGTATTTTGCAGCCAAATCAAATAGTTTACAGGATATTCAACCTCCATATCTTTACAATGCATTTAATACTTGACAAAAGCAATAAAGTAGTCCATGAAGAATTATTTGTGCTGCATCTGTTCAACTAGCTATTATATCATGAACTTCTTGTAAATTAGATTTTCAAAGGAAACTATTACGGAAACTAAGGATTTATATTGACTATACTAATTAAAGCACTTAGTGCATTTATGTGAAGCGCAAAGCTACTTGAGTATAGTTAAATCAATTGAAAGTCAAACTAAACAAAGACAGGAAATGAAAGTATTGACAGCAGTGGAAAGACTTAAGTTAGTGTTAATGCGACAGTGGAGGTGAGATTACATCATTCATTTCTAATCTAATGCTGATGTAATGATGTCCTCTAATGGTGGTAAAGCATATATATATATATATATATATATACATATATATATACCACATGCTGCAGTACAAAACAGACCAGATCTACTCTGCACCGTTGGAAACAAACTAGGCGTCTAACCTCGAGACTGGATATTTTTTTTGCTTCTTTGTCATTATGAACTGGGCTCTTTATGATGCGTAGTTAACTCGTTTTTTCTTCAGATATTATTGTGTAATGTTGTCTTTTCTGCAGCCTAAGGCCAACATCACTGCTAGTCCGCCATCAGATGAGATGCTGTTATTTGGCTTCTTATCCTTCGGGTCTATTTGCTCTTTCTTCTACATTAACTGTGTTCTGATGTTCACCCTGAGGAGTAAGCAGGTGTTTTGTGAGACATCCCGATTCATCTTGCTGTTCAACCTGATCTTTGCAGACACTGCTCACCTAGTACTAAACCTTCTGCTTTACGTCATGTCTTATTTCAGGACAAAGGTTCCATACTATGCATGTGGTGCCCTCGTCCTGCTCGTAGTTTTCTCTCAGTTGATCTCCCCTCTCACACTGGCTGTGATGTCGCTTGAGAGATATGTGTCTGTGTGCCATCCACTGAGGCATGCTACCATCTTCACAGTGAGAAGCACAGGCACAGCCATCGCTGTGGTGTGGACCTGCGGGTTTATCCACATCCTCATTCGAGCTCTCATGTTGGTATATGTGTTCACAACCATCTCCGTAAATCTGCAAATGAATGACTTTTGCTCTAAAGAAGGCATTTTTTTCGCCCCGATCTTTAACGACTTTGAAAAAGTGCATGCCAGCACTCTGTTTCTGTCGGTGGGTGTAGCCATCATCAGCTCCACCATTGGTGTAGCGCTTGTAGCCAGGTCGGCTTCAACAAACAAAGAGTCGGCCAAAAAGGCTCTTCACACGCTTCTGCTTCACCTGATCCATCTAAGCCTCATTCTCGCTGCCTCCTTGTTCTCCACCATCATTTTAGCCATATCCAGAACTGTGGGGAGATCCGCCCTTATACGGATTTACAATGTATTTTTTGTGTTCTTGAATATCCTTCCAAGGTGTCTGAGTACTCTGATCTATGGACTCAGGGATCAAACAATCAGACCCGTCCTTGTGCTAAATCTGTGCTGTTGGTGGAGAAGCTCAGTTTTCCTCAACAAGAGCCGGTGACAATTTGAAGTGAATGCTTCTTCAATACAAACTCCAGTTTTCTATGTGACGTGTACAAAGCTATTTACAAGATGTTTGTTTTTCTGAACATTGTTCACCTTTCTTCCGGATGTCAGTACATATTAAAAATGACCATTAAATTAATAAGATATACGATTCTGTGTTTATGTATCATTTGAAGATGTGATGATTGAAACTTAAGATTTAAATGAATGTGCAGTTATTACATGTCTCTCAATTATTCATATAATAAATTAGTGAAATACATGTAACAGTACTTTACTCATCTGTTTGTCTGTGAACCGTCCTCAGATAGTTACGATTATGACAAGCAAACAGTGAAAATAGACTGTATAGATGAAAAGGCACATCTCTAAGAAGTACAAATATCAGTCATGTATTCTAAGTAGTGCTGTGCAAGTTAACGCGTTATTATCGCGTTAACTCATTAATTAATTAACGCTGACAATTATTTTATTGCGCGTTGACGCACTATTTATTTTATTATCAAGCAGACATTTTTAACACAAGAACTGGGCAGCGAGTGAACAGCTGTGTGTGTGTGTGTGTGTTTGTTTGTGTGGCTTCTACTCCTGTCGGTCCCTCCTGTCTCTCACACCCACACACGAGAGTGATCGTCTCGTTACAGGATCGTGACAATATCAAAATACATATTGTCATGTGAGAACAAACTGCTCTTAACTGCCACTCTTTATTAGCATAACTTCCTCATGCACATTTCTGCCCCGCTACAGACTCCCTCCAGATTCCCATGCTTCACCTACATTCCCCTGGGTCCTAAGTCCCTCCATGTACAGCTTCTCATCACCCTCTATTTATAACAAATACCACACATATTAGAGTCTTTAAAATGTTTTGTTTGGAATATGTATAATAAGCATATCATTTAGTTATCGCTACTGAGAATTTAACAAACATAAAAAAGAAGAAAAACAAGAAGTAGATAGGTTTGCAGTTTTTCAAGATGTATATTTTACCGGCTGAATATCTATGATCAGAATCATTATAAGTGTATTATAACTGCTACTGTGTAAAGGGAATGCTGCTGTTAAAAATAACCTTATTTGTTTAAAGTGTTTGCAAACCAAATGTTATTGCACTTTTGTTCATATAGTAGTACTTTTAAAATAAAAGTGCGCAACAAACTATTTTTGAATTCCTTATTGAATTTTGCGCATAACAATGCGATTAATCGCGATTAATCCCAAAAAAAATCATGCGATTAAATTAAGTAAAATAGAATAGAACTAAATAAATAAATGGAAATAAAACAAATAATGAAAGAAACTGACTTTGGATTTGTAAGTTAGGTCAAGGCCCGTATTTCTTGTTCAGTTCCCTTATGGGACCTGCAACTGTTGTTGGCTGAATCAACAGAATTGCCTCTCTATTTTTTGGAAGTGTTGGGCCTACAGTTTGGTCCATTAAAACAGCCCTCTTCTTTTGCCTGACATACCGATAGGTTTTTAGATTCGGAGCATTGCTTGCTTCATAAGCACACCTCTTATCTTTGTCCATCACAAAGGACAGGAATGGTAACTTCTTTTATTTTTCAACCAACCTTTAAATGGAGGATCATTGTGCCTTTATTTAGGTCACAAGTTAATCATCTAATCATCTTCTTTTCACTACTGTAATGCAATTTTTCGTTTAAATAAGTATTTATTAAAGCCGTATCCCAACATGTCCATATATATATATATTTTTTTTTTTTTTTTTTTATTGCAGAACTAAACAATGCTGCACTTCTTTCCTTCTTTCATGTTGGATGGATGTTGTACATCACTAGTTGCTAATACATTACCCATGTGATGGTTTTAAATGACCTGGGTGTGAGGACTGAACTCATATTCAACCCCTTCACCCAACAGGGCTTTGTTTGCATTTTGCATTAAGACATGGCTTCTAGCCAACTAACAAGATAAATGTTATTTTTGTTTTGATTGTGAACTAACAAGGCATCCCTACCAACCGACTGAATGGACAGACACAAACTAAACAAGATTATTGTGCTCATGTGCTCCAATGACGTCAACAGGTTTTTCTTTTTGATGTATTAAATGCTTCTCTTGGATGTAAATCAGTCTGAGATCAACATCACTGCTGGTCTGCAGCATCAGGGGTTACTGGAGGTTGTGTTGTTTCCAACTCTGACTACATTACCATGCTGTGTGTTTCTCTTCATTAATTTAAGCTAATTAGCGTAATTTCGGGAGCAGGACCACACCTCTAACACGCCTCTTCTGGTATTCCTATAAATACCTCCCTAACCCATTCTTCCTGTCCTGTTTACGCATTCCAAACCAGGACCGAGGGCAGGTAACACAAGATCGAACAGTCAGAACATAAGTACTCTACTAACGATCACTTTACCTACCTAGCTCCCACCATGGATGCCATCGGGCTTTCCCCTTCCGACGACGACGACGATCTCTTCAAAAGGAACTGCAAATAGAATTTAACTAGCTATTATCTTACGGTGACAATTAACTAAATCTGGCTACATGAAATACCACTACTGACGAGATTCATGAAGTGTCAGCTAATGCAGTAATTTCATCAACTTACCAGCGAGCTTGCTTGAGAAACTCTGAAAATGAATGGAGTTCAATGCTGGTACTATTCAGTGTTCGTAACTATCGGTTGGCCCACGACAAGTGTTGCTTCCGCCTTTTCCGATTCAAGAGAAGTCCGTGGAAGTGTTGAAACTTTCTTTTTCAATGGGTCTGGATATTGCCATTAGAAGAACAGTGGTTGCCATCATTGTAGTTTAGGACTGAATTAACCAAGGGACAAATATGCTCGACACAATCTCGCCATGTTGTCTTGTTGAGCTAGCTATCAATCATTGTAATCAAATGCAGTAATACCGGCACAACTAGTGTTGGTAACTTCACCAATAAATCTAATAGACGAACAAACGACAATAACTGTAATAACTGTGGTAAATGTAGGTCCTATGTCAACTTACATTTGGTGAAGATAGCTAGCAAAGTGTTGTTACCTTAGCTAACTGCAATTACGGTCTAACTAGCTATTATCTTACGATGACAATTAACTAAAGCTGGCTACATAAAATTCCACAACTGACTAGATTAATGAGAGGTCAGCTAATGCATTAAAATGTCACAAATTGCAGTAATTCTTATCAACTTACCAGTGAGTGTGCTTGGGAAACTCTAAAAATGAATGGAACAAGTCTTTTCAACGAGTCTGGATATCGCCGTCAGAAGAACAGTGGTGGCCATCATTGTGGTTTAGGTTTGTGGTAACTCATGTTTCCTCAAATTGTTTTTTATTAGGACCTGGAGAGACGACACTCTTGAACCACACTTACACTTGGCTGCTATAAATTTTGTTTTAATTTTAAATTAGTTGTACATGCTGTTATTTCTATGTATGCAATTTGCCATTAATGCTGTTTTCCCTATATGTGCAATTTGCTATTCGTGTAATTTTAAATGTGCAATTTACTATTCATGCTGTTATTTCTATATGTGCAATTTACTATTCATGCTGTTATTTCTATATGTGCAATTTGCTATTCGTGTTGTTATTTCTAGATGTGCAATTTACCATTTATGCTGTTATTTTTCTATGTGCGATTGTCTAATGCTGTTGTTTTAATACAAGCGATTGTTTATTCATGTTGTTATGTTTATCCAGACACTTACTGAAATAGATAGATCTTACTGTTGCATATCACATAATAATATGAGCATTTACTGCAGAATATATGAACTCATAGATGTAATAAACAATACATTCTGTGTTGTGTGTTAGCCCTGAAGCTACTGATGTTTTTATTTTATTTTTCTTCAACGTACAAAATGTACCAATGTATCATGTGTTGGGTGAAGAGTTTATCAGTGTACTTTGAAGGGTGGGTGTGTTTTCCCCTTGTGTTTTCCTGCTTGTATTTGTTAATTTTCTCTTATCTTTTGTGGTTGTACATGTTATCGTGCTATCAAATGCCATTACATTATTGACATTTTATAACAATAATGTAATATGACACTTAATTTTATTTTCTATTTAAATACATCAAACCGTGAATCAGACTTTCTTCTAACAAGAAAACAGGCGGTAGACAAGACAATACTAACAAACAGATGACAACACCAATGTAATGTCCTGATTGACTGATATTCTAATCAGCTCATGAAGCTAAAGCCATAACCACTGAGAGCTCACCTGAGCTGTAGCTCCACCTGCCTCCACCCACCTGCTGCTGTCGCCACGACGTCCCTGATGAGATGATTCACAAACATATCAGATACATGTCATGTGGAGAGCTAACTGATGTTACGCTATCTACCTTTTCTAGAATTAATTATGTAACAAACATTGTGTTTTGGTTGGGTGCCGAATCAAAAGTTGAACATTTAGAGTGTATAAGAACATTATGATAGAAGAATGTGAGGGCCATTCACGTCTTCTATTATGTCTCATAAGTTGTTGCAGCAATTTATGTGTTGATATCATTTGTTACACAGATTTTGGTGCAAAATAATTGAATAAAAGAATGATCAAAAATACCTCCTAAAGACACAAAGACCTGAAGGAAACTCGATAGAAAACGTTATGCTGTGATTTGGTATTAAAAGTATTTCATCAGACTTGCACTCGTCTTGTTGAAAGAGGCTGTAACAGTAAATGCACTTCTCTTGCCCTGGCTAACGATAGCTAGCTTACAGAAGTTATGCTAGCAAACGATAGATGTTAGTTAGCGTGAAATATTTGGCAATTGTTAGCTTAACTTGGTTACTAACACCATGACGGCTAACGTGGTCTTACTTACATTTTTACTTTGGTGTGCTCCATTTTCGGCAAAAAAAAAACGTTAAAGGTCGAGAATTTATCTGAATCGAACATTAGCAGCTCCATGAAGTTTTAATTTAGCTAGCTGGTTCATGCTAACGTTGCTATTTTACAACGGTTTCACTCGCATAAGGAACAAAATGGCGGCGGTGACGTAAGGTAATAGAGAAACCGATTCGCGAGGCTTGCCCGAGCCAATCACAGAGCTCCGTTTCTCTCCCGTAACCTTCGATCTGACGTCACCATCCGACCAACACCGCCGGTATTACAGAGGCGGGTTGCCAGATAAGCAGCCGTATCCCCTATTTGACCCTCCCTCTCTCTCTCTCTCTCTCTCTCTCTCCCTCCCTCTCTCTTTTCTCTTTTCTCTTTTCTCTCTTTAAAAATACGGTTTAATTTATAATTTTTTTAAAGTTCATATTGACTGCATATTGACTGCAAATGTAACAACTTAATGTGTCAATCTTGATTATAATCATTGAAATAATCGTCTGTTAAGTCACTATATGAGGTAACACTGAGGTCTATTTATATATGTGCAGTATTACAAAATAATGCTGTATAATAACTTTTGTCTACAGAATACACACAAACAAATAGAACTATGCACACGATTCTGAAAAATATAATTTTGTAATATTAGTTTTCACTCAAAAATAAATTCTAAATCAACCAGGACTGAAATCTGAAGGACAAAAAAAAAAAAAAAAATTGGCCCTGACTTCTTCTACCTGTTTATACCTGCAAACACACAGTACCCATACTATCACAGTTTATTCATTTGATCAACATTATTATATATAAATTAATGTACTTTAACTTCTGCACTGATTATGTTTCATGTCTTGGATTCTCATTTCTACCTGCGTGTTTCTCCCTTTATACAGTCTGTAGCAACACGAATGTCTGCTTCATTGTAATTGTGCATATGACAAAGAAAAGACTTGATATATTGATTATTATCAGTTACTGAGAGGCTTTGTTATCTGTCGAATAATTCATCCATTTATTGACTACTTAATTCAAATATTTGCTGTATTAAACAAATCATTAAAAAGATGAATATAATAAGATGATGATTAAACAACCGCATGTAATAAGAACCAGAACAGAACATCATTCTCCTAAAACACATCTCCTCGTATGCTGTTTTTTGGTATAAAACATATTAAATATTGTGTATCCTGAATCGGCCTAATATCAACATTATTACTTTCACAATGATCAAGAAGCACTACATTATTTTATTATTTTATTGATCATAATTGTTGCCATATTGCGGAATAAGCTGTGTTTGTACCTAATTACTGTATTAAATGTATTTTATATTTTACAATTATTCTAATGATGAAAAATGATTGTTTTGTTAATAAAGAAGTAAAATAATTCAGTAATATACTACATTGTCTCCACTACAATAATATGGCCACTACGGGGCGCAAATGGTCTATTTTATTCCATCCCTGCAGACAATATCAGTGCTTTTACTTTGAAAGCGAAAACAGGAAGTGTGTGTGTTTTCCATTGTCTCCACGCGCTGACTCCGGTCCTTGCTCGCGCAGCCTCCTCCCGTCGTCGCCATGGTGCAGATGATGGAGTCGCAGTGCGAGTACTTCATGTATTTCCCGGCGGTGCCCATCACCGACCTGTCGGACCCGGCCCGCTACCGCACGCTGCCCCGCAGGAGTCACCTCTACCTGGGAGAGACGGTCCGCTTCCTCCTGGTGCTGCGCTGCAGGGACGCGGGGGCGACTCCGACCGAGACCGGGCCCGGTAAGGGGGGGGGGGGGGGGGGGGGGGGGGGGGCATCCAACCAGCTCTGGATGGGAGGGAGGAGGGGAGAAAGAACCCTTATTATAAATATTATATAAAGGTTTCTTCATGTGCAGGGGAATTGAAGGCGAGACCTTAAGATGGAGAATGTGTCTATGCAGATTCATGGAGACTCTTATTTGTTGTACCAGAGTCAAAGTACAACACACAACCCAATGTTATTATTCTATGTAACCTATGAAGTGTAACACTGATTTGTATGTATTTGTTTACAAAAAACCATCAAGAGGATATCTGATAAAATGTCACTCCAATGTTAAACTCCTTGAACAAAGTGTTTTACAAAAAAAAATGCAGTTTGAACCAACAGAGAAAATATTGTTTTTTTAATTAAAATTATGTTTTTTAAATGAAATGAATGAAGAAAAATGGACCATGTGTGGTAAAATGATGGTGAAGTGTTCATGCTGACCCCCCTCATGGCATAATAACAGGCCTATTGGACCAAATCAAAGCTACACACCCTAACCCTAACCCTAACCAAAGAAGGGTGGAAGTTCAAATGAATACTGGAGCAAACTAGAGCTAAATCACTAGAGAATACTGGACTATAGCAAGGACAGAACCCCACAGAATACTGGACCAAACTACAACTAAAACAGTGTTAAACATTGGAACAAACCAGGGTTAATACACAAAAGAAAAATGGACCAAACCAGGACTAAAACGTCTCATAAATTGAACCAAACCAGGGCTAAGCAGAGAACTAATTAGGGGTCAAGGTTTATGGGGCGACTGGAGCCAATGACGGTTCTCTCAAGCATTGTATTATGTACACATGGTTTTCCAGCAGTGGGCGTTGATGGCACCGCGGCCGGTTTTGGGACGGAGTCGGCCAGCAGCCGGGCGTGGAGGGAGCTGGCCGGCTCTCTGTGCGCCGTGGCCAGCGTGAGTCCGGGTGAAAGCAGCCGCCATCGAGGCCATCATCACCACGACTACCAGAGCAGCGGGGACGAGGCCAACGAGGACGGGGAGGACGACTACATCGCGGCGGCGGAGGCGGCCATCGCGGCGCTCGGCAGCCGGGTGGACTCCCGGTGTCGGAGCTTCAGGGACTGCAAGCCGCTGCTCATACACAACTCATCGGGGACGGCGGCGAGGGAGTTCCGCAGGGCACCTGTTCAGGTACAGCAGCATTACTGTACTGTTGGTAGGAGGGCAGCAAGTCCATCAACTAGTTTGTTGTTAAGAGCTTGGATGTGAGCACGGCAGACTTATTATTTCAACATATACCAAATAGATTTCTATGAAGTTTGGCACATTCATGCTCCCCACAGGATGAATTAATAACATGGTGATCCCTTTACAATTCATCCAGCGCCATCATCAGGTCAAAATATGACCAAATACCTACAACACAAATGACAATCATCCTCATCTGTGCTTTGTTTAGTGCTAATTGACTATTAGCTAAGCCCCGCCCCCCTCGCTTACAGAATGAGTTTGTAATTGTTGACATTGACCTGCATATAGCATTGAGTCGCCAACTTAACTTCGTTGTATTTTTTTTCCGATGACAATAAACTTCCTTATCAGCCATCAACGCAGCTTTTCTTCATTCATTGGTAATGCTGATTTTTAACCAGTGTGTCTGTGTCTTCAGTCTCCTCTGGACGAGCCGGTGGTTTTGACGGATGAAGTGATCTTCCCCCTCACCGTCTCTCTGGACAAACTCCCCGTCAGCACCCTGAAAGTCAAGGTCAGGAGCAACTAAATTAAATTCAGGGCGTTTGGAAAAGTGTGAAAGTGATCCAGAAAACCAGTCTTTGGTCCACCACAAAACGGTGATCCAAGACTTCGTGTAATGTTTCCAGAGCTACAACATTATGGAGATGCAAGACTCAATAAAGTGTTTTTTCTTCTGCGTGTGTGTGTGTGTTCAGGTGATGGTGACGGTGTGGAAGAAGGAGGCAGAGAAAGCGGAGGTGCAGGAGCTCGGCTACCTGAGCGTCCTGCAGCAACGAGAGCCGACACACACCTTCAGACACGACCTGAACACCTTCAAAGCTCAGGGTACAACACACGCCTGGTGATTGACAGGTCTCTACCAGAGACGTATACGGCGTCTCTACGTCACTCCTCCTCTGTCCAGATATGGTCACTTCCTGTTCACTGGTTGCAAAAACACCAAGATGGCGACGGCCACAATGACGAATTCGAGGCTTCAAAACATCAGTCCACAAACTAAAGACGACTTTGTCCACTTCTTATAGACGGTCTGCATGGATTAGTAGTATTTCTTTATAATCCAAACATTATAATCATTCTAAAACATGGAAGAATCTAACCTTGATCATGTGATAGTCATGCGTATTTTAAGAGTTCTCTCAACCACTCGTGAAATGTTGTCTTAGCTAGAAGAAGAGCTAAAATAATAAAACATTGGCGTGTCAAAGGTCACTGAGAAAAAAATAGGAAATTTGTCCTCAAATGTTTAGTTTAAAGCACAACAAAGAAAAAGGAAAAACAACAAATACATCCTAAATATCTCAACATCACATGCTAAAGGATGGAAAAAAACCTCTGACTTGGTGTAAAACACTGAAGGAATATTGACAGAAAAACTAAATATCAACTATTTTGCTCATCAATTAATCCTTTTCGTCATTTTTCAAACAGAAATGGTGAAAAGCAATTCCAGATATTTTCTGGTTGCTGAATATTTTGGGGTTTTGGACTGTTGGTTGCACAAAACAAGATATTTGAAGACCTTGAAACTCATTTTTCTTTTACATTTCAGACACTAAATGATGATTAGTTTGTTAGTTATTCTGCGTTTTAACAATTGTCTGGTTGTTCCCGTCCACAGTGAGCACCACTCTGACCGTCCTGCCGCCGCCCACCGTCCGCTGTAAGCAGATGACCGTCTCTGGGAGGCACCTCGCCGTCCTCAAAGGTTCGGAGATTATTCCTCGTCGAGTCACAGTTATTAACGGATTTAAAAGCAGTGGATATGGAGCTGTTAACTATGTTTTATCAGAGAGGTTTGAACAAATCGTTCCTTCTCCTCCTCTCAGTGTTGAATGAGTCTTCTCAGGAGGAGGTGTGTGTTCGGGATGTTCGGATTTTACCAAACCTCAACGCCTCCTACCTTCCCATGATGCCAGACGGCTCCGTGCTGCTGGTGGACAACGTGAGGTACGTGCACATGCATCAGAAGTCCAGTTCTGACCTGTTACATTATGTCATGTATGACTGGTGTAGAGGTACGTTAACGGTATGATCCACGTACTTTATATGTGTTTATATCTATATGACGTATTCATTTGATAACAATGACATCATCAAGATGTTACGTTCCATCACATTATATGTTGTGTTGTTGTCACGATATGACGTCTACATTACATCCTGTTGTCACGATGTTCCATAACGATGTGTTTCCTCACTTTCTGTTACATCACATTTTGTTATATTATGTTCCGTTATGTTCTGTTACATTTGTTTCATGTTTTCTGTCACATTACATTATATCGTTAGGACATTTTTTATTAATATATGTTCTGTTATGTTATGTTTTGTTATCTTCTTTACATTACATTTTGTAACATTATAATGTATTAGGTTACATTAAGTTTTGTTACATTAATGTGTACTATGTTATGTTCTTATTTGTTATGTTCTGTCACCTTTGTTACATTACATTCTGTCACATTATATTGTATTGTTCTGTTCTGGGTTCCCAATATAACGTAACATGATAGACTGTTCTGTTATCTTTTGTTACCTTTTGTTACATTATGTTCCGTCACGTTATCTTCTATTACTTTATGTTCTGTTATCTTTATCCTTTACCATCTTTTACGTCACATTTCGTTGTGTTACGTTCAGCAACCTTCTTTAAAACTCTCTATCTGCACGAGTTTGATGGTTTTGATCTGATGAAGCTCAAACTGCTTCCTCTCCTGCTCTGCAGCCACCAGTCAGGTGAGGTTGGCATGGCGTCTTTCTGCAGGGTGGACAGCCTGGCCTCCCGCCTTCCCAGCATGCTCAGCGCTTTGGAGGAGCACGACTTCCTGTTCCAGTTGCATCTCAACGACATGCCGGAAGACGACTCCAACGAGGTTTGAACATGTTTGTGTGGTTGTTTCATTCGTACTTTAGGTTCTTTCTAGGATGTGATCTGTTATGTTACAGTTGCATTTTGTTTTCATTATAACTTTTGAAATATTTGGTGTTTTCTGTTGTTGGATTCATATCTCGACCAGGCTAAGGTTGAACAGGGTTAGAAATCCATGAATCCAAATATTGTGACACTAAAAAGAACTCTGCTGCAAACTTGCTGCTTTTCTTTTTATTTCAGGAAATATTTGATTGCAGTTTGCAGAAACTGCAAAAGCATTTTACACTCAATGTGTTACTTCTCTGGTGTGTTTTGAAAGAACATGAACAAACAGTATTTAAGTGTAAGTGTCTGAGCCTAAAGGCCAAATCCATTTCTTATTTTTACCCTAACCCATTGTTTTCAACTTACCCCTCAGAACAGATTTACACGGGTTGAAATCTTCCTCTCAGAAATGGGACAACCCTTCAAGATATAGTCGTCAGTGGTCGTTTATGGCGTTAACACAACACAACAGCGGTGCTCTTTTGGCTAGCAGACCGGCGCTCATGCCCTGCCAGAGGAGCGGTCACAAGTTCAGTTAAATGTTAGGCGTCCCATGCCATAAACTGAGGGAACTGTTAAATGTGGGACTGTGGTGCACAAATCAGCGTTAAAACAACGTTCTAACGTTAGCTAGCTAATGGCAACGGCATACTAGCTGTTTGTTTGCTTGTTATAAGTCTATAATACATTGAAATGACATAAAGCTAATGATAATAACTTACTTTCATAACACTCGCTAAAGCGTGTGCCTCTAAAAACCTCTTCCTGAGAGTCTCTGTAGCTCTACCATTTCGCCCCAGAATGTTGGCATTAAAACGTGGCGGGATTAGCAAGCTAACGTTAGCTAGCTAACTAGCCAGCTGCTAAATGAGACAAATCAAACAAACTTAGTGCACATTGAAATCGCCAGATAATCAGCCATCAGTCATCAGCCTTGACAGGTTAGGTCTGATTTAAAACAGTGGATGAAGTTTTGAGCCATTTTCAACCATGAAATTTCGATAACGAAAGTTAATCAATTAATTATGAAAAAGTAAACTTAATGGACTGATTGTGTGTTTTTGTTGATATTAAATGTTTCAAGACTCGACTGCAGCGTTTTATCATTAAACATTAATGAATTGATACATGAACTCCCCTTGTGGTCAAAGTGTTTCCTTTATCTCATCACAATGTGTGTGTGTGTGTGTGTGTGTGTTGGTTTATGTTCAGGGGCTGGAGGTTCCCCTGGTCGCTGTGGTGCAGTGGTCAACTACCAAGATGCCTTTCACCAACTGTATCTACACCCATTACAGGTAAGGACATATTAAATCCACTTTTAAAAGTCCGTCCCACTCACATCAAATCTGTGTGTCTATATTATAGTTAAAGTTAAAAAAAAGTTAAAAACAAAACCTTTCATAGAAGTCTATGAGAAAATGACTCTACTTCTCTCTTGATTTATTACCTCAGTAAACATTGTAAACATGAGTTTATGGTCTCAATCTCTAGTTTCAAGTCTTCTTCAATACAGCATGATGTTCATTTAGTAAATGATGGTCCATTTAGAGTCACACAGACCATAAAGCAGGGGATGCTTTAGGGGCGGGGCTACACAGTGATTGACAGGTCTCTACCAGAGACGTATACGGCGTCTCTATGTCACTCCTCCTCAGTCCACATATGGTCACTTCCTGTTCACTGGTTGGCAGAAAAACAACATTATGACGATGAACTCGAACTCGAGGCTTCAAAACATCCTCAAACCAATGAGAGACGTCACCATGACTACGTCCACTTCTTATCTGTCTGTTTCTACACCTTCAGATCATCTTCTGTCTCTTCCTCCCTCAGGTTGCCCAGCATCCGTCTGGACGAGCCTCGCTTCGTCATGACGGCCAGCTGCCCGAGCACCGTGAGGGTGAAGGAACACTTCAAGGTTAAATACGTTCTGCTCAACAACCTGCAGGACTTCCTGGCTGTCCGGCTCGTCTGGACCCCAGAGGGTCAGTGAGGCCGAGGGGTCTCAAACGGGACATTTTATAAACAAGCTATATAAGAAATACACGAATTTGAGTTAAAATATTGTCTCTTGTTATCTGTCATTTTAAGAGAAGACTTTACATGCAGAAACATCTGGTCAATTATGAGATTTTGCGCTATTTTGCTTCTATAAAACGTCTTCTTTCAGACTCGTGGAAACATTTATTTTACCATTTTGTTTCTCCTAAATTCACCAAATTAACTTTACACAGAAAATTAATAACTTTGATGTGTTGGTTCTTGTGGCTCTTTGATTTAATGTAGAAGGATGTAAATTATTAATTTCATGATTTTTTTTGTAATCTTTGAACTTTTCAAACGCTTTCATACTCAACAAATTATTGTATTGGTTTCTGAACTACGTTTTTGACCTAAGATCATCCACTAAATGTCATTGATTGTATACCTGTGTGTGTGTGTGTGTGTGTGTGTGTGTGTGTGTGTGTGTGTGTGTGTGTGTGCAGGTCGAGGTCAGGTTGACGATGCGTCTCTGGCCGCTGTGGTCTGTCACTCTCCTCTCAGTAACCTCGGTCACTGTCGGAAAGGCAGCACCCTGTCCTTCAGCGTGGCGTTCCAGATCCTCAAACCAGGACTCTACGAGGTGGGTCCACTCTGAAAGAAAGTTATACCGGTACCCAATGTAGAGGCGAGGCCCCGCCCCTTTCTTTCTTTTGGACCACCAAGCCTCTAGTTCGGCATATTAGCCGTCGCCATCTTGTTTTTTTGCAACCAGTTAACAGGAAGTGACCATATCTGGACTGAGGAGGAGTGACGCAGAGCGGATATGGTCACTTCCTGTTCAATGGTTGCAAAAAAAAAAACAAGATGGCGACGACCAGCTTCCACATGGCTTTGGTGGAGTAGAGAAACTCAACACAAGTCTTCTCGTCTTCTCTCTTTGCAGCTGAGTCAGCACATGAAGTTGAAGCTCCAGTTCACGGCCTCGGTGTCCAACCCTCCGCCTGACGCTCGGCCGCTGTCACGTAAGAAGACAACAGCTCTCCTGTTTACGTTTCTCCATTTTGAATGTGAATGAGTGGCAGATACATCACAAATGGTGATATTAGTGAAGAGACCGGACGAAACTGTGTATGGTAATAAACAATAGCTTCTTTTTGGTGTAACCAATAACATTGTGACCTTATTTATACGCAGATGACATTGTGTTGAGTGTTGATGGAGCTTCTACAATGTTAGCTTAGCCTAGCACCGATCAATCCAGACTCCATTCAGAAAACAAGCATTTTAAAAGTGATTCGCTTGTTGTCTTGTGGCGAGAACTAACAAAACATGAATTCAGACTTTTTACAAATCGGCATCATTATGTAGTTATTTCGGCATCTTTTTTATAATTTTATTGCGATTAAATCTCAGGTAAATGTGTTTCATTCAACTAGTAAACCAGCCAGCTTGATTGATTGACAGTGAATCCTCTGGATGATGTAATGAACTCATCCTGGATATCTGCATTAGCGTTATTTCTGCATTAGCGTTATTTCTGAGGAAACATTGTTGGTGTCTATATGGAGGTAAAAAGCAGAAAGCAGGTTCCAGGTTCTTTATTATTCACCTCTAACTGGTTTCATGGTTCCCATCTGATTTAATAAACTAATGAAGTAATACTGTAATAATTACAGATACGCAAAGAAATCTTGAGGTAACTAGAAGCCTGTTCAGTTCAAACCCTCTGAATTTTATATTAAAGTATTTCCAAAGATTCCAGATCTTCTTCTTGGAGTGTAAACGTCACGTAGCTTCCTTCCGACGGTAGAAGATGTCGTGGTTTCTGTGTTGAACGTTGTCGTGTCCTCACAGGTAAAAACAGCCCGTCCAGCCCGGCGTTTCGAGACCTGCTGGACCGACATCAGGCCAGTCTGGGTCGGTCCCAGTCCTTCTCCCACCAGCAGCCGTCTCGCTCCCATATCATGAGGTACCACTGAAATTATTATTATTATGTATTTATTTTATGTGTTTTTGTTGCTCCCGTCACATTTTACTCTCTGTCGCCTTGATTTTCACTGTAATATAAATAAACCCTGCACCTCTATAGAAATAACACAATAAGTAGTAGAGAGAACTCAAACACGTCTTTAGTGCAGAATAACACAGTTATGATGACATCAACCATGAAAAAGAAGAAAATACGAGTTTAATTTATTTTACAAAAATTGGCAAACATTGAAATTTATATATTAAACATTGTTCAAGTGTCCACAAGAGATACCAATGTTGGAAAAAAACTGAGACTCTTCATGTTATAAATATTGAACTATTCACATGTTTCAGCCTCTCCTCTCCTCTTCCCTCCTCTCCTCTCCTCTCCTCCTCTCCTCTCCCCTCCTCTTCTCCTCTCCTCTCCCCTCCTCTCCTCTCCTCTCCTCTCCTCTCTCCTTTCTCCTCTGCTCTCTGTTCAGCAGCCTGAAGTTCAGTCAAAGTTTCTCTGACGTCATAGTTTCACAATTTAATGTTTTTTACAGGATCTGGTTAAAGTAAACGCTTTATTAGTGGAGAGATTTTAAATGAGAACATGTAGAATTAAATGTTTTTGATTAAATATCACAATTTTAAAGTTAGCTTCTGCTGCTTTTTCTAACGGAAGCGTTCATCGCACTTGTTGTGTTCAAGGACCGTCAGAGAAAAGAAAATCTCACAACAATGAGGGTTTTTACAGCTCCTGGCTGTGATGAACGGTGTAGTTTTGGCGATTTTAAAAATAAAACATGCTTTTCCATCCCATCGGTGGGTTTTTGGGTTCAGAGCGTTAAAGTTCTGTACTTGAGTAAATGTACTTCGTATCAGTCAATGTGTGTGTGTGTGTGTGTGTGTGTGTGTGTGTGTCAGGACGGGCAGTGCCATGGAGCGGCGGGCCATCACCCCCCCCGTCGGCTCTCCGGTGGGTCGGCCGCTCTACCTGCCACCGCAGGACAAGTCACTGCTGTCGCTGGACAAGATCGCCAAGAGGGAGTGTAAAGTCCTGGTGGTGGACCCCGCCAGCTAGGGGGCAAGGACGCAAGGAGGGAAGGACAAGGAAGCAGTGAGGAGTCAGGAGAGGCCTTGAAACATCTTCATCTTTAAGTTTCCCTTCAACAGAACCTGCTGCCTCGTGTTTCTGATTTAAACAGGAAGAAGAAGATCAAAATAAAACTGTCCTTTATGAAGACAGAGACTGAACAAACATTAATGTATTATCATGTTTCTATTTCTATTTAAAGGGAGACGCTACAGGAAAACCACATGCATATCAATCTGTTCATAATATAATCAGGATCAACAGGTTTCATGGTTACTGATCATTAGCTAATGTTAGCATGCTAACACGTTAACCTAAGATGGTGACCATTATATCTGCTAAACATCTGTCAGCATGCTAACACGCTAAGCTAAGATGGTGACATATCTGCTAAACATCTGTCAGCATGCTAACACGCTAAGCTAAGATGGTGACTATTGTACCTGCTAATCATCTGTTAGCATGCTAGCCTAAAGCAGCGCTGTGTCTCAGTACAGCCTCACGAGCTGATTTGTATTATAATTTGTTTTGTGACCAAAATCTATAGTTTTTTACAATTTATTCTGTTTCCTTGGTAACCTCGAGGGTGTGTTAATACCCGGAACAGTCATTACCATCCCATAAAGTTCTTATGCAACGGGAATGTACACATAAATAGGATGGACCTGGGCGAATGCTATTTAGTTGATTTAGAGCCCCTTGTGGACAGAATGAGTATTACAGCATGTTTTTATCTGCCAAAGCTTCGTTTTGTTTCATAATTTGTTTTCAGGAAAGACGATCCTGACAAAACGTTTCTGTTCTTAAATCACCTCATTGGCCTCTCAGAGCTTCCGTAGATTACTGAGAGCACAATAAAAACCATTAACGTATTGTAACATTGTTTACTGTAACATATATTAAAACATATTTATTGTAACATTTATACTTGAATGCAACATTGTGACATTTTACTGCAACATTCACTCACAACTGTACAACAGTCGTGTGATTCATTCACATTGAACATAATGAATTTGATGAACTCCTTTTGGCGTTACAGGTCACATATGTTGCGCCCTCTGATCCATGAAACAACCCCTGCAGCTTGAACTCCACAAATAAAGGATTTGAGGATTCTGTTCGTGGTCTTTAGCTCCACATGGGACACCTTAGTCCCTCACAAACTGGTCTACAAACGGGGCCTCGGTTCTCCACTGTGGACCTCCTCCTCTCCTAAACAAGAAGACCAGAGGGCTTTGTGACATTTCAAAAAAAAAATATGTTAGTTATAAGAACTGATGTAGATAAAATAACTCAACAATTTAGTTATTTTACTAAAAATATGAACGCAGTTTATGGTGCTTATTAATCGTAAACCATAATTATTAATGAAACTTTCAGCTGAGGAAAAGTTTGTTCTGGGTGTTTATTTGACTAATTTACCGCATTATATAACTTAAGACACATCTAACATTAAATCAGATAAGTAGTGAAAGTGAACAATAAGTAAATAAGAATCCGTCTCTGTAGTTCTTTGTGAGTGGCTCTTAAAAGAACCTTTGTGTTGCAGTTGATCAGCCGGTTGGGGGCGTCTACTTCTTGGCGGCCTTCTCGGTCTTCTTGGGCAGCAGCACCGCCTGGATGTTGGGCAGCACGCCGCCCTGAGCGATGGTCACTCCGCCCAGCAGCTTGTTGAGCTCCTCGTCGTTGCGGACGGCCAGCTGCAGGTGACGGGGGATGATCCTGGTCTTCTTGTTGTCGCGGGCAGCGTTCCCAGCCAGCTCCAGGATCTCAGCGGTCAGGTACTCCAGCACCGCCGCCAGGTACACCGGAGCTCCGGCACCGACACGGTGGGCGTAGTTGCCCTTCCTCAAGTGTCTGTGGACACGGCCGACGGGGAACTGAAGCCCGGCACGAGAGGACCTGGTCTTGGCCTTCGCTCTGGCCTTTCCGCCGGTCTTTCCTCGTCCAGACATTTTGTTTCTTTCTTCGTTAAGCTCGAGATCAGATCTGCTAACGTAATGCCGGAAGAAGGTTTATAAAGGAACCACGCTGCTCTTTGATTGGTCAGAGTGAGCATATCTGTGATCAGCCAATCAGAAATGAGCTCACGTCTCGCTCCTGTATTTACCACAAAGCTTCCGCTTGATACTGCACCTTCAGAATAAAACCCGGAAGTTAATATATTCCACGTTGCCTATATTTGTTTACTTTCTTGTTCTGTAAATGACTTTGTGTTTTTGTATTGTTTGATAAAAGTAAGTGGTGGAACTAAAGTAAAGTCCCTCTGAATCAATATGACAGAAACACGGGCTATAATGTAAACACAAGCACATTTTAAAATAAAATATGACTAAATATGATTAAATTGGAATTTACAAAAATATATTCTATCCACTGTAAATAAAACATGACTGCATTAGACAAAGGAGGTTAGTTAGTTAAAGATGAAGACTATATATAATATATATATATATATATACGTATTAGCGGTATTGTGATATATTTTTAAATGAAATATGATACATAATGATACTGAATAAGTAATCAAATTCCTCTTTAACATATTTATTAATACATTTATGGTTAAATACTTCATGAGATAAGATGGTTTTCGGAAAAAGTGCCGACATTTCTTTTTCATACTACAAAAGCACTCATGAAGAGGATATTACATGACATATTTAGGGACATTAATTATAAACCAACATATTTAATCAGTTTGGGAAAAGGACCCCAGACTATATATTTATATCTACATATATTAATGTTCTGATGCGCTTGTATGCAGTATGTTGCAGCAGTTTATTTAACTGGTTATTTGGGAGCATGTAGTTTGAGATGTAGTTCATACCCACAGCGGTTTTTATTGTTTTGGCCATTGTGGTGGCCCGTTCTTTGTTCTTCTTCCTGTCCGTTTCTGACTCACAGTCCAAATGATTGCTCTTGCACTGATTCCTTTTACCGTCACTTGATTTATTTATTTTCACTTTCGACACATTTAACAGCAAAACATCAGTTTAACGTGAGGTCAAAGACTGTCCGATGCCCCGTTCAACACAAAGGGAAAACAACTCGAGACTCAGTCCCACCGCTTCCTCTCATACCAGCGGATCCTCATCGGATTAATAACAAAAGTTCCTAAAAAAATAATTATACAGAATGCAAATTCAACCTTCATTCAAAAATGAAGAATGTGTTAAGGTCATACAAATATGTTCGCGAAATTATAATTAAAACTAAATATATGGCTCACAAACAATTTAACTGCTCAAGTCAGGTGTTTTAAGACAAGTTTATATATATATATATATATACATACACACATACACTGTATAAAAGGGAGCGTTCCTCATTTGGGTCGGCTGTATAAACACCTGGATGATGAAGTCGTGTATGAAACAATACATCAGGTATATCCTCACTTACGCCGGATTATAGTTTACATTCAAATGACTAGAATGATTAACTTGATGCGTTCATATATTGAAGCGTAGAATGAGGTTTAGTGCAACACGTGTCTCAGGACCACAGCTCTCAGAGGCGGGTGTGTGGCTCTTAAAAGAGCCGTTGGTGGGTCACTACAGTCGGGTGAGTTTAAGCCCTCTCTCCGCGGATGCGGCGGGCCAGCTGGATGTCTTTGGGCATGATGGTGACCCTCTTGGCGTGGATGGCGCACAGGTTGGTGTCCTCGAACAGACCGACCAGGTAAGCCTCGCTGGACTCCTGCAGAGCCATGACGGCGGAGCTCTGGAAGCGCAGGTCGGTCTTGAAGTCCTGAGCGATCTCCCTCACCAGGCGCTGGAAGGGCAGCTTGCGGATCAGCAACTCGGTGGACTTCTGGTAGCGACGGATCTCCCTCAGAGCCACGGTACCGGGCCTGTAACGGTGGGGCTTCTTCACTCCGCCGGTGGCCGGGGCGCTCTTACGGGCAGCTTTGGTCGCCAGCTGCTTCCTGGGAGCTTTTCCTCCGGTGGACTTACGGGCGGTCTGCTTGGTTCTGGCCATTGTAGTTCGTCAGTGTGTTCTGTATTCACAGATCAAGAAGTAATGCTATGTGAGCGGGAACAGCGGCTTTATAAAGGAGCTGCCGGAGTCAGAGCGGCGCTGATTGGTCCACATGGGGTGACACGTGCACTGGAGCTGAGCTACTATTGGACTAAAGGAACTCAAAGTAAACCACTCACACAGCGGCTGGTCTCAAATAACCTATAGAGAGGCTAACTCCCGCCCTTTCCGGTTGACCAACATTTATTTTGGCCAAAGAAACGTACTAAAAACGTATTAAATCATTCTTTATTTGCGCCATGAATTACACATATGATGTCTGTCGATTTAAAAGATAATTTTACAAGTTAATAAAGTCTAATGATAAATACGTAATTATAAAAATAACACACCAAAATGTGTTGGAAGTGATGACATAGCTAAGGTAGCTAGCAAGACAGGCTAACGGCCATGTTTGTGACGTACATTGTGCGCGACGAGGATGTAGCGTTAGTTCACTGAGCTCACTGAGCTTCACAAAATAACTAAACGATACTACGACAAACTGAGACTTTCTTGAATGAAAACGAGGTCTCACTCGTTATTTGTCTTTCCTGCTGATGAAAAGAGTTGCTGGATAAAACACGTTATATTTAGAGACGTAGCTATGTTAGCTAGCTAGCCAGACCAGCTAACGGCCATGTTGGTGACGTACTTTGAGCGAGACGAGAGACGTAGTTCACCAAGCAGCATAGTAAGACAAACAGAGGCTTCTTTTAAACTGACAAACATTGTAGAGATAGCACCAATTACCTAACTACCTAATCTTTAAACAAAAACTAAAGAGACATCTTAAAGTTTGTACCTTCATATCTGTGTTGATGCTTCCACCAAATAAAAGTCTAATAACTAATAATAATAATATATAACTGGGCTCAATGACGGCGTGCTACAAAGACTGCAGTAATTTACATGCTAGTCACTCAGCTAGCCGGTATCATTAGCTAGCACACACATGTCTGTTTATTTTACACCTTCGCAAGGTTTATTTTTTACTAACGTTAAATGTGTTTTATTTATCTCTGAATTCATTTAAGACGTCTCAACAGAGATATTGCTAGCTAAATTTAGCTAAACAAATGCTAACTTCGCTCATGGACGAACAAGTGCCGGTATAAGAGCTAACGTTAGCCCTCCTCATTATTAAATATCATCAACAGTTTGATGGTTGATAGTTATTGATAACAAAGATATTTACAATCAAATACATTACATAATAATTAACTCAATTAAAAGTTGAAGTAAACAATTTACAGGAAGTTGTTACAGGAAGTACACATATTTAATTGAGACTCTTTATTATTTCAACATTTGATGGAAGTGCGTTGACGCGTCATTCAGTCACGTTTTCGAGCCTTATGACCGATTTGATTAAATAAACCGTTTCTGGTCATTTTAGTGTAGTTTTCAGTACCGTTGTTGAATTCAGAATTGTGAACAAATGCAAATAAACACACAACAAACAAATATCCTGCCTGAGTTTAACGTCCCGCTCTGTTCCTCTGAATGCAGATGTTTATTTTGATTTAAGAAATGTGTCAAAATGAGCCAGAAGAAATTACCTCATGAAAATAACTTTTTTGTGAATACGATACCACAATATTTTACTTTATCTCCAAAAACAAGCTGTCTGGTTGTGAACTAGTTATTGAAGGAAAGTAGAAGAACATTTAACAGCTGATTACTAACTTGTGTGTGTATATCACAACATAAAAGTATCAATAAAGAAGTAAAACGTTAAAAAAGAAACTGGTCTTATGGAGTAAATGAGGTACAAAATGAACCTCATTGATCAGGAATATATCCAGCTGTTCTTTAGTGAAAATCACAAAATGTTGGCTGATGAAGAAGAAGAAGCAGATTTAAATGGCGACGCTGTTCTCGATGCGTCCAGGACAGAGGTATGGATACGGCAGCTCCAGTTGGCGGTTGCGCTCCGTGATGTCATCAGAAATGGCCCTGAGGTCGGCCTGCACCGCCTCCACCAGCCCGCGGTGGGCGTCATCTCTGAAAACCGCCTCCTTGTAGTGACACAGAGGAACCTGCAGGGGGCGACACACGGCAGCTCGTTTCCACTTTAAATCACTTCTACGACCACAAACCTTCGGTAGATAAATGTGAACACAAATCAGCCGGTTAACGTGCTACGATGTAGCGTGTTAGCGTACAATCATACCGACATTTAGCATGTTAGCATGCTACGTTAGCATCGCCACGTTTGCTGATCACTGTGAAGATAAAATAAGTTAAAACTTTACTGATTTCCAGCAGGGGAAATAAGTAAGTATTAAAGTAAAATAGAAATCATACATAGAAGCAATTATATATCTATATATATATATACACAACTTAAACACAAGGTGAAACAATGGAATAATATGCGTATAGTGTTGTAAAATATAAAAACATAAACAGCAGACACCAGATTAACATTTGATATGATTTGGTGATGATACTTATTGTTCAAAATATTCTGAAAAATGTAATAATTTTAAATGATTATAATACAAATCTATTACACAGAAAGCAGGTTTGAAATAAAGCTTGTGGAATACTTAGTTAGGTTTAGGAAAGATGGTGGATTGTACGTATATAAATAGATTTCATTGGATATCTTCATATTCCAGCTCATTGATTTCGGAGGTATTCATGAGGACAGTGTGGGTGGAGCCTCACAAAGTCGACGGCGGGCTGCGACAGCAGAGTCAGCGCCGCCTGGATGCGACATGTTGCGTTCACGTCCGGCAGGAAGGACACGATGTCGTCCTCCGTCAGCGAGCGTTTGACCTGCGGAGGAGGACGGAACATGGAGGCCGGACAGTTTGGCATCCAGAGAGCGAAGTCCAGCTGGAGGAACCAAAGAGAGAGAAGCCAGCGACATATTAATATCATAAAGGGCTCCAGGTGGTGTTGTTCTTAAAGTGGTACACTGATGAACGTCCTCGAGTGATGTCACTTGAGTCACAAAGAAGTGAGACCTGCTGTTCGTCTCTGCCGCTACTAGCGTAACACACCTGAATCTCACACACACGGGACTGCTGGCGGATCGAGTTGCATTGTGGGTAATGTAGGCGTCAAAAAAGATGACATCTTGTCGATATGGATCCTTTTTCTTTTTCAAACTTTGGAGACTTTTAAAAGGAAATCTCAAATATGGTTCATTATAAAAGGAAGAGGATTCTCAGCTCTAATAGACAGTTGATTACTGCTAATTCTTTATATTTACATCGAACACAAAAACTGTCCGCTAATTTGAGACTGAAATGAGACTTCAGAAACCTAAAAAAAAAACTGTTTGTGAGTTTGAAAAGCATCTTTTGAAATCGCCCACCTGGGAGAAGTTGACAGCAGCGTGTAGAGCCGAACAGGAGAAGATGATCACGGTGACGAACGTGGACACTTGTGCTCTGGTTTGGAGGGACGGAGGGAAACCTGTGTGTGTGGGGGGGGGGGGGGGGGGGGGTGACAGGAGACGGTTTGTCTTCTGTTTGCTCTCTATGACATCATCAGGGGACAGATTGTGGACCAGCTGTAACAAACAAACACCTGAGCTGTGGTTGAAGCTGTGAGCGTTGATGTCGGCGATCCAGAGTTGAAGCTCAGAGTCCTGCTGCACCTCATCGTCGCCACTGTAATAGAGATCCACCCAGCTGACCACGAACCTGCAACACACACACACACACACACACACACACACGTGTGTGACTGTGAGGAACTTATGAAACAGTCTCAGTATAAAACCACAGACTGTATGTAAGAGGGAGACGTCACTCGTTGTTTTTTGCTGTTTTGAAGCCTTGAATTCAGTGTTTTGTCCGTCGCCATCTTGTTCTTTTGCAACCAGTGAACAGGAAGTGACCATATCTGAACTGAGTATACGTCAGAAACACTACCACTTTTACTATTAAAGTAGCAGAAAACACCAGAGTAAATGTGTTTAGTTACTTTAAATCACTGTTGAATTAACATTTTAGGAAAAAGAAAGTAGTTTGAGCCTTTCCTTTATTCTCCAGCAGTCTGTGAGGTCAAACTTTCACAGTTTGGCAGCACATCGTGATGAATGACTAACAACAAAATCAGAAAATCTTTCTCATGTGATGAAAGCTGGAAGATAATCTTCTGTGATTTAAAGTAGAAGCTGTGGATCATCAGTTTCTTCCTCTCTCAGCTGCACTGATCACCTGGTGGAGGTGTGTTTGTTTACCTGTGCAGGGCGTCCCAGACTCTCAGGGCGTCCTGGGCGTAGTAGCTCTGAGGCAGTTTGTCCACGCCGCGGTGCCGCAGGTCGTCAGGGACACACAGAGACTCATAACGGATCCTCTCTGAGGCCCGGGACAGGAGGACAGGTAGCGCCTCCAGACCAGAACCCGACGCCTTGAGGAACGAGACAACACAACAACAGATTACTGCACCACGCCGGTCTCCGCCCGCTTTAACACTTCTGTTACGACCGATGGCGAACCTTATCGAACACCCCGTTAGCAGCCAGCAGCGTCATCCGGGCCTGGAAGTTGATCTGTAGTGACGTCCTGACGTGAGGCATCAGCAGCTGTCCACAAAGAAGACAAAACACGGCAATAAACAACATTATAATGTGGAAACATTTGGAGACTGCCGAGGGTGAAGACTGGAAAGTTTGGGTTTGAATCTTTTCCCTGCATTTTTAGGTGAATTAAACCTAAATCGAATGCTCAAATCGATGTTGTCTGTTGTATACGGTATGATCCGCTTCATTTCCAGTGCGGTGAGTTTGTCTACCTGGTGCAGCGGGTGCGGCTCTGGAAGCTGTCGCAGCGTGGCCACGCAGCACAGCTCTGCCAGCATGTGAGTCCTCAGGTAGTGGGAGGCCAACTGGTGACACTGGAAGTCTGCGCTGTGAACCCAAATCTTAGCCAGCAGCCAATCGCAGCCGGGGTCGGAGGGCAGGAAGACCGGGTTCTGAGGACCCGGAGTCTGCTGCAGCTGAAGGAGGAAGTACATTTGCTCAAGTACTTTTCAAGTCCACATTTGAAAGGTGCTTGTACTTGATTTGAGTCTTCGGTTTTATGCCACACTGTTCTGCAGCGGCGTCACCTGAATCACAACACCTGCAGTTCACCTGGATGGCGATGGGGACCAGCTGTCCCTGTCGGTTCAGGTGGAGAAGGCACAGCGGGGCGGACAGGTACGTCTGCTTTCCGTTGATCACGTTGGCCGGGACGCCGTCCAAAACCTCGTAGTCCAGCAGGTAAATGTTCCCCCTCTGTCACATCACAGAACATCAAGATAGAGCAGCTGTATCAAAGGGCACAGCTGGCAACAGCTGGAAGTCAGAGAGCGACATGCACACCTCTAGCTCCTGCTCGAGGGAGGAGTCTCCAGGCAGGAAGGGGCGGAGCGTGTCAGAGGTGACGGACAGGTTTGGAGGGAGGAGGCGGGTCTGACGCAGCATCAGCGGGTTGCAGCCGTTCAGACACTGGTAGCCAAAATACCAATCCTCCATCCAGTGAGCCTTAACGAACCCTGAGAGAAAGCACACCCTAAAGCATCCCCTGCTTTATGGTCTGTTTGACTCTAAATGGACCATCATTTACTAAATGAACATCATGCTGTATTGAAGAAGACTTGAAACTAGAGATTGAGACCATAAACTCATGTTTACAATATTTACTGAGGTAATAAATCAAGAGAGAAGTAGAGTCATTTTCTCATAGACTTCTATACAACCAGAGGAGTCGCCCCCTGGTGGACACTAGAGAGAATGCAGCTTTAACACCCTATTAACTCCTGTTAGCTTTAGCCTCAGTCTGTTAGCATGATATCCTGACCTGAGACCTGTTAGCTTCTATCATACTGTGGATTGTTTTCCCCTCTGGTGGCCGTGGTTTTCCCAGTGTGGTGATCTTGTTTTCTTTCTTACTGGCGGTGTTGTTCTGGTGTCCGATGTGGGCGAAAACCGTCTCCAGCTCTGTGAAACTGGACCAGGCCTCCAGTCGGCCGGCGAAGCCTTTCAGGTAGTGGACGTTAGGGGCTGAACTGAGGACAGAGAAACAAACACGACTCATCTAATGAGTCGGTCTACCTGCCGTTTGTGACTCATTAAGTGTGTGACGTCACCTCTTCTGTGTGTAGCTGAGGTTCGGCCCGAGTTCAGACAGACTGTTGAGGTCGACACATTGAGGAGCGCCATCGACGAAACTACGCCATCTGCAATAAAAACTCAAGAAGAGAGTTTGTTGTAGTGTGTGAAACTGTTTTACACAAATAAATGTTCTCTCAGATTGGGGTTTAACATCTGAAACTCCCTCCATGTGGCCTCCAGCATGAAAACCCTCAAAACTTTATTCTAACAGAGATCCCGACATTTAACGAAGATGTTTGTTTTTTACCGGATGAGCTTCTGTTGAAGCTGCAGCTGTTTGAGTCGCTGCTGCTTCAGCTTCTCTTCTGTCTCGTCCTTCAGCAAACACACTGGAATAAAGGTAGTAATACTAATGATAATGATGTCAAAAATATACTCTGTTACAGTAAAAGTACTAATACCACACTCTACATATACTCTGTTACGCGAAAAGTAATAGTACACAGTAAAAAATACTCTGTTGCCAGTAAACGTATGAAAACTACATAGCAGAAATATTTAGTTTGTAGTAAAAGTACTAAAACCCCACTGTACAAATACTCTATCACAGTAAAATTGCTTAAACCACACTGTAAAAATACTCTGTTAAGCTAAAAGTACAAATACTACACAGTACAAAATACTCTGTTACAGTAAACGTATGAATACCACACAATAAAAATACTCTGTTGTAGTAAAATGTTCCCTCAGCAAAAGTGTGTCAGTATAATCAGTCAAATGTTAAAGTATTCAAACTGTGACAGGATCTTCTTCTCTATCTTTTAAAGGGAACGTACACTTTCCACTCCTCAGCTCCACGTCGCCCTCTGCTGGTCTCAGCCACCGGTCACACGGGAACACCTGTACCTGTGGATCCCTCTCAGGCTCCGCCCCCGTCCCACCTCGCCCCTCCTCCTGACCTTCTGCCAGCTTGCGGACCTCCACCCGGCTGCAGTGCCAGTCCAGGTCGGGGAATCCGGTCTGAGCCTCCAGATGAAGTCGAACCAGAACCAGACGACCCAAAGGACCGTCGGCTCGGACCCGAACCGGACACGACTGTCAGGAGGAAGAGATCGTCATTGGTAAATATTCTGTGAAAGGGATAACTAACATTTAAAGAGTCATGTTGAAACTCACCGACCCGGGCAGGAGATGATGGTCGCCCTCGCTCACACTGATGGGCGGAGTCTCCCCCTGAGAGCCAATCAGGTTGAGCCACAGGCGGCTGAAGGTTCCACAGGTGTGACCAGGTGAGGTGTGGACTGTGACCTCAAACTTCTCACAGCAGGCCATCATGTCGGACATGATGGTGAGACAGCTGGTGAGGACAGGGAGACTGACTTCATGACCCGTTAGCATTATATTATGACCTAGGACCTGTTAGCTTTAGCTTCAGGGACCTGTTAGCTTTAGCTTCAGTCTGTTAGCATGATATCATGACTGAGGAACTTTTAGCTTGAGCTTCAGTCTGTTAGCATGATATCATGACCTGGGACCTGTTAGCTTTAGCTTCAGTCTGTTAGCATGATATCATGACCTGGGACCTGTTAGCTTTACCTTCAGGGACCTGTTAGTTTTAGCTTCAGGGACCTGTTAGCTTTAGCTTCAGTCTGTTAGCATGATATCATGACCTGGGACCTGTTAGCTTTAGCTTCAGTCTGTTAGCATGGTATCATGACCTGGGACCTGTTAACTTTAGCTTCAGTCTGTTAGCATGATATCATGACTGGGGACCTGTTAGCTTTAGCTTCAGTCTGTTAGCATGATATCATGACTGGGGACCTGTTAGCTTTAGCCTCAGTTTGTTAGCATGATATCATGACTGAGAAACTTTTAGCATTAGTCTGTTAGCATTATATCTACACACACAATTCTGTTGTAGGCTGTTCATTTCAACACAAAGGTAGGCTAACATTATGTATTTTATTTTGCAAGATGTCCATGTTTTGCTAGCACCCCGTTACCATAACATTAGTGAGCTAATCGTTGTCCTGATTGTAGAGTTGGTATTTGGCTTCTAGATCTAAAGGTTCACACACTGCTGCTTGAAAAAACCCTTTATGTTGTGTTTAAAATGTATTCTGTTAAATTCTCCTCCCGCAGACTCTGATACCAGCTCATTTGTTTATCTCTCTGATATTTGACTTGGAAATGAGCTACAGTTAGCGTTAGCGTGGGCGTCGTGTCCAACGACAAAAACTACACTGCATTCTTTCATCCGAAAGGTCACTTCCTTATTTTGTTGACGAGGGAACTTCCTGTTCAGAGTTTAACTGTTGGAGAGCAAATAAAATCTGTCAGATATTCAAACAAAATATAAGAAGCAGCTTTTTGTCCATTGAAGTTTGAAAAAACTACAACTTGAGCCAATTTACACGTCTGGCTCGGTTCAGATATCAACCAACAGGAGGACATGTTGCTCAAAATCATAAATAGATATTGAATATTTCTTCAGGCGGTTTCGGCGCGTATGCAACTCAAAAGAGGTTTTGTTTTTGATAAGCAGAAGTTGCAGTAACATTATATTTTACAGCTCTCTAAGGTAAAATATGAATATAGTTGTGAGGACAACTCAATTTAAACCCAAGTAAATATTAATTTATTTGTTATTGTTTGTTGTAAACTTAATTCTTCATATTTGTTCGATTGTTCAGCTGAGCTCCAGGTTTAAAACTGTCACTATTTTCAACATATATAATATAATAATAATAATAATAATATATATTTTTTATTTCATTTGTTTTGAGTTCATGAATAAAATGCAGGCGGAAACAACAGCTTGCATCACAAACATGACAACTGTTTAATTTGTTTTGCTCTTTTTAGTGATTATTATGTTACTTTTCAATTTAGTTTAATGATAAAATAAAAGCTTTTGTTTACCTTCTGCATGATTGTTTTATCAGATTTATTTCAAACAAGGTACATTTAGACATATAACACTTGATTTGACTACATACAAGACCATTTAAAACCTCTAAGGAACAATATATAATATATATATATATAATATATATATATTTTAAGACATCTGTCAGGTCAGCCTGCTGTGATCTTTGATCGTTACTCTCTTCATAAATGAAGCTTGTGCATCTACTGAGAATCTGGTGAACATTTAAACATTAAATACACACAAAGTGAGCTTTTAATTCTGGTATTAATATAGTCAATATTTGTACTTATAATATTGTATGTACTAATATTTGTACTCTCTAAATATACAATATTTAAGAATAAAGGTAGTTCTCTGCCAAATTGACCGAAAGTATAAAACAGATAAATTAATATACAAACTGTGAAGAAAATAACATGAAGCAAATTGTGCACATGGAAATGTTAAAAAAAAAGTATGTTCAGTGATATGAAATATTCTTGTAGTTTATGTAAATGAAAGGGTAAAAGTAAAACATTTCACTATGTATTAGATTAAGTGTGAATATTTATTGAGTTTAATATTTGTTCAATTGAATGAAATGAATATAAAGTACATTTGAAGAAGTATTCTACATCCCTGGATATTGTTAACCATTGAGAAACAGACCTGTAGAGCGACGCCTCCTCTCCTCTCCGAGTGTAACGCTATAGCTATAGCTGCAGGTAAACAGCACCTCTCTTTATCTAAGGCTCCGCCCACAAAAACACACCTCCACTTCCTGAACGACTCCCTACAGGTACCTCAACTCCAGGTACATGTACTACTGTAAAACTACTGTCAAAAGTACAACAATATTAGCAGTAAAAGTATTCATTATGCTGAATGATGTATGTGATATTATTGTATTATAATGATTGATGCATGTGATCATCACTTTAATGTTGCAGCGGGTACATATTTATTTTAATTACTTATATTCTTTAATCTGTCATAATATATCATAATGTATAAGTTTATTATCATCGATATTAGTAACCAAAGCTAGTAACCAAAGTAGTGCAGTAAAAAGTACAATACTCCCTTGTATTAAGTATAAAGTACCTCGTTTAGCTGATAGGATGTATATAGAAAGACCTCTGTACGGCATTTTGCATCCGGTTCCATAGTGTAGCGGTTATCACGTCTGCTTTACACGCAGAAGGTCCTGGGTTCGAGCCCCAGTGGAACCAGAGTTTTACATTTTTAGTAGTAATCTACTGAAAACGAACTCGTTGTGTTTATCGTGTTACGATGAATCCGTCGCAAATTTTCTTGTCAGGATTCTGGTTTTAAAGAGAGAAAAATGTGGATTGCGGAAAATCACTTAAACATCAATTCAGCTCGTCATGTGACCGGAAGTACACCAAACAGAGATGGTAAAAAATGGAGATGCCGGGGATTGAACCCGGGGCCTCATACATGCGAAGCACGCGCTCTACCACTGAGCTACATCCCCATTGGTGCGTTTGATGGACCAATGTCACAATTTGAAGGCAGACCTGATCATTACTTCTCCGCCTTCTCAAAGCAGGTCAGTTCAGCTGCAGACTGTGGAAGCCGTTCGTGTACGGAGCTAAATCCAGGTCAAAAGTTTTGTTCATTTGAAAAACAAATTTGAACCTGAGCACAGTGAATATGACAGTATTCATATTGTATTGTATTTTATCTATCTATCTATCTAATATGTCTATTTATTTATTTACATACTTACTTACCAAGATCAGTCTTGTACAGCCAGGGGGAGTATTTCCCCTCTGACAGCCAAGCTGGGTCAAAACCTTCACAACCTTTCATCCGGTGGTGACTGGACTTAAGGTGCTTGTGGGGGGGGGGGGGGGGGTGCAGCACGTGGGCTCTTGTCTGTAGTTGGACCCGGAGCAGCAGAGCTACTCACAGGAGAGCGAGTTTTGCCATCTTCACCACATGGGAGCGTTTAAAAAACGCAGATATTGTTGTCTGCTCTTCAGCTGGTTGACGCCATTTTCCGACGGGCGCTCTCTGTCCGCTGGTGGGAGTGTGCTCACCTGTGTGTGCGCGCATCGGGGCTGAACTCCGCCGTGCGCGATACAGAGGGCAGAGGAGAATTGTAAACGCGCGACCACGTAGAGACAGAAATGACATGCTGTCGTGTAGATACGATAAATAACATAAGACTGTTTAGTTTGTTTAATAAAATAACAAGATGTAGACCTATTCTATAGGAAAGGAACCTTAAATGACTTCTGTTGTGACCTGGCGCTATATAGAAAATTAAATTAAACAAATTTAACTCGACCTTCAATAATGGTAGGGGAAACACTGTATTTAATTTAAGTCAATAAATAAATATCATCATTTTTTCAATATCTTATTCTTTATTCCTGTCCTGCAGGTAGCTTTCCTTCTCCAACAGTTATTCATGTTCATATTTATTACATAAATAGATCAAAATGTTGAGAATAGGGTAAAAATAAATCAGAGCGGCAGGTGTAACAGAGTTCATGATTCCACTCTCCATATTACTGTGAATTTAAGTTATTACTAATCAATACCATTTTCATATTATGTTCTCCTATATTTCTGTGAATGATGTGAATTGAAGTATAATAAAGTGTTTTCTCCAGTTAAACAGAATCTAGATCAGGGGTGTCAAACTCATTGTTGCTCTGGGGCCGCATCAGCGTCATGGTTGCCCCCAAAGGGCCGGTTGTCAGCGGAGGGGGGGGGGGGGGGGGGGGGGGGGGCTGCTGCTGCTGCTGCTGCTGCCACATACGCTGGTGGAGGTGTGCGCGCGCGGATCGGGGAGGAGCTCCACCGTGCGCGATACAGAGAGCAGAGGATATTTGTAAATTGTATCAAGTCCGACTTTTAAATTTATTTATTTTTGCTGGCGGATTTGCGGGCCACATAAAATGACGTGGCGGGCCGGGTGTTTGACACCCCTGATCTAGATAGTTGAGCGGTTATAGTCGCTGCTACACTCGAGAGAGGAGTGTTCAGCAAATATTATGCTATATAAGTGTAATATTTTGTGAGTAGTAGCAAAACCATGTTCAGTATAGTACAGCAGTATTGCATATTGTAATAATTAATTCTATAAATAGGCCTACATTAACTGTCTGTCTGTAATGTGCTGGTTATCACGTTTTAACATAATTTAAGTGGAGGATTCAAATAAGACCAGTGATTATTTGTCTTTGTATTAATGTATTTGTATTTTTTTTCAATTGTGCAAATAAAACTCAAAGTCTTTATATACTCAATATATCTCAATGTGCAGATTTGTAAAACCGCTCCCTGTTTTTCTTTTAAAGATAAACAAGATTTATTTATTTCACAACTGGACCTTTATCTGTTCATCACCGTGGAGCGTTTTACAAACTATACTTTTTTCTTTTTTAACTCAAAACACATTTCACACCTACTTAATATTCTTTACCTACTCCGCATCTGCCCATTGATTCGACGGGGAGTAATATTTATTTTATTTTAGTTGTATTTTCATGTTTTTGAAGAGAGTAAAACAAAGATGTAAAAACGAGGTCTCTTTTAGTGAGAAACAGCGCCGCCAAAATCCTGTTTGTGGACAGAAATATATGACACCCATAGTGACGAGAACTCCCACAGAGAATGAATGGAGAACGTTTAGAGTTCAGCTCTGCTGCTGAAACCGTGAGACGTTCATGGCCGCATACTTCACCAACCGGGTCATTCAATTACATTTATTTTATTTAGCCCCAAATCACAAATTTGAGGTTTAATTACAGCTACTTTGTAATATTGAGACTTGATTTTGAATTAAATACAGATGGAATCGCTTCTTTAAGTTTAAGCTGCAGCACCATCAGATAGACATCTAGTGTAGAAACGTTTGCCTAATGTTGTACATTCTGGTAGTAGAAATGTAAAAGTTATTAGATAAAGGTCCGATTAAAAGAGGGTTGTGCGGAAAGACGATTAAATGTTCTATTTTAGTGTCATAAGCCAGAACCAGGTGGAGGTTTAAAACAGTGAGTGGGTTTCTGTACACTCTGACAGAAGCCAATCAAATCTGCTGATGAGATAAACACAGCACTAAGGCATCAGTGTCAACATCCACATGAATATTAAAGTCACCTACAATAATGACGTCATCTCTTTTATAGACTAGATGAGAACTCTGACCTGGGGCCCGGTACACTATAACGAATAGAACTGGCTCTATTGTTTCCCAGGTTGGGAGTGAAAGACTAAGAACCATGAGTTCTGATTTAGTTTAGGTTTAGGGTTAAATAATAGACTTTAGTAGCTACTTAAAAAGTAAAGAGAAGAATTGAGGCGCTCAGGAGAAGAGTTTCTGAGGGGAGAGTAACTCTCTTTGGTCGTGACTTCAGGCTTTGAACCTTTACGACCTTTTGATGTACAAATACATATATATAAATATATATAATACACACTAAAGGACAGGGAGGAAGCAGAACAGATCATAGGTCCTCTTTAATGCTTCAATCATAATACAATAAAATAATAATACTTCAACTGTAACAGAGTACTTCCACACTGTCGTATTAGTACTTTAACTGTAACAGAGTACTTCCACAATGTCGTATTAGTACTTTAACTGTTGCAGAGTACTTCCACACTGTTGTATTAGTACTTTAACTGTAACAGAGTACTTCCACACTGTCGTATTAGTACTTTAACTGTAACAGAGTACTTCCACACTGTTGTATTAGTACTTTAACTGTAACAGAGTACTTCCACACTGTCGTATTAGTACTTTAACTGTAACAGAGTACTTCCACACTGTTGTATTAGTACTTTAACTGTAACAGAGTACTTCCACACTGTCGTATTAGTACTTCAACTGTAACAGAGTACTTCCACACTGTTGTATTAGTACTTTAACTGTAACAGAGTACTTCCACACTGTCGTATTAGTACTTTAACTGTAACAGAGTACTTCCACACTGTCGTATTAGTACTTTAACTGTAACAGAGTACTTCCACACTGTCGTATTATTACTTTAACTGTAACAGAGTACTTCCACAATGTCGTATTAGTACTTTAACTGTTGCAGAGTACTTCTACACTGTCGTATTAGTACTTTAACTGTTGCAGAGTACTTCCACACTGTCGTATTATTACTTTAACTGTAACAGAGTACTTCCACACTGTCGTATTAGTACTTTAACTGTAACAGAGTACTTCCACAATGTCGTATTAGTACTTTAACTGTTGCAGAGTACTTCCACACTGTCGTATTAGTACTTTAACTGTAACAGAGTACTTCCACACTGTCGTATTAGTACTTTAACTGTAACAGAGTACTTCCACACTGTCGTATTAGTACTTTAACTGTAACAGAGTACTTCTACACTGTCGTATTAGTACTTTAACTGTAACAGAGTACTTCTACACTGTCGTATTAGTACTTTAACTGTAACAGAGTACTTCTACACTGTCGTATTAGTACTTTAACTGTAACAGAGTACTTCTACACTGTCGTATTAGTACTTTAACTGTAACAGAGTACTTCTACACTGTCGTATTAGTACTTTAACTGTAACAGAGTACTTCTACACTGTCGTATTAGTACTTTAACTGTAACAGAGTACTTCCACACTGTCGTATTAGTACTTTAACTGTAACAGAGTACTTCTACACTGTCGTATTAGTACTTTAACTGTAACAGAGTACTTCTACACTGTCGTATTAGTACTTTAACTGTAACAGAGTACTTCTACACTGTCACAGTCACAGTTCCACACAGACTGCAGTAGTTCTAGTAGTAGTAGTCAGTAGCTGTACCTGCTGATGTTAACACATCTATCAGAAATAAGAAGAAGACACCGACAGCATTCATCTGATAGGAACAGCTCAGCCCGTCATGGAAACACTCCTTTAATCTGCAATCAGTCAGCAGCTTCTTGTGAAATCAGATAGAATCAGTTTTACACAACCGCAGTTCAGAAGCTGTGGTGAAGAACACAAGTCCTCCTCTTCATCTGAGTAACAGCAGCTCAGAGTTACACTCACGCTGCCTCAGTAGAGAAATATACCAAAGTTATCTACCAACACATGTTCCCAGTTCAACCTAAAGTGTGTTATTAGTGACTTTGCTCATGTTACGTCACATTACATTACATTACAGTCATTTAACAGACGCTTTTATCCAAAGAGACTTACAATAAGTGTGTTCAACATCGGTATTCAAGAGAACTACTAGTCACCAGAAGTCATGAGTGCATCTCCTTTTTAAACGAGCATCTAAGAGCAGAAACCAGAGCAAACGTACAGAAACCAACTAATACGAATACAATAAGTGCTAAGTGGAAGGCTCAGGGTAGTACTTCTTGAAGAGGTGAGTCTTCAGCCTGATGGAAGATGGGCAGCGACTCTGCTGTCCTGACGTCAGTGGGGAGTTCATTCCACCATCGTGGGGCCAGGACAGAGAACAGAGACCGGGTCCATCGGCCGCAGGGACCTCTGAGCGACGGGGAACCGATCGCCCCGAGGCAGCAGAGCCAAGTGGTCGGGCGGGGGTGTAGGGCTAGACCATGGCCTGGAGACAGGAAGGAGCTGTTCCTTTCACTGCCCTGTAGGCTAGCACCAGAGCCTGAACCTGTAGACTAGCACCAGAGTCTGAACCTGTAGACTAGCACCAGAGTCTGAACCTGTAGACTAGCACCAGAGTCTGAACCTGTAGACTAGCACCAGAGTCTGAACCTGTAGACTAGCACCAGAGTCTGAACCTGTAGACTAGCACCAGAGTCTGAACCTGTAGGCTAGCACCAGAGTCTGAACCTGTAGACTAGCACCAGAGTCTGAACCTGTAGACTAGCACCAGAGTCTGAACCTGTAGACTAGCACCAGAGTCTGAACCTGTAGACTAGCACCAGAGTCTGAACCTGTAGACTAGCACCAGAGTCTGAACCTGTAGGCTAGCACCAGAGTCTGAACCTGTAGACTAGCACCAGAGTCTGAACCTGTAGACTAGCACCAGAGTCTGAACCTGTAGACTAGCACCAGAGTCTGAACCTGTAGACTAGCACCAGAGTCTGAACCTGTAGACTAGCACCAGAGTCTGAACCTGTAGACTAGCACCAGAGTCTGAACCTGTAGACTAGCACCAGAGTCTAAAGAAACAGTTATTGCTTTTCACATTAATGTTTAAATAAATATGACTTCACTGTGAGGACGATCTGTTAAATATAATATGTTAATTTCTTGTCGTGTAGTTGCGTCGATCACGACTCCTACAGAACCTCGGTTTGACCCACAACAACAGATAAAGTCATAATTACCTTAAGAGATGATAACGGGTCCATCAATTTAACAGTAGAGTGACAACTGGTGAGTAAATAAGTGCGATACCTTCATAACTTTGTTCAGTTGGATGGAGATCGTTGCATTGGATCTGTTTCCAGTACGTTTACATCAACATGCTGGAGAGAATCAGAGCTTTAGGACACGATCAAGGTCAATTATGTTATAATGACAAACGTGAACAATTCAATGTTTAGACTCGTTCTCTGCAGTAAACTCACAAATGCAGCAGATTAGATTTATTAGAATAAAATAATATGAATAATGTTTTTACAGAATTCCAACACAGGACAACATTATTAATACTCGAGGTGACCGTGAGATACAAACACTTCAACAAAATATCATTCTACAAAATATCTGAACAAGCCTTTAAATGCAAAAGATACAAATTCAGAAGAATAACTAATAAGAAACTACTTGGTGAGTGTTTGTACACATCTTCCATGTTCGTGAGACTCTGAGTATCAATCCTCCATTTTCACTGTTCAGTGTTTAGCTGATTCATTGTGAACTAATAACCTCTTTGTTCGTCTGATTTTGTCTCTTTTACATTAAATGGATGAAATATTTGGTGGAGGCTGAAGCTCCAGAGACAGCGATCCGCAACCCGTGATGTTTACCTTAGAGGTCAAGGAAAAGTGGTTAGGAAAGGACGTTAGGAGTTATTTTGGGACTTTTCCCCATGTCTCTCTTTACTGTGATGCATCTTGGTTGTTGGACTGTGGTGGATGTGGATCATCAATGTCCTCTCTGAGTTCATGTTCACATTTAAACCCTTGTTTTTATTCTTTAATCAGTTATTTACTGAATTAAATCATCATTGTTTCAATGAGGACGTAGTGTGGCCCATGTTGATAAGAGAAGAGTTTACTGTGTGACCCTGAAGAGGACTCTTGCATGTTTCGCTCTGTTTAAACGGCTGGATGACGGGTTTCCCCGGGGTCCCTGAACGCACCATGTGTGTCCATGATGTGAGAGACAGTGAGTGTGATTAGAGTCACCTGATCCACCCGTTCTCTGTCCACATCCTAAACAGAGTAACCACGTTGTACTTTGTGTTTCTCATTCATTTTATTGAAGTATAATAAAGTTTTTTCTCCAGTTAATTAGATTGTAGATAGTTGAGCGGTTATAATCGCTGCTACACTCGAGAGTGTTCAGCTTTTATTTTTTATTGTGCAAATAAAACGAAAAGTCTTTATATAATCAATATATCTCAATATGCAGATTTGAAAAACCGCTTCCTGTTTTTCCTGTTTTTCTTTTAAAGGTAAACAAGATTTATTTATTTCACAACTGGACCTTTATTTCATCACGTGGAGCGTTTTACAAACTATTATTTTAAAACCCAAAACACACTTCACACCTACTTAATATTCACTTTACAACCTTTTGATGTACAAATACATATATATAAATATATATAATACACACTAAAGGACAGGGTGGAAGTAGAACAGATCATAGGTCCTCTTTAATGCTTCAATCATTATAATACAATAAAATAATAATACTTCAACTGTAACAGAGTACTTCCACACTGTCGTATTAGTACTTCAACTGTAACAGAGTACTTCCACACTGTCGTATTAGTACTTCAACTGTAACAGAGTATTTGTATACTGTTGTATTAGTACTTTAACTGTAACAGAGTACTTCCACACTGTCGTATTAGTACTTTAACTGTAACAGAGTATTTGTATACTGTTGTATTAGTACTTTAACTGTAACAGAGTACTTCCACACTGTCGTATTAGTACTGTAACAGAGTACTTCCACACTGTCGTATTAGTACTGTAACAGAGTACTTCCACACTGTCGTATTAGTACTTTAACTGTAACAGAGTATTTGTATACTGTCGTATTAGTACTTTAACTGTAACAGAGTACTTCCACACTGTCGTATTAGTACTTTAACTGTAACAGAGTACTTCCACACTGTCGTATTAGTACTTTAACTGTAACAGAGTACTTCCACACTGTCGTATTAGTACTTTAACTGTAACAGAGTACTTCCACACTGTCGTATTAGTACTTTAACTGTAACAGAGTACTTCTACACTGTCACAGTCACAGTTCCACACAGACTGCAGTAGTTCTAGTAGTAGTAGTCAGTAGCTGTACCTGCTGATGTTAACACATCTATCAGAAATAAGAAGAAGACACCGACAGCATTCATCTGATAGGAACAGCTCAGCCCGTCATGGAAACACTCCTTTAATCTGCAATCAGTCAGCAGCTTCTTGTGAAATCAGATAGAATCAATTTTACACTCATGAAGCCCCCCCACACACTCTATGAATAACTTAGGCCTGAGTTCTACTGTTGCTTTAAGAGACAATGTTGACTCCTCTATTCTGGAGAGAGTCGTCATCAGGCTGTTGGAGAGACAGAACCTCTGCAAACACTGCTGGTAGTACTCACAGTATTAGTACTTTAACTGTAACAGAGTATTTCCACACTGCCGTACTTGTACTGAAGTAAAGGATGCGAGTACTTCCATCTCTCTCAGGAGAAACTTGATAAAGAGCAACAACAGAGTCAGTTTGAATCAGGAGTTCACTGAATCATCAGAAGTAATAAATCACTAGAAAATATTCAGTGAAGGAGAAACAAACTGACGACACATGATGTAAGATCACCAGAGCAACACACAGGAAGGTGCTGGATGTGCTCACAGAGATATTGATCTGTTGATTGAAGGTCAGATGGACCAATGGGTTCAGAGCTGAACACATCCTGCAGCTTCATGAAGGACTCATGATAACAAAATGACTACAGAGAGACATAATGCAACTACAGAGAGACTCAAACAACCATGAAAGTTAAAGAAAACCACAAACATGTGAAACAACTACAAGAAAATAAGAAACTACTATAATAAGACTCACTATAAACAAACACTATACACAATTCAAAACTATAAAGAGAATGAAACTCCTATATTTCTATTTATCTAGCTCTATAGATCTATAGTTCTATGGTTCTATACTTCCATGAGCCCACATGCTGTACAGGACAATAATTAAACAGATTGGTGTCAGACCAAAGTGAGAACAAGACACCAGAGTGAAGAAGTGTCTGATCCACTGGTCACACTGGAAACATGGTGGACAGAAGAAGCTGATCATGTGACAGAGACTCTTCTCTGTAAAACTAAAGACAGATAAGCCATCAGTAAAGCTCCACCTCTTCCTGTACGCAGATATACACTGAGGACAGCACACACACACTCAGACGGACAGAGAGACGGACAGAGAGACGGACAGAGAGACGGACAGAGAGACGGACAGAGAGACGGACAGAGAGACGGACTACCTGGACGTCATGGATCACCTGTTGATGCTGCTGCCTTTGCTGTGGAGCTCAGGTAGGACTCTGATTAAGAGAAGATGTGTTTTATTACAATATTACTGTTGTATCTTTAAATCAGAGAACACACACACACATACATACACAAACACACATACACATACGCACACACACATAAGCACATACACACATACACACACACAAATACACACATACACACATACACACATATGCAAATACGCACACACGCATATTCGCAAACACGCACACACATACACACACATACACACACATAAACACGCACACACATACACACACATACAAACATACGAACACACATACACATACGCACACACACATACGCACACACATACGCACACACATACGCACATACACACATACACACACACACATACGCGCACACACATACACATACGTACACATACACATACGCACCCACACACTTACATACACACGTACGCACATATACACATACGCACACGTACACACACATACAGACATACACATACATACGCACACACATACGCACATGCACACATACGCACATGCACACATACGCAAACACACACACACGCACACACATACACGCAAACATACGCACACACACACATACAGACACACACACAGATACACACATACACACGCACACACACATGTACGCATACACACATACGTACAGACACACATACACATGTACGCACATACACACACACACAAATATGAACATACATACGCACACACACATGTACGCATACACACATACGTACAGACACACATACACATGTACGCACATACACACACACACAAATATGAACATACATACACACACATACGCACATACACGTACACACACACATACAAACTCACATACACGCACACACATACGCACACACATATACGCACACACAGATACGCACACACACACTTACATACACACACTTACGCAATATGCGAGTGAGGTCGTATTGTTGCGATCAAATAAAAAAGTTTCATAATAAATGAATAATTCTTGGTGAATAATAATAATAAAGTGATTAATTATTGACTGCATGAACTGTACCAGCCTCCATGTTAAAATAAAAACTCCTCAAAAGTTTCCTCTTAGTTTATAAAACGTGATGTTTCCTCAACGAACACATTCAAGTTAAAATCCAACATGTCAATCAAATCATAAGTTCTTGATTATGTTTGTAGTAAATGAATATTCATGCAGTCAATGTGTACTCAGTAATGATCTCTGTGTGCAGTGTGTTATGCTGTTGGTGGTGGAGTCCTCCATAGATTCAGACTCATGACTAATAGACAGGAAACGATGCAGCATGTGATCAGTGAGGCTGTTTGTAGTCTGATATCAGCCTCACTGGTTCCTGTTCACTCTCCTACAGACGGATCAGAGCAGCATTGAGTTACTGCTAATGCTGACTCAGCATTTACTGCTGCTTCACATTAAAACACCTCAACAAGACAATCACAATGGGGGCTTTTATTGTGAAGCACTCACAGGAAACACAATGTGTTCATCACTGAGTACTGAGAGAGCATCATGACTCGCTGCCTCTGATTGGCTGAACCATTTTAAAGCCTTTTCTTTGCTGCCTGATAATAATCAATATAATATGTTGTTATTGTGTCTTCTTAACTTTGGACATTTCTCTGTTTTTAGCCCCTCCCCTCACGATGCTCTGCCTTCTGAAGGAAGTCCTTGTTAATAACAATTTAAATAAAAATAATGATAAATGTCTTGTTTTGTCGTATTGTCACAAAAGAATATGACCCTTTAATCTCCTCTTCTGTGATTGGCTGAAACAGAAGGAGACGTGTAAACCAGTGGCGGCTGGTCAATAGAGGGCCACGGCCTTAAGCCCCCCCAAAAAAAGAATCCTGTGCTCTTATTTTGAAGGGCATTCTGTATGCAGCCTGTCTGCTCATCATCTCCGCTTGTGTGCACGTTTCAGAACGCGCAGCTCGTGAGGCCGAGGCGGGTCTATGGAGCAGTTTAGCCAATTGCTGATTAACAATAGAAATGAGTGACGTACAATTTAGCCAATCAGCGTCCTCAAATAGATTCAGCCTGCGCGTTCTCGTCAGGAGAAGTCTCTACAGGCGAGCGCGAGCGCGAGCACTACTCCTCCAAGACCCGTTTGAGAAGTTTGAGGAGAAACTTCAGTGAAAGAGCTGATCCCAGATCAGCCTGACCTCACAATCAGACAGCAGACTAGCGGGAAAGAGAAGCAGAACATGAAGCTTCTCTACTAGCTGCACCACACAGGTTTGGCTAGCTGGATGATGTCATGCTAACAACTTATTTATCTTATTTATCAACGAGGACACATCCAGCAGTTAGGGAGTGAGGGAGGAGGAGGTAAGGAGACATGAGAACACCAGGGTAGGGAGTGAGGGAGGAGGAGGTAAGGAGACATGAGAACACCAGGGTAGGGAGTGAGGGAGGAGGAGGTAAGGAGACATGAGAACACCAGGGTAGGGAGTGAGGGATGAGGAGGTAAGGAGACATGAGAACTCTGTCAAGCTACATATTAGCAAAGTGAACATCTGTTCTTCTATATAGTTTCATCAACTTGGTCATGGAAGCATCAACATTTAATAGAGATGGTAAATTAACAGTGAAAACTCATCATAGCTTGTATCTATATGTGTGTGTGTGTGTTTTATATTATCCTGAATATTATTATATGATATATATTATACTGTGTATATATATTACACTGAGTTGCCTGTGAGCGTGACTACAATAAGACGTCCTGACGTGTTGGTCAAAGTGTTATTTGCTGCTTTTTTCATGTTGGAATAAATGTTAAATATTTAACTGCAAAGTAGTAATGTGTGTTTGATACCTTGATGTTTTTGCATTAAATCATTCTGGGATGTTTGCTGACATTGATTGGATGGCCCTACAACATGTTCCACCAGCCTCCACTGATCTAAACACAGTCTTGTTTTTAAAGCAGGTTCAACTGTCTGAATATTAATGTAACAACATCACAATAAGTTTTTGGTGTAAATTGCAAATACATTTCTATTATATTTACTTAAATCAACAAATATGTGTCTATTTCTCCAGGACTCCAGGCTGAAGGAAATCACACATCAACAGGTAAACAGAGAAAGAAAAGAGAAATAAAGAACCAGTGAAGCAGAACCAGCATTCATGTGTTAGTTTATGTTTTATTAATTAAATTCATTTCTTTACTGACGACTCTCTTGTTTCTGTTCAGAAGCTGTCAGGTTGGTGGGAGGAGACAGTCGCTGTGCAGGAACACTGGAGGTGAAACATGAAGGAGACTGGAGACCAGTACGTGGCTATGACTGGATCCTGAAGACAGCAGCTGTTGCCTGTAGAGATCTGGACTGTGGCTCTGCTGTTTCTACCAGACAGAGAGAGGAGTCCTCAGAGAGATCTATGTGGAGGATCAACTCTGACTGTGTTCAGTCTGGATCTGCTCTGAAGGATTGTGTATCATCAGTTTCCTCTTCCTACATCCTGGATCTCACCTGCTCAGGTAAGTCCATCAGTGACATCATCAGTGACATCATCTCTGACAGTAATGTCTGCAGGTGGACACACATGCAGCAGCTAGAATGGCAGCAGACTTGTCTGATGAGCTGCTGCCTCAGTAGATCAGGTGCTGAATGCACCAAGATATCTTTACATGTGAAACCTCCATGTCTGCTGCTTCAGGAGTCCTCTGGGCCGACCAGCAACCAGCCTGAAAGGACTCCTCCTTCAGCTCCACAGCTTTCTTATTCACTGGTTCACACCAGCAGCTTCTTTGGTTTCCACCATAACAGGAACTGACATGTAGCGCAATCTTAAAATCTCCCCCTGACGTCTGTGTCAGTGATATCCGGTTCATCCAAAGACGAGCATTGTGACCAATCAGATGTAGAGATACACTGGAGACTGGGTCCGCCCACTTACTGTCAAAAAGAAAAACTACTCGAGAGCGAGCAGAATAAAGACTTGAGAGCGAGGTCAGGGGCAAATAATGTACATTTTACTGCACGGGTACTTTTACTTCTGCACTTAAAGTACATTTTGCTGATAATAACATACTTGACTAAGGGTTTTAATGCAGGTATTTTACTCGTAGTGGATTATTGTTTCATCAGTAGGTATTAGTACGTTTACTGCAGTGAGGATCTGAACACTTTTTCATCCACTAACTACTTGTCAGTGATTTAACAGTTAATATACAAACAGTGGTCCCTAATCTTGGCTCCAGATCTTTGAGCAGGTCCAAATTGTTGCTCATATTATATAAAACTACATTATATCTCTTCTGTAAACACAACAGTATGATTAAATATGATCGCATCATGTTTTAATCAATTAAGATCAAAGAGTGTCTTTGAGCTGTTTCTCACAGTTTGACTGTCAAACACACATCGTCTGGAATAGAATGATGGAGTGAATTCAAAGCAAATGTAGTGGAGTAGTGTTTAGTGGCGGATTGATAACCACCTCTAACAGACCTGACGTCTGTGTCAGTGATATCCTGTTTATCCAAAGACGAGCATTGTGACCAATCAGATGTAGAGATACACTGGAGACTGGGTCCGCCCACTTACTGTCAAAAAGAAAAACTACTCCGAGCGAACAGGTTTAAACTTCTCGAGCGACTTTTGCTCACGCGAGAGTGAATTTTGCTCGTGGAGTGATATAAAAGCGCTCGTCAAAGTCAAATACGCGCGCGGCTGTTTGATTTTCGTGTGCTCATGGGTCTCATTTGCTCTCTCGGATTTTGACAGTGATTTGCCTTCATAATGTGCAGTGTTACAGGTTACACTTTATTATTATTATCTTGAAAAGATATGCAGTGCAAAACAGGTTAATTGCAGCCTCAAGAAGCTATTTTTTGCCATTTTGTTACAATGTTGTTGGGGCGGTGAGGCATGAACATGTTTCTGCCTCCACAGTGGGGCTTGACAGAAAACGTTTGAGAACCACTGCCTGAATGTTTCTGAGTAAATGTAATACTGCAGGCTGAACACTGAGCCGTCCTCTTTCTGTACCTTTGTTTACGTCTCCATGCGTCCACTGGTCACCTCGTGTTCAACCAGTGGCGGCTGGTCAATAGAGGGCCATGGGGCCTGGCCCCCCCTTGAGCCCCCAAAAAACAGAAAAAAGAAGAAAAAAAGAATCCTGTGCTCTTATTTTGAAGGGGATTCTGTATGCAGCCTGTCTGCTCATCATCTCCGCTTGTGTGCACGTTTCAGAACGCGCAGCTAGTGAGGCCGAGGCGGGTCTATGGAGCAGTTTAGCCAATTGCTGATTAAAAATAGAAATGAGTGACGTACAATTGAGCCAATCAGCGTCCTCAAATAGATTCAGCCTGCGCGTTCTCGTCAGGAGAAGTCTCTACAGGCGAGCGCGAGCGCGAGCACTACTCCTCCAAGACCCGTTTGAGAAGAAACTTCAGTTAAAGATCTGATCCCAGATCAGCCTGACCTCACAATCAGACAGCAGACTAGCGGGAAAGAGAAGCAGAACATGAAGCTTCTCTACTAGCTGCACCACACAGGTTTGGCTAGCTGGATGATGTCATGCTAACAACTTATTTATCTTTTTACAACAACGAGGACACATCCAGCAGTTAGGGAGTGAGGGAGGAGGAGGTAAGGAGACATGAGAACACCAGGGTAGGGAGTGAGGGAGGAGGAGGTAAGGAGACATGAGAACACCAGGGTAGGGAGTGAGGGAGGAGGAGGTAAGGAAACATGAGAACACCAGGGTAGGGAGTGAGGGAGGAGGAGGTAAGGAGACATGAGAACACCAGGGTAGGGAGTGAGGGAGGAGGAGGTAAGGAAACATGAGAACACCAGGGTAGGGAGTGAGGGAGGAGGAGGTAAGGAAACATGAGAACACCGGGGTAGGGAGTGAGGGAGGAGGAGGTAAGGAAACATGAGAACACCAGGGTAGGGAGTGAGGGAGGAGGAGGTAAGGAAACATGAGAACACCGGGGTAGGGAGTGAGGGAGGAGGAGGTAAGGAAACATGAGAACACCAGGGTAGGGAGTGAGGGAGGAGGAGGTAAGGAAACATGAGAACACCAGGGTAGGGAGTGAGGGAGGAGGAGGTAAGGAAACATGAGAACACCAGGGTAGGGAGTGAGGGAGGAGGAGGTAAGGAAACATGAGAACACCAGGGTAGGGAGTGAGGGAGGAGGAAACTTCTACATAGTTTCATCAACTTGGTCATGGAGGCATCAACATTTAATAGAGATGGTAAATTAACAGTGAAAACTCATCATAGCTTGTATCTATATGTGTGTGTGTGTGTTTTATATTATACTGAATATTATTATATGATATATATTATACTGTGTATATATATTACACTGAATTGCCTGTGAGCGTGACTACAATAAGACGTCCTGACGTGTTGGTCAAAGTGTTATTTGCTGCTTTTTTTCATGTTGGAATAAATGTTAAATATTTAACTGTAAAGTAGTAATGTGTGTTTGATACCTTGATGTTTTTGCATTAAATCATTCTGGGATGTTTGCTGACATTGATTGGATGGCCCTACAACATGTTCCACCAGCCGCCACTGTGTTTAACGTCACATTGCAATGACTTGTGGGTAATCCCCTGAGGCAAAGTCTGCATCTAAAGCTGACTCACAGAACGGGTTCATAAAGGACTCAAAGTGTCTGAGAGACTCAAACACTGGATGGTTGACAGTGGGACAGAACTAAACCCTCAGGGACTTCACGGAGCCTCAGTGTGTGAGTCCGTGAGGGTGGAGGTTGGGATGGGGCCTCTGCTGGTCTACAGTTCCAGGCAGATTGGTTCCGCCCTGTTTCTTTTCTGAAGACTCAGATTGTCAGTATATGAATTACTTTACTGCTTTACATGTGATTTTATTTACTAATAATATGTTTCAGTCCTTTATATTGTTTCTATTGACATAAAAGAAACATCCTGTTTGACTTGACGCTGTGTTTTCTCTCTCTTTCATCTTCTATCATCTCTGCAGACTCTGTCAGGCTGGTGGACGGGACGAGTCTGTGCTCAGGCAGACTGGAGGTGAAGTCTAACCAGACTAACCAGACTAACCAGTCTAACCAGTCTAACCAGTCTAACCAGACTAACCAGACTAACCAGACTAACCAGACTAACCAGACTAACCAGACTAACCAGTGGTGGTCCTCAGTGTGTGAAGAGGACTTTGACCAGCAGGATGCAGAGGTGGTCTGTAGGGAGCTTAGCTGTGGGGCTCCTTCAGTCCTCCAGGGGGCGCTCTATGGAGAAGTGGAGGCTCCGATGTGGACCAAAGAGTTCCAGTGTGGAGGCCATGAGTCTGCTCTGCTGGACTGTAGAAGCTCAGGCTCAGATAGAAACACCTGCTCACCTGGTAAAGCTGTTGGACTCACCTGCTCAGGTAGAAGAGGAGCTGCAGCTTTGATCTGGTTCATTTCTGTTCTACTGAAACTCACTTTGTTCTTTACTGACGACTCTCTTGTTTCTGTTCAGAGCCTGTCAGGTTGGTGGGAGGAGCCAGTCGCTGTGCAGGAACACTGGAGGTGAAACATGGAGGAGACTGGAGACCAGTAGAATACTATCACTGGATCCTGAAGGCAACAGCTGTTGCCTGTAGAGATCTGGACTGTGGCTCTGTTGTTTCTACCAGATGGAGAGAGGAGTCCTCAGAGAGATCTGTGTGGTGGATCGACTCTGACTGTGTTCAGTCTGGATCTGCTCTGAGAGAGTGTTTAATGCCAGATTCCGTTTTCTACATCGTGGATCTCACCTGCTCAGGTAAGTCCATCAGTGACATCATCAGTGACATCATCTCTGACAGCAATGTCTCCAGGATGTTCCTTCCTCTGTCACAGTGACAGTCAGTGGGTTTCCACTGGACTGAACTGTAAAGTTATCAGGACAACGACATCCTGAAGTGTAGAGAGGTGGACTTGTTTCTGGAAGCTTCAAACCTCCATAGACACACACACACACACACACACACACACACACACACACACACACACACACACACACTCACACTCACACTCACACACACACACACACACACACACTCACACTCACACTCACACTCACACTGAACATGAAGACAATGGAGTGAGGTCGCATTGTTGCATCAAATAAAAAAGTTTCATAATAAATGAATAATTCTTGGTGAATAATAATAATAAAGTGATTAATTATTGACTGCATGAACTGTACCAGCCTCCATGTTAAAATAAAAACTCCTCAAAAGTTTCCTCTTAGTTTATAAAACGTGATGTTTCCTCAACGAACACATTCAAGTTAAAATCCAACATGTCAATCAAATCATAAGTTCTTGATTATGTTTGTAGTAAATGAATATTCATGCAGTCAATGTGTAATCAGTAATGATCTCTGTGTGCAGTGTGTTATGCTGTTGGTGGTGGAGTCCTCCATAGATTCAGACTCATGACTAATAGACAGGAAACGATGCAGCATGTGATCAGTGAGGCTGTTTGTAGTCTGATATCAGCCTCACTGGTTCCTGTTCACTCTCCTACAGACGGATCAGAGCAGCATTGAGTTACTGCTAATGCTGACTCAGCATTTACTGCTGCTTCACATTAAAACACCTCAACAAGACAATCACAATGGGGGCTTTTATTGTGAAGCACTCACAGGAAACACAATGTGTTCATCACTGAGTACTGAGAGAGCATCATGACTCGCTGCCTCTGATTGGCTGAACCATTTTAAAGCCTTTTCTTTGCTGCCTGATAATAATCAATATAATATGTTGTTATTGTGTCTTCTTAACTTTGGACATTTCTCTGTTTTTAGCCCCTCCCCTCACGATGCTCTGCCTTCTGAAGGAAGCCCTTGTTAATAATAATTTAAATAAAAATAATGATAAATGTCTTGTTTTGTCGTATTGTCACAAAAGAATATGATCCTTTAATCTCCTCTTCTGTGATTGGCTGAAACAGAAGGAGACGTGTAAACACAGTCTTGTTTTTAAAGCAGGTTCAACTGTCTGAATATTAATGCAACAACATCACAATAAGTTTTTGGTGTAAATTGCAAATACATTTCTATTATATTTACTTAAAACAACAAATATGTGTCTATTTCTCCAGGACTCCAGGCTGAAGGAAATCACACATCAACAGGTAAACAGAGAAAGAAAAGAGAAATAAAGAACCAGTGAAGCAGAACCAGCATTCATGTGTTAGTTTATATTTTATTAATTAAATTCATTTCTTTACTGACGACTCTCTTGTTTCTGTTCAGAAGCTGTCAGGTTGGTGGGAGGAGACAGTCGCTGTGCAGGAACACTGGAGGTGAAACATGAAGGAGACTGGAGACCAGCAGGTGACCGTTACTGGACCCAGAAGACAGCCGATGTTTTCTGTAGAGATCTGGACTGTGGCTCTGCTGTTTCTACCAGACAGAGAGAGGAGTCCTCAGAGAGATCTATGTGGAGGATCAACTCTGACTGTGTTCAGTCTGTTTCTGCTCTGAAGGATTGTGTATCATCATCATCTTCCTTTTCCTACATCGTGGATCTCACCTGCTCAGGTAAGCCCATCAGTGACATCATCTATGTGCCAATCTACTTCATGTTGTGGTCCAGTTCCTCCCTCTCTACAACACTCTCTGAGGTGCTCTGTCCCTTCATGAGCCTTCACCTGTCTCTTCCTTATCCGGTGTACCGTTAGATTCTCATTGTCTGCTTTCAAACGTGACTTGTTGGCACGTTGAACTCTACTGGCTCAGCACCTGGTGCTGCTGAAGTGGAGACATGTTTCTTCATCAACTTCAAGGCACATCTTCTGAGGTGTGGATACTTGTGTTCATCAGTACGTCCCATAACTCTTCATTCATGCAGGTGTTTCCCTTGATTTGATCTCAGTGTGAATGTGCAGTGAGAGAATCTCTTCCTCAGCAGCAAAGCTGTCCAGGTGGAACACTGACACTATTTAGCTCTCAGTAAAGCTCTGCTGATGTTCTCGTGTTGCTCCTCATAGAAGTCAAGCTGCACAATGTCTTTGTCCTGATGTTTCACTTCCGTCTGCATGTGAGGAAAGTTCACAGCGTTAAAGCCTACTTGACAGCAGTTGTGTCTTTTGAACGTGTTTCCTTCACTGATCCTGTTGATGACATGTTCTTCATAGTCCTGCAGCTCTAAACCAGCTTCTTGACCAGTAAAGGGAGATCTGTCACACACACTGAATCCAGGAGCCACTGGTAGTCCTCTAGCTGTGCATCTTCTGCATGGAATGAAAGATTCACAAAGTCTCACTGAATGTCAACACCAATGTTCCTCTGCTCAGCCATCTTACATCAGTGTGCAGCAGCAGGTCTCTGTGTTCAGAGCCCTTCTCCTCCAAGTGAGTCCACAATACCGTTCTCTGTAGAGTCCTGGTCCCAACACAACTCACAGTCTTCAAGGCAACACCCCTCCCTTCTTTCATGTTGAACATCTTCCACCACAACGCTTGCTGGTGAATTCTACATGATGATGAAGGAAGTCGAGGAACGTTCTCTGTGTAGCACAACATGATGAACCCAGCAGCACTGATGCGTCTCTGAGCTTCTGTGCACCGTTTCATAATGACGCTCCAAAGTCTCTGCTTTGGAAAGACCACGCTCACATCGCAGACAAGACAGACGCTGTTCAGATCTCAGTGAACTAAAAAAGAATCCTCCTCCCAGTCTGACTAAATATGTTAAGTTCATGATCTTTAGATATTTGTGTTTTGAGCGAACTTAGCTAGCTGGTTACTGATTATTATTATTATTGTAAATATTATTGACTTATTGTATTATTCAATTTAATCTCTGAATTATTGTTTCATGACATCTTGTTATTTAGTGTCTGGTGTGTTTTCTCTCTCTCTCTTTCATCTTCTATCATCTCTGCAGACTCTGTCAGGCTGGTGGACGGGACGAGTCTGTGCTCAGGCAGACTGGAGGTGAAGTCTAACCAGACTAACCAGACTAACCAGACTAACCAGACTAACCAGTGGTGGTCCTCAGTGTGTGAAGAGGACTTTGACCAGCAGGATGCAGAGGTGGTCTGTAGGGAGCTTGGCTGTGGGGCTCCTTCAGTCCTCCAGGGGGCGCTCTATGGAGAAGTGGAGGCTCCGATGTGGACCAAAGAGTTCCAGTGTGGAGGCCATGAGTCTGCTCTCCTGGACTGTAGAAGCTCAGGCTCAGATAGAAACACCTGCTCACCTGGTAAAGCTGTTGGACTCACCTGCTCAGGTAGAAGAGGAGCTGCAGCTTTGATCTGGTTCATTTCTGTTCTACTGAAACTCACTTTGTTCTTTACTGACGACTCTCTTGTTTCTGTTCAGAACCTGTCAGGTTGGTGGGAGGAGCCAGTCGCTGTGCAGGAACACTGGAGGTGAAACATGAAGGAGACTGGAGACCAGTAGAATACTATTACTGGATCCTGAAGGCAACAGCTGTTGCCTGTAGAGATCTGGACTGTGGCTCTGTTGTTTCTATCAGAAAGAGAGAGGAGTCCTCAGAGAGACCTATGTGGAGGATCTACTCTGACTGTGTTCAGTCTGGATCTGCTCTGAAGGATTGTGTATCATCATATTCCTTTTCCTCTTCCTTCATCCTGGATCTCATCTGCTCAGGTAAGTCCATCAGTGACATCATCTATGACATCACGTCATTATTCAGGGTCCATCTTGTTAAATGGAGGGTAAACATGAACTTTCATCATCTCTCTGTGTTTACAGAGCTGCTGCTTCAGCCAATCATCTCTGTGTCCTCCTCAATGTACGGGGTCTCCGAGGCCCAGCAGCAGGGGGCTCCGGTGCTCAGGCGCTCCACCTTCACCATCTGCTGCTCCATCCAGCCACAGTACCCAGGAGGCTCCTTCCAGCTCACCTTCACCTCCTCCAACTCAGCACACAACTACACCCAGCCAGCTGTCAATCACTCTGCCCACTTCCTGTTTCCTGCTGCAGGGTCCGCCCACCAAGGAAGCTACAGCTGTGTTTATCAGCTCTATGTTTTTAATCACACCTTCTCCTCTGAGAGCCGTCTGCTCTCCATCACTGTCTTAGGTAAGCTGACTGTTTACATGCAGGTTTGAAGATGATTGGTCCAAACTGACTGAAGGTGATCAGCTGACCACAGAGTCCATGTTGTTGTTTCTGGAATGACTCTGTGACTCCTGTCATTGTGTTACACATGTCATAGAGTAACCAAACCTAAACACAGTCTATCAAAGGCAACAGCTAACAATCTACTGTAGCACAGAGCAGGTCTGGTTACCAGGATAACTCTGGTTCTCTGAGAACTGAAGCCCCTTCTGAGGTGACCAATCACAAAGCTCCACTGCCACCACATCAGTCGTAACACCTCTTAGCCCCCAACTCGCCATTTTCAAGTGTAGTTCCTCCACCAATCAGAAGCAAGAAGGGCGGTGTGCTCCGAGACTTTAAACTCTGTCTGAAAAGTGACACCGTCTGTCTTTAGACCCTCGAGTTCATGGAAACAGTTTTTAACTGAAGTCACTTGTTGCTTCCTGTTTCTACCATCATGTTGGTCTCTTTGAACCACGAACACGATTGTTCCAGGAAGCGACATCTGCTACTGAACAGAGAAGCCAGAGCTTCATGTGTTAAAGCTGCATTCTCTCTAGTGTCCACCAGGGGGCGACTCCTCTGGTTGTATAGAAGTCTATGAGAAAATGACTCTACTTCTCTCTTGATTTATTACCTCAGTAAACATTGTAAACATGAGTTTATGGTCTCAATCTCTAGATTCAAGTCTTCTTCAATACAGCATGATGTTCATTTAGTAAATGATGGTCCATTTAGAGTCAAACAGACCATAAAGCAGGGGATGCTTTAGGGGCGGGGCTACACAGTGATTGACAGGTCTCTACGTCACTCCTCCTCAGTCCAGATATGGTCACTTCCTGCTCACTGGTTGTAAATAAAACAAGATGGCGACGGCCACAGTCCACAAACCAATGAGTGACGTCTTGACGACTCCGTCCACTTCTTCTATAACGTCTGTGGTTCAAACAGTGAACAGGAAGTAAACATGAAGAGTAATACGTGTCAGTGATTGTAGATTTCAGGGTCAATGGGAGCTGTTGGACTCATGATGTCGTGTGATGATGACTGTCCATGTGTTTGTTCAGATCCAACACCTCTGATCATCAAAGCGGTCGTCCTGCCGCTGACTCTGCTGTTGGTGACCATTGCCCTTTACGTCTACTGTAAGGTACGGACACACGTCTGTTGTTTAGACCAGCCACTGACATGAAGCTCTCGCTCTGTGTTCAGTGAACTGAAGACAGGACTGTGCTGTCATGTCTCTGCAGGAAAACAAGGGGCGGATGCCGTGCAGACAGAAGAACGCTGAGCTGGTTCGTTATAAACTGGGTGTTCCTGCAGCTGAAGAAGAAGAAGAAGAAGAAGAAGAAGAAGAAGAAGAAGAAGAAGAAGAAGAAGAAGGAGCTCTGGGAGCAGAGTAGCTCCTCCAAGGAGCTCATCTCACATCCAGATGATTTCTACCACACAACCACCACCAGCTCCCTTTGATACGCACGTTCCCTTAAACCAGAAGGCTGAATATGATCTCACTTTATTATGGGCTGTCTGTCTGACTCTCAACAATGTGTTGGTCTCTCCACACGTTCTGACTTCCTGTCTGTGGCTCTCAGCTCCAAGCCCATTGGTTCCTGCTGAAGACGTGAATGTTTAAAATCACCTCACAGATATAAAGTTTCATTTAAAAGTAGACTTGAGATCAGGTTTACCAGAGTCCAAGCAGGAAGCAAAGACTATGAGGAACAATGTTAATGTGAGGTATTAGAATAAACATGAAACATTGACTTCTATCTTCTACATTCTGCAGAACGAGACTCAATGTTCACAATCTGCTGTTTGTCCTTTAAAACATAGAATGAGCTTCATGACTTCACTTTGGCTCCTTGTGGTTCACATTACTCTTTTATTGTAGTGAGCAACATTTATCTCAAAGATAATCAGAATAATACAAATATGAACAACGTCCCGCTGTGATCAGCCCCTAAAACTCATTTATTTCAGATTCAGAAGTTTTTACTATTTTGCTCATTGTTGTTCTTAATCATTGTCGTTCATTTTGTAATGAAGGATTTTGCTTGTTTTTTATAATTAGAGTGTTTTACTTAAATCATTTGCATTTTGCTTAGTTTTGTAATGAAGGATTTTACTTATTTCATTAGAATGTCGCTTATTGTTGTACTTCATTAATGTTGCAATCAAGGTATTTACATTTTTTCATAGTTCAGGATTTTGCTCATTTCATAAGAATATAACAAATTGTTGTACTTCATAAATTGACTTAGTTTTGTAAATAAGGAATAAAAACAAATGTAATAAAGTATTTTGCTTAAATCATGAGCGTTTTGCTTTATTTTGTAATTCACGAAATTTCCTTTTTCATTAAGATTTTACAATATTATGTAATTAAGGATTTTGCTTATTTTCACAACTAAAGATTATTCTTAATAATTGTGTTTTTCTTATTTCATAAGTGTTCTTAATTTTCTAAATGAGGGTTTTTAATTTATTTTATAAAGATCAGGATTTTTCTTATTCCTGTATTTAAGTATTTTAATTACTTTTGTGTTAAATTAATTTAATACAAAACCTCCGAACTAATCAAACAATCTGAATAAAATATGAACACATACGTAAAACTAAACACACATACTTGTACTGCACAGATACATGTAGTACTACTTTAACAAAGTACTTTAAGGGTTGCTGAACTTGGGTCCAGTCGGATCATTTCTGGACGTGGAACAGACGACATGTGACTCTTTAACAACCAAAACCAAACGTGAGCGTCTTTAGGAGCACTTTAAACTCACATGAGCACATCTGTGTTCAAACATGTGCAAATGATCCGTTTTCATGTGTCCACACAGAGAGATGAAGTGATGAAGATCACTGAGATAAATGTATCTCTATCATCTATGTTCATAGAAAACTAAACATGTAATAAACGATGAAACTCTGTGAATGAGCTGAATGTAACAGACACGTTTCTGCTAATAATCAGGTTGTGAGTCAGAACCAAAGCCTTCACGTCTTCTTCTCTGGCAAATGTAAAGAGATGTTACTTCCTGTTTAGTGTGAGACACTGAGATATGAATGTGACTTTTCTTTAGATATGTATTCAAAATAAGAGATTAAGTCACAATTGTGTTACAGGTCTCATAATTATAATACTTTTACCATAAGTACTCTATTTATATTGTTCACAATCAATGTTTTCTGTTAAAAGAAGATATTTGAAGTCGTCACATTGGACATTTTTCAGTGTCCTCAGCTGCAGAAATGGATTATTGTCATGGGAGTGAAGAAGAGAATGATCATTTATTCATTTTATTTATTTATTTATTTTGCAGGGACAATGCACACCAATCAACCCTCAAACTGTAAGTGAGCCAGAGAGGCCAGTTTTCATCTGCTGTCCCCGGCCAGATGTTTGAAGGCAGCCTAAAATTAAAAAATTTAAAATTAAAATTCATAGATGAACAGACAGTAACGTATCGACAAAAACCAATACACATACAAGCAAAAGAAAAGTGTACATAAGACACTAGAGCCGAGCAGACAGGCTGCAGCATGCGTCAGGCAGAGCAAACCCACCTCCAGTACAAGCACATATACAACACCGAGGCACAAAACAGACACATCAAAATGGAAAAAAGCAACACTGAGCAAGACAACGAGACAAATGCACATATAGACGAAACAAGCAGGACAGACAGCACATCAATGCTTGCACACCTGATTGGCAACAAGCCATTCCTTAAGGCTAATTAAGGGGGCGGCAGAATGAAAATCAAAGCAATCGTGCGAATACTAATAAACGAACAAGAACTGAGAATAATGAGTGTTTCTGAAAGTGAGAGAGAAGGATATGAGCGTGGGCAGAGAGAAAGACCTGATGGATGTAGAGTCATAGTAAGGTTTAATGAAAAGGCTCAAGAGAACAGTGTACTTTGCTTCTGGAGTGTTAGTGCTAGGCTACATGCTAGTGTTAGGCTACATGCTAGTGTTAGGCTACATGCTAGTGTTAGGCTACATGCTAACATTGTAGCATCAACAGTCAAAATAATCTATGCATAAATAGAGCAGTTACGTCATTGTTTATGTACCGTAGATAATTTATGGTGTATTCATATAACTATACATGTGTACACGTAGTAACGTCCGGTCTGTGTATAACTATGAAGTACTATCATAAAACTATCATGAAATACTTTCTCCTCCATTTGTTTCATCGCTGATTGGCTGTCGCGTCACAGCGTCACAACAGTTTCCCGCTCAAGTTTACGTTTTTTTACACAAATCGTGCTCCTGAGCTCCAGGACCCTGAAGGCAGCACAGCAGTCCCTTAAACATAGGAAATACATTCACAGCTGAAAACATCTCATTTATATAAATGATGTTTTCAATAGAAACCAGTTCTTCATACCGGTCCCTCCACGGGTATCTGGTCTTCTCAGACCCTCGTACATGAGATAAAGGGACCGATCTCACTCTGACGGCAGCGTCACCGGATCAGGATCATCCAGTTCTCGTTCATAATGGAGGGAGACGTGGTGCCGGTCTAAAGGTCTGCTGTAGCAGCAGAGTGAGGTGTGATACTCACTGATCCACCAGGTAGAAGACATGGACGCTCTGCTGCCTGTCTGAGGAGCCCAGTGACGGTGAATAGTTATTGAAGAATTTATTCCTATGATTATCATGATATTAATTCACATCGTAGGTCATTTGAAAGACCGGCATCCATCAAAGACTCTGGTTCAGCTGAGACACGCTGGTACGAAGGAGGACTGGACAGTGTCTCTCTATATATTTATGAATAGATTTATTCATACACATATGATATACAGTGCTCACTGGAACATTCAGAGGTTTAGAAATCCTTCTGTAACAAATGCCATCAGTGTGTTTTGTGAAGGTCTTGAGCGCTCTTTGCTTCTACCCATCATGAGAGGTTTCTGGTGGGACACCTCGGTAATGAGACGCCTTCTTATTGGCCGTCAGTTGGGACTGAACCAGCTGATATTCATTTTTATTTCTATATTTATTTTCTATATATATATATATATATATATATATATAAATAAATAAATAAAACTGTTTGTTTTCGTGTCATAGCACAAGATTTACAGCCGGTTGTCTTTAATGAACGTGTTCAGTGTTTCTATGTTTAAACTATTTATGTTTATCATATTAATAGTTCAGAGACCAGATGATTGTTAAAAATAAATGAAACATCCTGATGCATTATTGTTTTATTCCTGTTGTATTAAAATTAAATTGAACCGTGACTGTGTACTTTAATTTACATTTACAAGTTATTTACTGTGTTTTTGGATTTATTTGGACTACTAACAAAAATACATGAAGACATGTTATCCCATTTAAGTCAGTAAATATTAGATAAATAGATCAAAATGTCTCCGTATTGCACACTTATAATAACACAAATTAAACATGGCTGTAAAAAAAAATAGTGTTTTTATCAAATTTAAAATGGCTGAAATACGACTCTTGCTAAATTACCGATGCGTCCCTGAACGCATCCGTTAGGGGGCGTTGACCTTTAACACGTGACGTGTGTTTACCGTTTGGCGCCGCAACTCGTGAGAAGTTGTGGACCTGAAATAACTTGATGACTGCAAACTACCAACCGACCGGTTTGTGCTCCGGTGTTCGGTAAGTGTTCATATTTAGACTCTCTGACCGCCTAAAATGTAACGTTAGCTGTCCTCCGACGGGATGCTGGCTGACGTTAGCTGTCCTCCGGTGGGAGGCTAGCTGTATTAGTTTGTACCTACAAAATACAGGTATTTGATTGGCCGAGTATCATCACGTGACAGTTTACAACGCTTGTGATTGGTCGGTGCGCTTCCTGGACCTTCTGAACGAGTACCGTAAAGACTAGAAAAGCTGCGCCGGTTAAAATAGAAGCGCTCAGTGAAAATGTCTCAATTTATCTATCGGTTGTAAGTCTATTAGTGACCCTGTGCTCTAGAGCAACATACTGTAACATACCTGCATTTATGACAAAGAACATGTGAATGTTAGCTGTTCTGGAGACATTTTTACTTCAATAAAACACAAACGAATGTTTAACTTAATGAAATCATGACGAATATAATCTAAGACCAATAATATCCAAACAGATAAAGCCAGCTCAACTTTTATGTACTCTTCAAGTTAGTTCACATTATTTTGTCCACAGACACGTTACCTACTTTAGAATCCTCCGTGGCTGTGAGGATTACCCATAATCCTTTGCTTCTACTACTAGCTGCAGGTACACATTTACAACAGCAGGTGGCAGAGTTTCCCCATTTATCAGATGATCCTTTTCAACTGTTACACATGTGTAGCTCTGGTGTAAAAGTTATATTAAAACAAGTTATTCATAATGAAGTCAGATGAAATAACTCAGTGAGGTCATTAAAGTGAAAGTAATTTAGTTTAATAAATAAAAAGTGTTTTACTGAGATTAAGATCATTTAGTCCTAAATAAACTGGGATGTAAATAGGTGAGTGAGTAGGTGAAATAAACAGCTTTAAACAATATTGATGGCAAACAATGGATTAAACTAAGTTACAGTTAAGTGTGTGTGTGTGTGTGTGTGTGTGTGTGTGTGTGTGTGTGTGTGTGTGTGTGTGTGTGTGTGTGTGTGTGTGTGTTTAAAGTCAATTCAAGTATTAATCTGAGTCTGCTGAAGTGAAATAAATGATTTCTGCACAGATAGCTGAAGACATTTAAGTTGTGGTGTTTTATCAGCTGATTCAGTTTTTATATTTTTTTCAAGCAATTAGTTTACTTCATAACTTTTGGTTTCATATTATTTCTTAAAGTACTGTTTCTTATGGGGTCTAATTTGTGTTTTTGTGTTTTGTTTCTTGTAAATATTAAACATTCTAAAAAGCAGTCAGTAAACTTATTTACTTTTCATCCCAACAAGTTGTCTGTGCTCAGTTATTTAAAACAGAGTTCTAAGAGACTAGATCTATTGGATCTGTTGCTACGTTTGACAGTCTGTTTATTAAGAGGGTAAAATACATTTAAACCTTCGTGGTAGATCTTAGGATACATTACATTACATTCCAGTTTAAAGGTAACTTAGGTCTCCTCTGTGGAGTGTTGGGGCGCTACACATGTAACATGTTCAGCTATGACACTAACAGAGGGAAAGCCTACTCTGTGGACCAGTACAGGTTATCCCAACTGTCCCTGAACGCGTCATCCTCCACAAGTTTCCGTAGTGTAGTGGTTATCATGTTCGCCTCACACGCGAAGGCCACGGCCAGCCGCGTATACCTGTAGAAGACATCTTCATGACCAGAAGCCCTTCCAACATGAGGCTGTTTGATTCCCACATTACCCAAACTAAACCTCCAGTATTTAGTTCAAATGATGAACTACAGAATGTGTCTATTATACAAAAACAATGATAGTTTATTAGTAATAGCATTAATGCATAAACACAAAGTGCTTCACATCAACGAATCAAGATGAAATCATTTATCTTGAAGTAATTATGCAAATAAGATAATAATCTCCAAATATTATGCTTTAGTTTTACTGATATTAAGGCACAACAATAGTTTTATTGTACAGATGTGTATGCGTACAGCTGAGCAGATATAAATGTTTGAATATTTAATATTCTATGTATTACTACCCCTAAAGTAAAGACAGTCAGAGTGATGCTTTCAAGATATTTTATTGAAAACAGCTGAATTTTGAAATGCACAAAAACAAAATGCCACAAAAACATCACATATAAAACAAATGAACAGTAAATTAAATATACAGTATATATACAGTAGATGGTGTATCCATACACATATTCACAAGTGCTGAAAGAATATACAATATATTCTAATTCACTAATAGTATTTAGTCTCGTGTAATAATCTTACCATCATCGCTGACATGTTAATTCCTTACGTTAGTGGGAGAGTAATAGAACACAGGCATCAGAACAGGCCAGAACACGGCCAAAATAACAAACTATTTGAAAGAAAATAGTAACGGCAGAATTCTGCCTCCACACTGATGGAGAAAGACCTGTTGATGGAGACACAGCCGGGGCTCTGGAGACTGCTGCTGGTGGCCCTGAAAGCACAGGCCACATTTTAAACATGTACAGTACAACTTAAAAATACTGTTTGTTAAAGTAGATCCACTCACTTAGTCCAGTGTCATATTTAGATGGAGACAGATTTAACATCTCTCTCTCCAGCTCCTCTTCCTCCTCCATTACTAGGAGATGAAACAATAACATTAACTGTGTGTTTGGTACATTAAATGTTCACATAAAATCTGTATTAGCATGGTTTTTGTGAGCTGACCTAGAGTTGCAGATGTCGGCGTGGCACTAGCTGAGGTAGCGGACACTTCTGCAGGTGGTGGACATGACTCAGCCCTCTGCTGCTTGAGGATGTACTGCTGCAGGTTACACATCCTGCTGTTTTTGATGCACTTCACTCCTAAAATGAAGGCAGCATAACCATCAGCCCTGCTCTCCCAGATCTGCCTCCAGGTGTCCTTGGCCCTGGTTCCAAAGCCAACAATATTGTGACCCTCTGATGCCACTGCTGAAGCAGGCTTCCTGGGGAGTAGGTACTCCCTCAGGTCCTCAATTTCCTGGAAGCTCCTGCTATAGTCCAGAAATGACAGCATGCTGTCCTTACTGTTCCCTTGGGGGTTGAAAGTCCCATCTCTCTCCTCTTCTTCTACCTTTTTCATCAGGTAGATGGTGTAGCCAATATCGTTTTCTAGAAGCCATCTGAATAATCTACCCTTGTATTTACCAAACTGCAGCACGTACTCCCCCATCACCTCCTGTCGGTCTGACACATCGCCTCCCCGCTGAAGGACCACAGTGAGACCGTTGGTCTTCACCAGATCATGTCTCTGAGTGGGAGACTTGTCCTGAAGCGATGGGTCGTTTTTAATCCTCATGGCCTCATCAGAGGGGTCCTGCCGCAGATGGACCCTTCCTGAAGGACACCGCCATCCTTCCTGGGAAGAAGTTGATGGTCCTCTTCATTATCTCCTGTGCACAGCCAAACACAATGTAGTTTATATACAGAGCTCCTCGTGTTAACGTCGATCAGCATTTGTAATAACTACGTAACAGCGTTATATATCACACAGACAGGAAAACAAAGTGTTCAGTGCTCACCTTTCATAGCACTTGAAACCATAAGAGACATATATTGTAGTATTTACCCATTTAAAATGCACACTGTTAATGCTGAAACACATACATACAGCAAATAAACACAACGTCACATACGTAACCTAGATGTGCTAACGCTACGTTAGCTAACAACAGACAGAGTTACAACCTGACAATGCTAAACAACAAAACGTAAATAAACTATAAAAACAGTTTAGCCACAAATACAACTGAGAAGCTTTCATTTAGTTCTAGAAACAATGAGCTGTACTTACGTTTGATATGTTTGTCTGTTAGTCCGAAGATAGAGCCGTGAGCTGTGTAAAGGTTGTTTACTGTAGTCTGTGTGATGCTGGGACGTTTGTCACTCAAAGGGGAAAGCAGGGTCTCCTTACTGGTATGGAAGGTGAGAAACAGCGCCCCCACAACCTCGCTTGTGGCCAGAAATATATGACACCCGTAGTGATAAGAACTACCATAGAGAATGAATGGGAAAAGTTAAGAGATTTAAGGCTTACTATTTTCGGCCCCCGAGAGCCCGCGCCGCAAACCGGTGTTACGGTTCAACCAGGGACCCTGTTAACTGGCGACCTTCAGCCGAATGCGTCTGTTGTTGTCCTAGCTACGGCAGCTGTTAAACACGAGAAGAGAACACGCAGCTGTCCTCGTGAATGCCGCATTGTTTAGTTTTGCAATACAGTGTCAAACCTTCTCATTTACAGTCTTTGGTCAAAACGTACCGGATTCGACGTTGGAGCGTCTTTTGAGGAATCTAGTCCACTCGAGTTTGAAGCGTCGCTTGCTTGTTGTTTATGTGTTGAAACAGGAAGGGAGCAAATTCCCCTTCCTTTAAAATAATAAAGTTGGTATAAAAACAAACAAACACATAATCATCTTTGGAGCCTGTTTTGTGGAAACATGTGTTACGTAGAAGAACTCTGTAGCACAGTTAAACAAATACAAATAAGTTAATTAAAAGTTATATACGGGATTCGAACTCATATCATTGAGTGGAAAAATAATTGATAAACGGAGGCAGTGCCTTTACGCCACGATAGGCAGGACGCAAAATCAAAGGCAGACATAGAAATATAAAACACAGTCAGCAGTCGCTCCTAAGAGCAGAGGAACCAGATCAACTGGTGGCTGCACTGCTCGTTTACCATGCAGCATTTTGAATACAGCTGGCTTTGCGCTGCAAATTAATGAGGCGAACGTTTGTGATGTTGTCATGAGGTGAACATACACAATGTGGACAATAACGCATCAGAGCTAACCATAAATGGCAATGCCATAACATGATGAATGTAACCAGCAAAGAACACAGAGGTATCAAGTTGAGTTCATTTGACTTTGAGTCAAAGTCAAAAAAGACATAATCACGTTTACAAAAGTCACAAAATCACAAAAGTTTAACATGGATTAGATTATTTTCAATTGCAAACTGGACACAGTCTAGATATAAAATATTCATTGGTAACTCTTGTGTTAAAGTTTTAACCCATGGTAAAATCTTCTGTTTTATTTTGGTAATATAGCTTCCGGCCACCAGTGGCCTCTGTTGCTGAAACAGCAGAGAAGCACGCACAAGACGTACGTTGGCGGGAAGACACGGCGGAAGAATACGCCATCTTTTAATGGGATCTACTGTCATTCCATTGGCATAACTCGTGTTGTTGTTGTTCCCCACCCCCATAACACCAGCTGAAACCGGAACGTTAGCAGCAGACGGTAGTTATCGGTGCTACACAATCTACACACGGAAGTCACAAACTACCACGGTAACTTCCGCTGACCGGTAGCAACTACAACTTGTACCGGTGTTGGATGTGATGACGTAAGCTGCGATGGCCGAGTGGTTAAGGCGTTGGACTTGAAATCCAATGGGATCTTCCCGCGCAGGTTCGAACCCTGCTCGCAGCGGACAGGTGTCTCTTTTTGTTCCAGGTAAACGAGATGCAGTTTGTCATCTCACCGTATTAGAGTATTTTTCATTTAGAATGAGTAGTACTATACTTAATACACATATAATGTAGTATAAACAGTAGGTGTACTTATGACTATTCTAGATACAGTATACGCAGTATGGACATGTGCATACATTCATGATGACGATGGTGAAGCCACATTATTGTGTCTCACCTCACCGGCTGTTCTGTGTGTGTGTGTGTGTGTGTGTGTGTGTGTGTGTGTGTGTGTGTGTCTGTGTGTGTTAAGGCCACCTGCTCTGTCTGGCCTTTAACATCAGAACAAAATGTCTCTGTTCTTCAACAACATGACGTCTCTCTCCCTGTCTGTCTCTCCCTCTCCCTCTCTTCCTCTCCCCCTCTTCCTCTCCCTGTCTGTCTCTCCCTCTCTTCCTCTCCCTGTCTGTCTCTCCCTCTCTTCCTCTCCCCCTCTTCCTCTCCCTGTCTGTCTCTCCCTCTCTTCCTCTCCCCCTCTTCCTCTCCCTGTCTGTCTCTCCCTCTCTTCCTCTCCCCCTCTTCCTCTCTCTGTCTGTCTCTCCCCCTCTTCCTCTCCCCCTCTTCCTCTCTCTGTCTCTCTCCCCCTCTTCCTCTCCCTGTCTGTCTCTCCTGGCAGACTTGAGGTGTCTCACAGCTGGAGACGTCTGTTCTGTCCTCCATGTTGTTTAACTGGTTTTCATAACGAACGAGGTGAAACAGGTAAAGACTGTTAAAGGCTCCTCTACTGGTTATATATATATATTCATACTTCTAGTACTTTTACTGTAACAGAGTATTTCTATAGTGTGGTATTAGTACTTTTACTGTAAAGTTAAAGTTAAGATTATTATTGTCATATATATTTACACAGACACGAAATGTGAGCTCTGCATTCAACCCATCCTATAGGGAGCGGTGGGCTGCTGA
>NC_136540.1:956375-961375 GCF_910591455.1 Pholis gunnellus
GTTAAGTGTTTTTTTTGCTCTCTTCGCGCCGAAACCCCATTCAAGTGAATGAGAAATTTTGCTCCGTTTTTCGTGATTTTCGGGAAAACCACTGGGCGAATCTCTGAGAAAAGTCATAGCACATCATTCCCGATCAGGCTGCACGTTTTGATGTATTTTGACGCATGTGTTGGCAACGCGGTGTGAGGAGAAGCACGGCAAAAATCACGGCGGAAGAAGAAGAATATTAGGAAGAAGCCCACAGGTTTACAGTCAGCGTGCTGTGCACAAGGTTGTTTTACTTTTTTCTCTCTGTCTCTCTCTCTCTCTGTCTCTCTCTCTCTCCCCCTCTCTCTCTCTCCCTCTCTCTCTCTCCCCTCCTCTCTGTCTCTAAGCGACTAGGGGGCTATAATCCTGATGGTCTCTGGCGTTATGAGAGAGAGGGACATTAAAGAGAGAGGCAGGGAGGGAGAGTGGGGGGGATTTAGAGAGAGAGAGAGAGAGAGAGAGAGAGAGAGAGACAGTGGGAGAAGAATGCTTTTGTATTAGATTAGAGATGCTCAGTAACCGACGGCAACGCAACAATGCCACACGACCACTGGTGAGTCCTCATCCTCCATCTGTGTGTGTGTGTGTGTGTCTGTGTGTGTGTGTGTGTGTGCTGCATTGTTTTTTTAATGATTTAATGATTTAACGTTTCTTATTATAAACAGACGGTGAAAGTGTTTGTTGTGTAACTAACTAATGTTGATGTGTGTGAACAGGACTCTTAACAACACACACACACACACACACACACACACATCGTCCTCTAAAACTGCTGACGAGTCACTTTGAGCTCTGATGATACTTTTAGCTAAAAAAAAGATGTTGAGGCTAAATAAAACATCTGAGAGATAATTTAAGATGCTCATTAAGTTATTTTAATGTGGGAGGAGAGGACACAAAGTAGAGAGAGAGACTCCTGTATAAAATGACACATTTCCTCACAGTATCTCAGCATTGTTTTTATTTTTCAGCTCCACACATTAGTCAGATCACATTTCTCCAAAATGCATTACGCCTGGTATGTGTGTGTGTGTGTGTGTGTGTGTTAGCTAAAGGGCAGACGGTCCGTCTGTCTAGAAACAGAAGCCAGCAGCGTCGCTTCTCTCCTGCTGCTGTTGTTATTTATGATCTTGTTGCTGTTGTCTTTTTTTACGCCGTTGTTGACAGAAGCCAGTGATTCTTTACCACGACAGATATAATTACCCCCCCCCCCCCACACACACACACACACATACATAAAAACAACAACAGAAACTAAATAAATGTGTCGCTGCAGGTGGAGGAGAAACAACGATTTCTAAAAAGTCAGTAAACAGATTTATTCATTTTCATGTAGAGCAGCAGAAGCCTGGAGGTGTGTGTAGGTGTGTGTAGGTGTGTGTCTATGTGTGTGTGTGTGTGTGTGTGTGACTGTGTGTTTACACAAATACAGCTGAAACTATAAGGCCATGAATAAGAGAGTCCATTGACAGAAAGTGAACGTGAAACTATTTAGACGTTAAACTAGTGACCGTGTTATCTGGTGACTCTGTTAAAGAAAACACCAACAGAGCATGAAGGAGTCCTCATAAAAGCCTTCAATCAAATTTAAATATCTGTGTTTATTATCTACACCAAGCATTCAGTCACTACGAGCAACCACGAACGTATTCAGCTGAAGGTCACCAGTTAACACGGTCACTCGTTTCACTGAAACACCATCAGGATTGTGCAGAATTTGAGTTGATTCTGTATCGTTAGCAGCACCGCTAATGTAACCTCTGTGAGATGTCTCCTGGCTAAATGAATCTCATGGAGCTGGTCAGGCTTGTGCTAACAGCTGGTTTATTCCACATCTGCATTTATGACAAAGAACAACAGCAGAATGGTCATCTCTTGTGGACAACAGCGCATGATCTGTCTAGTAGAGAATCCTCCGTTGCTTTGAACCTGAACCTTTACAACTATGTTACACTAACGGCTAACCAACGGAGGTTCACTTCAGTGACATCATGATGCCTTCAGGCTCTGCTCAGTGAACATGAGTACTGGCTGAAGCTACATTATAACGTCATCATGATGTGTTCACATGTCATCTGTAAAATGTAGTTTTGGTGATGAACTTGAATAAATCCAGTAGTTTGAAGGAGACGTGAAAAACGTTAATATAAAGTAGATTTGAGAGATGAGTTATGAGCTGTTTACCTTCTAACACGAGTTCTAAACACATTATTATACTTCATTAATAATATCGACTATAAAAATACACTCTTTTATTTACTTATCATTTGAATTGTGTTTTTATGCAGATAACCACTATAGATGACTTTAACAAAGTAAAAGGATTACATTCAGTGTATGTATTACATAATATATAATAGTTGTGATATTTACACTGAATTCAGAGTGGTTGAAATTATGAAGTACTACAGTATTTACTTTATGCATGAATACTAATACCACCATTTACAGAAAACCACATACAATATTACTTAAATAAAAGTATGTAAGTATTTCATGAAGAAAATGTATAAAAGTAAAAGTACTCTCTATGAATCCAAATGGGTTCTTAATTTAACTTATTATATATAATAATATATTAATAGTATTGATGCAGTAACATGTAAGATGTGTTTTAATGAGATCATTTCATTAATTTGTGATTTAATTTGCTTTATAATAATTCATTATGTTTCATTTATTCATAATTAAAAGCAGTGAAGTAAAAAGTACAATATTTCCCACTGAAATGTAGTAGAGAGTACAATAGTACCTGAGTAAATGTACATCCATCCTTGATTCAATACCGTGCTTACACAGTTTTACCGGAGCCCTGCTTTCCTCTTCCTGAGCTTTTGACCGAAGAGTTGAGATTTGACTGTTTCCAAGGTCACGAATGATCCGTCCAACTCACAGAGAAAGTCTTCTTGGATTTCTGTGATTTCTTAAAAGTGGTTTCGCTGCTGGTCATTTGTCACTTTGGATCCGAGTTTGTCTCTCGGACAATTTGAAATTCTTCCAAAACGTTGATATCTGCTGGCTTCTGTTCTTTCTGCCTGGTCGGCTGTTCTTTCCTCGCTCTGAGGCAGAGGACCCAGACTGAGACCTCTCGTCTTTTTATGGAATTTGTTTGAGATTTTTGTGGACAGAATCTTAAGTTTTAGTCTCTAGGGTATGTCACTGCTATTGGTCGATAGGAGAAGTTATGGATTCCCGTAGACTAAAGACGGATATAAACTGTATTCAGACTGACTTTAGGGAGATGTTTCTGATCCTAATCAAGGGTCTAAGGACAGAAGGTGTCACACACTGAACAGATTTGAAAGTCTCCTTGAGGTAAATGTGCGATATTGTTCTCAATGGTCCAACTGTATGTTGACATTGTTCAACTGAAGTCGGGTTTATCTGTGGATTCACTTTAAACATTTAGTTTACGACAAAGTAATAAATCATTTTATAGTTAGTTGAGTGTTTAGTCGACCACAGAAATACTTTATTGATCCTCAGGGGGAGGTGGGTTACATTGTGTTGTTTCTTTTAGTTATTTACTGACAATATGCCAGAATTTGAGTGCCATAACTGTTTAATTAATAATTATGGCCAATGAGCAACAGTTACATTTTCTAAATAAGTGAACTAAATGTTCTTTATGCGTTTTCTTTGTTTTCCCTGGTGTACCGAGAACAAACCGATTACACTTCTTCTTATCGGGCTGATAATTGTTCTCATAATTATACACAAACACAAAACTAAACACAACTGTTATGCAGATGACACGCAAATTTGTTTCCCATAAAAACCCGATCACCTCATACATCACTTGTTACTAAACCTAACCAGGTAGTTTTGTTTGCAATTTTGTTTTTTGTTTCAATTTTGTTGTCATTTAAAGCTAAACTATAATCTTTTTTTGCTAAACCTAAAGTGATTTTTGTGGCGTTTTTTTAATTTGTTTCAATTTGCAACATTAACCGCGTGTTTCGTACGTGTTTCATACATGTTTCATACGTGTTTCACACTGTGACCGTAATATGTAGAGATTAGTTTCCCTCAAAATGTCATTGAGGTGCAGTTTAGTTTTAATAAACCTGCAGACAGAAATCTGGACCTAGCCTGATATCCGGTAGTGACCTTTAAAAAAAAGTTTTAAAAGTATTTCAATCATGTTTCTTTAAATAATTATAATATATAAGATAATGAACTGTTATCCCCCTGAGTTTGAGCCATCAACCAAACCTGACTGAGATCGACTCCGCTGCTATTTTAAGTATCTGCAACATGATTTATTTTAGTTAAAGGTACCAAACATGAACAACCTCAACAAACTCAACAAACTGGTTGCTTGAGTAAAACCAGCTGGGGTTTTGGCGTCCTGCTGGTGTTGCTTCATGGTGGAGGAACTGAAATTTAAAGGGTTAAATTTAAATCTTAATGAACAGCTGTGATGTTCCCTCAGAGCGCAGCAGGCCTCCACAACTGCATTTTTCATGACTTTACATGCTGGAAAATGTATCTGGAAGTCTTTCGACAGAGTGCAGATGAAACTAAACAACATCATTTACGAGCTGTAAATGCTTTGTGTTTACATGCATTTATAAACAGCTGTAACTCCTGTCAGGCCTCCATATCTGCTGTATGGGGAGCCCTTGATGTCTATGAAGGAGCTGCTTGTATTTTAACTGTACTTTTATCTGGGGACACACTTTTTTGACAAACCAACAATTCACAATAGTCCTGATCTATAAATCATGATGAAGCAAATGTTTCTGAACATTTTTTACTGCCGTTTACACATCAACTAGTCTTATCCAGAATAGGTAAACAAGACATTTAGAATGTACGTTTGATAAATCTCAACCCTATTTTCTGTATGTGTTTATGAAAAACTACTTTATAAATGAGGCCAAATTATCATTCTTTTCATTTACTCTCACCAGTTAACCCTCTGAACCCCAAAACACGGCAGAAAACACAATCTTTACTCAATCAACAAA
>NC_136540.1:966375-1059088 GCF_910591455.1 Pholis gunnellus
TAGACCTCCATTAAAACACATCAGTGGGCCTCACTGTTCCTTAATCACCACGAGTCAATCCCACGTACAAATAATATAAGCTAAGCTAAACTAAGAAGAATGTGAATTATTCTCTTATGAGAGGAGAAAATGTTCCAACGTCTTTCAGTTCAACGATAAATAAGAGAAAAGAAAACTAATCTAAACTAAGCTGAACTAAACTAAACTAAACTGACCTAAACTAAGCTAAACTGAACTAAACTTATCCAAACTAAGCTAAGCTAAACTAGGCAAAACTAATCTAATCTAAACTAAGCTAAACCAAACTAAGATAAACTAAGCTAAACTGAGCTAAACTAAGCTAAAGTCAACTAAATTTATCCAATCTAATCTAAACTAAGCTAAGCTAAGCTAAACTAAACTAAACTAAGCTAAGCTAAGCTACTCATCCGCTGCTGAAAATAGTCCCAAACAAAGTAACTATTTCTTCGTGTTTGCGTCTCGTTTGAAGCCTTTTATTGGCGTCTTTAAAGCTCTTTTCAGTGGGAGTCAACGGTCTCGATCTTAACGCTTGTGTTTCTCTTCCTGACGCCGGTGCAGCAGGTTCCAGAAGCTGCTGAGATGAAGACAATCCCTCAGAGACAGAAGGCACGTCTGTCCATCTGTCTGTCCTCATGTCCATCTGCTCACTTTTGTTTTGTGTTCATTTTAGTTTCTTAATTATTTTATCATTTTATTATTTAATTCTCCTTGAAACGTTTGCTCGGTAAAAATCATATTCTGTAATCAAACGATTTATAAAATATTTAAATAAAGTTTCATTGTAGGCGATTTGTTCACAAATAAAAAAAAGTTGTGAGGAACAGTTCACTAATTATTTTACAGAAAGGACTTAAAAACATCGATAAATTACAGTAGTCTCAATGCATTCTCTCTAGTGTCCACCAGGGGGCGACTCCTCTGGTTGTATAGAAGTCTATGAGAAAATGACTCTACTTCTCTCTTGATTTATTACCTCAGTAAACATTGTAAACATGAGTTTATGGTCTCAATCTCTAGTTTCAAGTCTTCTTCAATACAGCATGACGTTCATTTAGTAAATGATGGTCCATTTAGAGTCAAACAGACCATAAAGCAGGGGATGCTTTAGGGGCGGGGCTACACAGTGATTGACAGGTCTCTACCAGAGACGTATACGGTATATAGTCTTTAAGTCACTCCTCCTCAGTCCAAATATGGTCACTTTCTGTTCACTGGTTGCAACAAAAAAAAACATGGCGATGGCCGTCATTTTCTCATAGACTTCTATACAATCAGAGGAGTCACCCCCTGGTGGACACTAGAGAGAATGCAGCTTTAACACATGAAGCTTTGACTTCCCTCTTCAGAAACCGTAGGTTGCCGCCTTCCTGAAAAACAAATTATCCGCTGAGTTTCCCAATTTAAGCCTATGGAAAAAAACTTCTTTCCAAGAAAGCGTGGCGCTCTTCCTGGTTCCTGTGAAGATCTTCAGCTTCAACGTCCACAATCTGGAACATCTGTTTTGTTCAACATCATCACTCATGCAGTTTATCCACCTGTGTGGTGTGTGTGTGTGTGTGTGTGTGTGTGTGTGTGTATGTGTGTGTGTGTGTTGTCATGTGTGTAACTGCTGTGTGTCTCTTTCAGGACGACTACATTCCTTATCCGAGGATCGAGGAGGTGAGACCGAACATCTGTGTCCTTCTGAACTTACAACTTCTTAAAACTCACTTAAAGAATCTCTTAAAGAGAAACCATCAGTGAGGAGTGTGGCGTTACCAGCAGGGTAACATAACTGGGATTGGCCCCCGGGGCCCCACACAGTCTCTGGGCCCCTGACAGTTTCTGACAGTTTCTGGGTTTTTGACAGTTTCTGGCCCCTGGCTGCTTTTAAGCCCCTGACAAATTCTGGGCCCCTCACAGCTTCTGACAGTTTCTGGGGCCCCTGACCACTTCTGGGCCCCTCACAGCTTCTGACAGTTTCAGGGGCCCCCCACAGCAAATTACTTTAAAAATATGTGGCCCTTCTTTCTTTGCAACAACTTAAAATTACATTGCAGTGCATGTTGGGTAATATTTCTGGTGTGTGTGTCGCAGGTGCTGGAGAGGGGGGCCCCTTACCCTCAGGTCATCCTGCCTGAGTTTGGAGGATACTGGATCGAGGATCCTGAGGCTGATCCTCCTCCTCCTCCTCCTCCTCCTCCTCCCACCTCCCTGGAGGAGGAGGAGGTGGGGAAGGGGGGAGGGAGAGAGGAGGAAGACACTGCCCCAGGGGATTATGGGTACCGGCTGGAGGAGATCAGCGAGGCAGTGCGGGCTTACAGGAAGCACTTCTTGGGCAGGGTGAGGTTTGTTGCTATGGTTACATATCCTGAGCTCTGATTGGTGGTTCAACTATTTAAATATTTAATGTTGAGGCTGAAGTGAACACATGTTTGATTTAAATCCTGCTCTCTGATTGGCTGGCCTTGCACGTTGTCTTTATTTTTAAAGTGTCTGTCTCTCTGTCTCTCTCTCCTCCTGTCTCTCTCTGTCTCTATCTCTGCCTGTCTCTCTCTCTCTCCTCCTGTCTGTCTCTCTCTCTGTCTCTATCTCTGCCTGTCTCTCTCTCTCTCCTCCTGTCTGTCTCTCTCTCTGTCTCTCTCTCTGCCTGTCTCTCTCTCTCTCCTCCTGTCTGTCTCTCTCTCTCTCCTCCTGTCTCTCTCTGTCTCTCTCTCTGCCTGTCTCTCTCTCTCTCCTCCTGTCTGTCTCTCTCTCTGTCTCTATCTCTGCCTGTCTCTGTCTCTCTCGTCCTGTCTCTGCCTGTCTCTATCTCTGCCTGTCTCTCTCTCTCTCCTCCTGTCTGTCTCTCAGGAACATCTAAACTTCTCCTGCTCAGCCAGCAGTGTTGGAAACCTTCTCCTGTCAGTGAGACATGAGGAGGAGCCGGATCAGGACTCTCTCCACGTCATCATCAGGTACGACCTCATAAACCTGTCTCACTCTCAGTAGACCTCAGACCCCTCACATGTTTGACCTCTGACCTTTAGTAGTTAGGGGGACAGACTGTTTAGATATGCTATGATTTCCAGCTCTTTTGTGGGGTTCCTCATCAGGTTGTGGACCAGGTTCAGGTCTCTTTGTCTCTTGTTGTCCCTGCAGGTCTCGGGTGAAGAGCGTCTACCACAGATTGTCTCTGACGGAGCTTCCTGACATCCCCAGTGTCCCAGAGCTCGCTAAGGTACAAACACAAAGTTCTTATGAATACAAACCTCGTGTCTGGTTCTTTGATGTTGAGCCTTTAAACGTCTCACGGTGGCTGTTTGTGTCTCAAAGCTGCTGTGTGAAGAAGCAGCAGCTCTACGTTTCTGTCCCGTCCTCTACCCAAAGGTGAGCTGCTACACCCTCAACACCTCCATGAGGCTCTACTGGAGAACAGGAGACCACAGGCTGGATGGGTTTTAGCAAACCTGTCTGTCTGTCTGTCTGTCTCTCTGATTGTCTGTCTGTCTGTCTGATTGTCTGTCTGTCTGTATGTCCGTCTGTCTCTCTCTCTGTCTCTCTGATAGTCTGTCTGTCTCTCTGATAGTCTGTCTGTCTCTCTGATGGTCTGTATGTCCGTCTGTCTCTCTGATAGTCTGTCTGTCTCTCTGATTGTCCGTCTGTCTCTCTGATAGTCTGTCTGTCTCTCTGATAGTCTGTCTGTCTGTCTGTCTCTCTGATGGTCTGTCTGTCTGTCATCAGGCCTCTCAGCTGATCGTAAACTATGACGAACACGAGGTGAACAACACCTTCAAGTTTGGAGTCGTCTACCAGAGACCTGGACAGGTAACGTTTAGACGTGATAAGCTTTAGATGATAGTTTACGTCTCATATTATGTGATGAGGCTCTCACCTGTCCACCAGGTGTCTGAGGAGGAGCTGTTCAGGAACAACGAGGAGACGCCGGCCTTCACAGAGTTCCTTCAGCTGCTGGGAGACACGGTGGAGCTGCAGGACTTCAAAGGGTGAGGAGCAACAAACCAATAACGATCACTCTTTTCTTCTTTCATACTTTTGTTTTGTGTTTTTAGCGAGCACAATACAGAAAATACTGCTCGTTAAGAAAATACAAAATGTGAAACTATATTTGATCAAATTCATTTACAGACAACTCAAGAAAGATTTCAAACCAAACCAACAGAGAAATACAAAGACAGAAATGAATAATATTTCAAATATGAAAATAAATATATTATTAAATATATAAATTTAAAAAAATTAAAAAGGTGGACGCTGATAAGGAAGTTGTTTTGCATGTAGATAAATAGTATTTTAGTTTTTGATTAAATGTATTAAAGATCAATACAGGTAAAATATTACACATAACAAAATATGATCACATGACAATTTAACCTTATATTACCAATGATATCATCTCTGTTTACTGGACTTTAAAGAGAATTAAATTCTTGTTTCTTGTTCAACTTTCTACTTTTGACTCAAACTTTTAATGGACAGAACGAAGAAAACGTGCAGAGAGACACTCAGACTTTGTTTTATTACTTCATTGACAAATCAAAAGGTAAATACTTGATGTCCCTCCTCCCTCGGTTCAGGTTCCGGGGGGGTCTGGATGTGTCTCACGGTCAGACGGGGTCTCAGTCCGTCTACACCGTCCACCGACAGCAGGAGGTCATGTTCCACGTCTCCACCAAGCTGCCCTTCACAGAGGGAGACACACAGCAGGTAGACATGCAGCAGGTAGACAGGTAGACACGCAGCAGGTAGACACGCAGCAGGTAGACACGCAGCAGGTAGACAGGCAGCAGGTAGACACACAGCAGGTAGACATGCAGCAGGTAGACAGGCAGCAGGTAGACACGCAGCAGGTAGACACGCAGCAGGTAGACAGGCAGCTGGTAGACACGCAGCAGGTAGACACACAGCAGGTAGACAGGCACCAGGTAGACAGGTAGACAGGCAGCAGGTAGACAGGCAGCAGGTAGACAGGCAGCAGGTAGACAGGCAGCAGGTAGACACACAGCAGGTAGTAATATTTTTGCTTTGAGACAATAATGGGTCGTGTCATTAACTAGTCGTGTCATTAACTAGTCGTGTCATTAACTAGTCGTGTCATTAACTAGTCGTGTCATTAACGACCCGCATTATAACATAACTAAAGTAAACTGACTAGAAGAGCAGATGAAACAGCACCACACCACGTCACACATTCACATGAAATACGACGACAGCATAACAACTGAGTTCTCTTCAGCTCCAGAGGAAACGACACATAGGAAACGACATCGTGGGCGTGGTCTTCCAGGAGGAGGCCACGCCTTTTGTCCCCGACATGATCGCCTCCAACTTCCTGCACGCCTTCATCCTGGTGCAGGTGGAGGAGCGCTGCTCCGACAGCACCTCCTACAAGGTGAGCTCTGTAGCTTCTAGCATGATAGACATATGTGATATAGATAGATACACACGGACAAAATCCACACAAAGAATACTGCAGAAACAGGAGTCAGGTACTAACTGTCTGTCTGTGGTTCGTCTTTGTCTTTTCCTGTGTTGTTGTTAAAGTTGTTTTTAAACATTACTGTAATAAATACATATTGAAAGCTATTTTGTTGAGTTGTTTCTTAGGGAAATGCTCCATATATCTATTAAACCGTGACAGCAGAAACTGTTGTGATTGACAGGTTGCCGTCACAGCACGAGAAGACGTACCTCCGTTTGGCCCGCCCCTCCCAAACCCATCTGTTTTTAAGAAGGTGAGAGGAAGAGGAGGTTGGACTGTAGAGTATAACACAAATATAACACAAATATGATGCAACCTTATGTTGCTGGTGCTCTTTGTGTGTTCAGGGTCCAGAGTTCAGAGAGTTTCTTCTCACTAAACTCATTAACGCAGAGATGGCCTGCTACAAGAGCGACCGCTTCGCCCGACTGGAGGTAAAAACACACAGTGGTGAAATGTAACTAAGTACTTTCATGGAAATACTCAAGTAAAGCACAAACGTGTGTGTGTGTGTGTGTGTGTGTGTGTGTGTGTGTGTGTGTGTGTGTAGGAACGTACCCGGGCTGCCCTGCTGGACAGCCTCCATGATGAGCTGTACAGACGCTCCCAAAGCATGCTGGGATTGACGTCGGGCCTAGAGGAGGAGGGACGAGCTGAGAACGGACACGCCCACGGAGGTCTGCTGGAGTCCATCAAGGTGTGTGTGTGTGTGTGTGTGTGTGTGTTTGTTTGTGAAAAACTAAAACTGAAATGTTTACTGTAGGAGATAATCCACATCGTTCATGGGGACCACAGTTACTATCTTCTTTAAAATAAATACTACGAGTCAATGACGACAACACTTGTCAAATAACCAAAAAACAAAGCAGCATCTTAAACCAATTAAAACACTATTTAAAAATATGATATTCATATTATTATAATATATAAACTGTAGAATAGTAGTAAAGAACAGCAGCATGTTTTATGCTGTTTTTTTTTAGTCAGAAGTGACCATATTTGGGTGAGAGGGTGGAGCTGGAGAAGAGCGAGGACTAGCGGGGCCGGCTACCGTTAGCATAAGAAATGCTAAGTTACCAGCTAACGCTAGCTCGGTTAGCAAGGGCGCCCCCATAATTCACATTAAGAACTGTGAGATTAATTGTGGTGCTAATTCTGACCAGGCTTCTTTTGTAATGTACTTCCCACAAACATTTGTAGCCCAACAAGCTAAGCTAACGAGCGCAGACTCACATACTCACGTTCTCACGTTCTCACATACTCACGTACTCACGTACTCACACACTCACGTACTCATGTACTCATGTACTCACGTACTCACGTACTCATGTACTCATGTACTCACGCACTCACGTTCTCACGCACTCACATACTCACGCACTCACGTACTCACGTACTCATGTAGTCATGTACTCACGCACTCACGTTCTCACGTTCTCACATACTCACGTACTCACGTACTCATGTACTCATGTACTCACGCACTCACGTTCTCACGCACTCACATACTCACGCACTCATGTACTCATGTACTCATGTAGTCACACCTCTCTCTTTCTCCTCTAGAGGGCGATGCGAGGACGGAGTGTCTCCATGGAGACCATGTCGAGGGGGGGGGCGGGTCTGCCCACCAGCCTGAGTGGGGGGGGTCTGGCTGAGGTGAGCGGAGGTCAGAGGTCACTGAGGAGGACTGGTTTTATTTATTTATTTATTTGGAAACAGATTTTAACATAACTTTTGAATAATAGTTTTTATATTTAAATACTGTTTGTTACAGTGATGATTATTGTTAACTGCTGTGTGTGTGTGTGTGTGTGTGTGTGTGTGTGTGTGTGTGTGTGTGTGTGTGTGTGTGTGTGTGTGTTTGTGTTTATCTCAGTGTAATGTGAAATCTCCTGTGAAGAGACGTTCAGGACTTTTTCCTCGTCTGCTGAGTATCGACAGTCAAACGGAGAAACACAACCAGAGGAGGTAACTTTTTATTTTAGATTCAGACACTGCTGCTAAAAAACACAAACATTACATTTCTACTTCTAACCCTGAACAATAAAACACTTACAGCAGGTCAATCTGACAGAGTTAGAGTAGTCGGGAGGTGGTTTTACTTGAAAGAGCTAACAGTTCCCCTCTGTTTCCAATCTTTGTGCTAAGCTAGGCTAACTGTTCCCCTCTGCTTCCAGTCTTTGTGTTAAGCTAGGCTAACTGTTCCCCTCTGCTTCCAGTCTTTGTGTTAAGCTAGGCTAACAGTTCCCCTCTGCTTCCAGTCTTTGTGTTAAGCTAGGCTAACTGTTCCCCTCTGCTTCCAATCTTTGTGTTAAGCTAGGCTAACTGTTCCCCTCTGCTTCCAGTCTTTGTGTTAAGCTAGGCTAACAGTTCCCCTCTGTTTCCAATCTTTGTGTTAAGCTAGGCTAACAGTTCCCCTCTGCTTCCAGTCTTTGTGCTAAGCTAGGCTAACAGTTCCCCTGTGTTTTTCCAATCTTTGTGTTAAGCTAGGCTAACTGTTCCCCTCTGCTTCCAGTCTTTGTGCTAAGCTAGGCTAACTGTTCCCCTCTGCTTCCAGTCTTTGTGCTAAGCTAGGCTAACAGTTCCCCTCTGGACACCACTACGTGTGATTCTTTATTTTACTTTACGTTCTTCTCTGTATATTGTGAAATGTTTCAGTCTCCTCAGTGAGCAGAGGAGCTTCGACAACTGCCACCCGACCCTGGAGGTGAGGTCAGAGCTGCCGTCCAATCCCAGCTCTCCGGAGGCGGGGCAACGGGACAGGTGTGTGACTCCTAGTATGGCAACACAGCAAGGTGCCAACAAAGGAAGTGAAGTTAACGTGGATCTAAACAATAAAGGGTTCAAAATAAACAACAACGACCTCCAGTCTCTGATCTGATGTTGTTATTATTATTTCTGTTTGTTACTCTGCAGGATTCACATGAAGAAGGAGAACAGTAAGATTTCCAGATCGACATCCAGCAGCTGCAGCTTCAGCATCTCTGCTGCTGACGACACTCAGCTGGTGAGAAGAAATACGACGAACAGACACAACGTGAACTATTTTAATGAGAGTAATAATTAAATAACCAGTCAATAAATCAAAACATTACAAAAATATGAAAGTTATGACTTTAAATTAATTTTGTTATGTTTAATAATTTGATTCCCTCAAACAGGAACAAACAGTAAACTATTATATAATCTACAATACATACTTATATATACATTTATATATACAGTACATACATATATATGTATGTATACATTAATACATGTTTTGTGTTAATTTACAAAGTAACTAAAGCTGTAAAGTCTAAATTGGTATGATATGACAATACTCAAGTAAAGTACAAGTGCCTCAAATGTGTACTTATATAAAGTACTAGAGTAAATGTACTTCAACTGCTGTCCACCTCTTAATTCTCTTAATTCCTGCATCGAGCTGCAGTCAATGAAAGTCACCACTTCCTGTAGATCTTCTTTCACATTAAAAGCCTCGTAATAACAGAAGGCAGGAAGACTTTTAATGAAGACAGATACATAAACATATATATATATAAATATATAAATAAATATATATATATGTCTCTCTCTCTCTCTCTCTCTCTCTCTCTCTCTCTCTCTCTGTCTCTCTCTCTCTCTCTCTGTCTCTCTCTCTCTGTCTGTCTCTCTCTCTCTCTGTCTCTCTCTCTCTCTGTCTGTCTCTCTCTCTGTCTCTCTCTCTCTCTCTCTCTCTCTCTGTCTCTCTCTCTCTGTCTGTCTCTCTCTCTCTGTCTCTCTCTCTCTCTGTCTCTCTCTCTCTCTGTCTGTCTCTCTCTCTGTCTCTCTCTCTCTCTCTCTGTCTCTCTCTCTCTCTCTCTCTCTGTCTCTCTCTCTCTGTCTGTCTCTCTCTCTCTCTGTCTCTCTCTCTCTCTGTCTGTCTCTCTCTCTGTCTCTCTCTCTCTCTCTCTCTCTCTGTCTCTCTCTCTCTGTCTGTCTCTCTCTCTCTGTCTCTCTCTCTCTCTGTCTCTCTCTCTCTCTGTCTGTCTCTCTCTCTGTCTCTCTCTCTCTCTGTCTCTCTCTCTCTGTCTCTCTCTCTCTCTCTGTCTCTCTCTCTCTGTCTGTCTCTCTCTCTCTGTCTCTCTCTCTCTGTCTGTCTCTCTCTCTCTGTCTCTCTCTCTCTCTGTCTGTCTCTCTCTCTCTGTCTCTCTCTCTCTCTGTCTGTCTCTCTCTCTCTGTCTCTCTCTCTCTCTCTGTCTGTCTCTCTCTCTGTCTCTCTCTCTGTCTCTCTCTCTGTCTCTCTCTCTCTCTGTCTGTCTCTCTCTCTCTGTCTCTCTCTCTCTCTGTCTGTCTCTCTCTCTCTGTCTCTCTCTCTCTCTCTGTCTGTCTCTCTCTCTGTCTCTCTCTCTGTCTCTCTCTCTGTCTCTCTCTCTCTCTGTCTGTCTCTCTCTCTCTGTCTCTCTCTCTCTCTGTCTGTCTCTCTCTCTCTGTCTCTCTCTCTCTCTGTCTGTCTCTCTCTCTCTGTCTCTCTCTCTCTCTCTGTCTGTCTCTCTCTCTGTCTCTCTCTCTGTCTCTCTCTCTGTCTCTCTCTCTCTCTGTCTGTCTCTCTCTCTCTGTCTCTCTCTCTCTCTCTGTCTGTCTCTCTCTCTGTCTCTCTCTCTGTCTCTCTCTCTGTCTCTCTCTCTCTCTCTGTCTGTCTCTCTCTCTCTGTCTCTCTCTCTGTCTCTCTCTCTCTCTGTCTGTCTCTCTCTCTGTCTCTCTCTCTGTCTCTCTCTCTGTCTGTCTCTCTCTCTGTCTCTCTCTCTCTGTCTCTCTCTCTCTCTGTCTCTCTCTCTCTCTCTCTCGTCCAGGCTGTGATGGTAGACGGTCATACTTCAGCTCCTCTCATCGTGTGTCGTAGTCCTACAGGTTCAGTACTTCCTGCTGCCTCCACACACTCTGGTGATACAGTTAGGTTCCAGGAAACGTGTTAAGAACACTTAAACACATTAAGAAAGGGACAGATAAACTTATTATACTGACTATTTATAAATTCCTGTAGTTATGCTTGTTTGTTGCTTCCTGTTGTTCATGATTATTTTTTTCATCTTTCAGAGATGAAAAATAAAAACTCTCCCAGGTCAAACCTCAAGTTTCGTTTTGACAAGTTGAGTCACTCGGTAAGTCTGTCTCCACACGTCACACCGTGGTCTGTTTGACTCTAAATAGACCCTAAAGCAGGGGTGGCCAACCAGTCAGAGACCAAGAGCCACATTTTTTACTGTGTTACCGCAAAGAGCCACATCATACACATGGGCACACATGAACATCACTCTATCCCTTCCTCACACACACACATACCTTTGCTCAGCCAGATTTATTGTAAATGTCACACACCAATATGATAATGACAGAATTTGACTCCTAAGACCACAGGCCAGTCATTTTCAACAATGAACATTGTGTGCACTGTCTCACACAGACAAACTCTCAGTTCAACCAAGTCCACAAACAAAAATATAATAATTTACAATAGTGTTTTTCTTTTACTATGCATGTTACTTAGTGGGACTTCTGGCATTCCTTGCCTTGAACAATCCTCTTCAAATCTGGCTTGTATTCCGTTGTTGCCACTCGAAGCAATTCTTTCACATGGGTGTCAGTCAGAACAGATCGATGCTTTGATTTCACGTGTTTCAGGGTAGAAAACACAGACTCGCAGACGTATGTTGACCCAAACATTGACAGTATCTTAAGCGCAGCCCGTTTGACATTGGGGTATTTTTTCATTGGCACACCTTTTCCAGAACTCAATGGTCCCGTCCCTTAAAGCAGGTTTGAGTTGGTCCTCCTCACAAAGATCGATCATCTCCAACTCAGCCGCAGCCTCGTCTGTGACTAGCGGGGCTTTCAAACAGTCCGTCTCTGCGTTAAATGGGTCGACGAGGAACGTAATCTGTGGCCGCACATGCGCGTTTGACGAAAATACCGTATTTAACTCAAGCGAAGCGAACACGCACATTAAAAAAACACAAATACAAACTTCGATATGAACGTAAGAGCCGCATGAAACCGGGCAAAGAGCCGCATGCGGCTCGGGAGCCGCGGGTTGGCCACCCCTGCCCTAAAGCATCCCCTGCTTTATGGTCTGTGTGACTCTAAATGGACCATCATTTACTAAATTAACATCATGCTGTATTGAAGAAGACTTGAAACTAGAGATTGAGACCATAAACTCATGTTTACAATGTTTACTGAGGTAATAAATCAAGAGAGAAGTAGAGTCATTTTCTCATAGACTTCTATACAACCAGAGGAGTCGCCCCCTGGTGGACACTAGAGAGAATGCAGCATTAACACACTTTGGTCGCTGCCATTAAAGCGCTGCAGAAGAAGAAGAGGTGGCTCAGGCAAAGTGTTTCTGTGCCGTTCAGATTCTTATTTATCTTCATGTTTCACTTCTCTTCTGATACAAGTTGTCTGTTTCTGTCTGCAGCAGGGGAACTAACCAGCAGAGGAAGGTGAGTCTCCATGTTTAAATACTACCTTTAAATGATGGAGGAAGTACTCAGAGCCTTTACTTGAGTAAAAGTACTATTTAAAGAATAAAGAAGGAAACTGAGAGCTGAAGAAAAAAGGTTTTGTTGTAGTTTGAACTTTGATTTACTTATTTTTTTCTCTTTTTTCTCTTTTTATTTTGCAGAATAACAACGAGGAGGTTCAGTCAAACGTCACGGAGGAAGAGGAGGAAGATGTTAAGGATGAAGACTGTCACACTCACTGAGGATAAAAAGGGAAAACACTTCAACACATTCGTCCTTCGCTGCTGCAGCTGCATCATTTCTGCTCAGAGGGAATCAGACCTGCAGCACTGTGCATGTCAACACACACACACACACACACACACACACACACACACACACACACACTCTGACACACACACTCTGACACACACGTCATTTAAAGGTTCACTACATCAACTTTACTCATGAAAATGAGTTTGCTGGTCGTGTTTAATCTTCTGTGTCCCTGGAGGAGAAAAATTCACTCTTATTATTATTATTATTAGTAGTAGTAGTAGCAGTAATATAATAATAATAGTAATAATATACATATTTTTTATTATTATTATTATATTAAACTTCAGTGGAGGTAATTTGAGACGTCTGAAGCCAGAACCAAACACAGAGATCTCATTCACACTTCTTCCCGATGATGTCACCTCACATGATGTCACTGTGACGTCATAGTGACATCATCAGTAGATTGGCTCCAGCTTCATTTATTCATTGATTGTTTGTTGGTTATTGTGATGAACACAGAAACAAAGAGGAAGTCGGATCTTCAACATGAAAACATTTTAACTTTAAAAAGTATTTTTATTAATATATATACTTTGTTCATCAGGCAGAGAGGCTCTAATGAACCGTTGCATTATGGGAAATGTAGGATCCAGTGTTTCTGGAGTTTGACCCGTAACTAGAAAATAAAAGTCAGGACGTCTCTCTGCTTTCAGTCAGTAAAAGGAGGAGCAATAATTCAATCTTTAAATAAATAATACGTGGAATATAAAGTGTTTTATTCCCTCACAAGTCCATCAAATGTTCAGACTTAATAATTCATAATTTATAATTATTTGAATGTGCTCTGTCTTAACGGGACGCACATTTCTTTAGTTTTTTTTGTCCCAGTTTGGAGTCCAGATCCCTCGATGGCTTCCCACCACCGAGCACAGCGTCACACCTTCATCTTAAATCTTTACTCATCAGGATGTGATGTCACGGGGTACCACAGTACACCTCTACATCACAGCACCGAGACGTTAAACCAGCTGCTCTTTAAATCCACTGCAGAGCATCTGAATGTGTGGGTGTGTGTTTTCTTTTATATTTCATCACTCGTGTGATGTCACTCGTGTGATGTCACACACGCGTTCCGTTTACAGAACAAAGTCGTGATTTCAGTGAATCAACGTGACTCTCAGACTGCGTCTCAGTTCCAGACTTCACACTGATGCTGTCCAAAGTAACAAAGTACATTTACACAAGTACTTTTCAAAGGTACTAATACTTCAAGGCCCAAAGAGTCGATATGTTGCAGAACATCTGAAAACTGATTTATGTATCAGAACTTTCTTCTTCTCTCCCATTAATCATCTCACGACCCCTCAGATGTATCTGGTGGCCCTCTGGAGGGGCCCGACCCCTACGTTGGGCCCCTCTGGACTGAAGTATCTTCACCTGGAGCAGCTACAACAGTCACATTCTGCTCAGTGTACCCTCATACAACAGTTCATATCACATCTTCATAATAACAATAATTCTCATGAAAACAGTCTTTTCAAAATAAACTTCCAGGAAAAGATCGAGGTTTGAGTAACTGCAGAAGTACTTTTAGAATACTATTGTACTTTAACTTAAGTTTGATTTAAAATGCAGGACGATTACTTGTAATGGAGTATTTTTGACTTTGTGGTATTTGTACTTTTATCGATCCGTCAGTTTACAGAATGAAGTCTTCTGATTTCTGAGAGGACTTTTGAATTAACAACAAACATGAGATTTTCTCTTTGTAACTGGTGGTGTACTACCTGCAGTACACTATAACAACAAGTACAACAGTATGACAATAAGTACACATGCTGTGTAGTACTAGTATGTGTTGTGGAGCTGAGACACAGTCTGAATGTTAAATACTGATGATGTCGTATCGATCAGAGACTCTGAGCACAACGCAAGAATGACGTTCACTGAAAACTTATGTAGCCTCATATTTAATGATTTAATATGTAATTATTTAATATTTAATTATTTAATATTTAATTATTTAATGTTGAATTATTTAATATTTTAATATTTTATTATTTTATATTCAATTATTTTATTATTTTATTATTTAATATTCAATTATTTAATATTTTAATATTTTATATTCAATTATTTTATTATTTTATTATTTTATTATTTTATTATTTTATTATTTTAGCATTTTAGCATTTTATTATTTTATATGTTGCCTTGTCAGCAGATACAAAGTAGATTAAAATTAATAAAAAGTTATTTTTCCAGCTGGTTTTATTTTCAGACTTCAAATGAAGTGAAATCTGTTTGAGACTCAATTAATATTTATTTATTAGCTGCTTCAGAAACATGATTTCCGTTAAACTTCAGAAACAAAAAGCACCTTTAGAGATAAAGACGTGAACAGTGTTGAATCTTGTGTCTCGGCTGCTGTAAGCCGAAAACTTTAATAATATTTATCATTTTAACTTTAATCGGTGAATCTGCTGCTTATCAGAACAGTTTCTCCACAGACAAGAACCAAATGAAGAATAGAAACATATTGTTTAACATAATGAAATATAAAGAAACTGTTGAAGAGCTCTGCAGAAAGATGCACAGTGAGAATAAAGAGGTGAAAGTTCATTCTGTTCTTACATCACCCTGAAATAAACAAGGAGTCCACACCGCTTCTCCGTCGTGCTTTTATTCTTATGATCATCAAACGTTTCATGGTATTAAAATGTGTTAAAAGTCTTAAATGAAGCGCAGCAATAATCACTTCAACACTTCCTCCAGCTCGTCTTCAGTGAATCTAAACATTCTAAATGTCGTTTCTTTGTCTCTTCACGACCGAGACTCGTTCCAGAAGTCTGTCGAGAGTCAAACCTGAAACAACGTTTAAAGTTTAAAAAAGGAGATGAAGTCACAAGAACCTCACTTCCGTTTGACAGAAAACTGCTGAATATTTTGCACTAAAACTAACCCTCTGTGGCTGTATATGGATATTAAATGTTGAACATGTGGAGCTCTGACTCAACTCTAATTGTCTTGGTTGCACTGAAAGCACAAAATCTGATTTCAGGAGTAAATCTATTTTTTTCTGTGTTTAGATTTTACCAAAATAAGAGTAATCATTTATTTTGAAGGGGGGGGGGGTTGAGAGGGAAGCATGAAATGTGTTTCTGTGTTCTGCATCATGATGATTTCTGAAGTTTCTGCAGGACGAGACTTTTGCACTTTGATGTTTGTTTCTTCTTCTGTGGTGTTTGTTATTGTTTCTTATTCCTGATGAAGAGGCTTCCTGTTTGTTTCTTCTTCTGTGGTGTTTGTTACTGTTTCTTATTCCTGATGAAGATGCTTCCTGTTTGTTTCTTCTTCTGTGGTGTTTGTTATTGTTTCTTATTCCTGATGAAGAAGCTTCCTGTTTGTTTCTTCTTCTGTGGTGTTTGTTACTGTTTCTTATTCCTGATGAAGACGCTTCCTGTTTGTTACTTCACTGATGAATTCAAAATAAATTGCAAAACAAAGTGAGAAAATTAAAGGAAACAAACTTCAATAAAATATTTCTCATAAGTTTTGCCTTCGAGTTCGTCCATCTTGTTTCTGGTTATTTCAAACACAATAAACACGTTTTTACTGTTAAACCTCAGATTCAGTCGAGGCCAATGTAACAGTCGTTAAACAGGACATTGATAACAGTCCGTAGTCATTAAACGCATAATAATTAGTCATTAGATTGTTTTCCAACACACTTCATGACATTTTATTATAAAGTAATAAAGTAAACATGGAGCTACTTTTTCACATCTAAAGAAGTCAACAGATCAGACCTGAAGATTACTGAAACATTCATCAATATATCAATAAATCATTTATTCTATAAAGAGTAAACAAATAAAAATACGCGGTTCACAGGTTTCTCAACATCCAATGAGACGTCTTTAAATGTTTTACGTGTCTTGTTTTTTTTTTTTTACGTATCAGTCAGTATGTCACGGACATACTGACTGATATAAAATGATCAAATATATATATACAAATATATATATTTATATTCAAAATAAACTGCAAAAATGGAAAAAAAGTGAGAAAAATTAAAGGTAACAAACTTCAATAAAATATTTCATATATATATATATATATATATATATATATATATATATATATATATATATATATATATATATACATTGAAGTTAAACTACTCTCCTATTAAAGTCAGTAAAATAACAATAAATAACGTCACTACAATAACATGAACTTCACTTGAAATTGTTTAGCTGATAAACTTAAATACCACAGTGTGTGTGTGTGTGTGTGAGTGAATGAGTGTGTGTGTGTGTGTACTAGTTCACTGTATGATGAGCTGTAATCACTGTGTTCATAAAACTCCTCGTTCCTCGTGAACACCCCGCTGCTACTACTGAGACACACAGCGGGACATGTAAAAAGAAATGTAAAATAATAATTATATTTAAAATATTAGATTTAAATAAAATAAAAAAGTAAGCCTTTTTGTGTATACATTTTTATTTAGGTGTATAAGTCATACTATGATTTGTAGAACATTTTCTTATAGATATTATTATTAACACAACATGTCGCCAGGTGGCGCTGATGCTCCGGTGTAACGTCTCCTGACACCACCGAAGAAGAAGCAGAAGGACAGAACCATTGCCGGGTTAAGAAAACAAACCGCAGCAGCAGCCGTTGTTCGCAGCTAACAGCTAACAGCTAACAGCTAGCTAGCTAACGAGCTAAAACCATGGCGGCAGTGCGCAGCTTAATGGTGGCGGTGAAATCAGACAGCGGCGGCTCGGACCGCTCGGAATCGGATTCGGACTCCTCCGAGTCGGATCGAGACGCCCGCGAGGCCGAACCGATGGAGGTGGAGGAGGGAGAGCTGGAGGACGTCTCCGTTAACCGGTCCCTGAAGGAGCTGCTGCCGGTGAGTGTCCGGGACGAGGCCCCTGTCAGACCGGGGACTGGAGTTTGTGTCGCGGCCGGTGGGACAAGCGTGAAGTGTCCGCGTGTGGGAACTTCCAACTCCCGGTTCTCTCTGTCTCTGTCTCTCCGGGGACTACTTTCTAGCACCGTGTCCGTTACGGGTTAAGGGTTAACTAACGGTTCACACGAGCTCCTTAATATTTAAACGTTTTTAGCAGCAGCCGTTCACTTGTTTGTTGTTTTAATCACTTGTTGCTGGCAGCCTCCTCGTGCCTCCAGGAAGTAAAGTGGAAATTAAATGTTTTAAGGGCAAAACAAAGCATGTTTAAAAAAATAATTAAACATGTTTAATGCATCTGATACAGGCACAATCACTAATCAATTCGGCCTGGTCTTAATCCCCAGTATGAGAGGTGTTTATAACTTTAGAGGTAGTTCCTCTGTCTCACAACAGACAGTATATCACCTGTAGATGGTTTTACTGCAGGTGTCTGTTACCTGTGTTTGTTAGCTAGTGTTTAACTTGCTCAAATTATAATGTAAACACCAGCTGTTTGAACAGAAGCAGGTGTAACAATATGTCAGGTAGCTTCAGGGTCTCTGCTGCTTAAAGGACTTAAAAGTCTGAAACGCATGTTTAAATCGACTCTTCTCAGAGGTCTTTAAATTGGTTATTTGCTGCTTTTATTTTCACATTCATCCAGGTTTAATATTTGGTTGAGTCAGAAACAGAAGGGCTGATAAGTGAGGATGAAAACTAAACTTTCATCTGTGATGTTTGATTTTGTTTTTGCAGGATACGAGCCGGCGATATGAGAACAAGGGCGGAGCGTTCATCACTGGGATTGATGTAAACTCAAAGGTAGGACACTAAAGTTTTACTTGCGTCTTTTATTACGGTTCATCACATTCAGGTCCACCTGCTCTGGAGGACATTTTATTTTTGTGGACACAAAACAGCAGAAATGCCAACATTTCTTAATTAAAATCTATTTTAGTAAAGTCTCCTTCCAGTCAGAAACCAGCTGTTCTTGCTGTTGGTTGGTTGTAAACACCTGGACATGCCTGCACACTCATGACATCACAACTAGTTTGTAGCCAATCAGGGTCCAGTATGAACCTTACCCAGGTGTGATGTGGAGACTTGAGTCCTCCAGGTAACAATCAGATCTATCATCTCACACAGAATTTCCTCATAAATTAAAATAGCTAAAAACCAAAGGAGTTTGTTATTTTGTTTTTGATGCTTCACCAGAAAGTAAATCAAAATAATACAAAAATATAATCCACATACTTGAGTATGTTACTTCCTCTAGATGTGTTTGGTCTTCCTTATTCAATGATAAACACATGTACTGTATCAATGACAAACTCAAGGAAGATAAAACTTGTGTTGGAAAGATTCGGACTGAAGGTTGATTATAAGTGGGATTTCTGACGAGGAAGATTAAGTATTTTGTAACAGAATCTGATTAAAGTTAACGGTTTATTTGTGGTGAGATTTTAAACGAGACATGTAGAGTAAAATATTGTTGTTGAAATATCAGAAATTTAAACTTTGTTTCGGCTGCTTGTTCATCGCACGTGATGTGTTCAAGGACCGTCGGAGAGATGAAAACCTGACGACGATGGCAGTTTTTACAGCTTCTGGCTGTGATGAACGGTGTAGTTTTGTCGATTGTTTAAGAGTTAAAAGTGTGTTTTGTGTTTTCATCAGGAGGCGATCGAGAGGAAAGAGAAGCGAGCGAGACGTTTTCATTTCCGTCCTGAAGAGACGGTCGACCAGAGGAACGTGTTCATGGATAAAGACACCATGAAGAAAGGTGAGACACGGGTCACGTGACCACAGACAGGTGGCTCACGCTACCTGCTTCTATTGACTGTACATGTGTTCTTCTTCTGTGGTGCTCATGACCTGTACCTTTCTTCTTCTTCTGTGGTGCTCAGCTATCCCCAACCTGCGTATGGAGGCCATCTACGTGACGGGAGTTGACGACATGAGCACTCAGGACATCTTCGGATATTTTAAAGAATATCCTCCATCACACATCGAGTGGATCGATGACATGTCCTGTGAGTGTAACACGCACACACACGCAGACACACACACACACACACAGACACACACACACTGGTGGAAGAAGTATTTAGTTTACTACAGTAAAATACTAATACCACTCTGTAAAATTACTTTGAGGTGGGGGAAGTATTCAGATCTTGTACTATAGTAAAAGTACTAATACCAGACTGTAAAAGTACTCCAGAGATCAGTGAGGACCTGTCTGTCTGATTGTTTCCTAGGTAACGTGGTTTGGCTCGATGACAACACGTCCATCAGAGCTCTCGTCAACAGCAGCCGGATGACCGACCCGGAGGAGGTTACCACGGAGACGGAGAGCTCCGACCAACCGGCCGAACAGAGCAAAGGTCAGTCTGTGTACATAGATACTCTATAACAGACTCTCAGAGGTCAGTCTGTGCATAGATACTCTATAACAGACTCTCAGAGGTCAGTCTGTGTACATAAATACTCTATAACAGACTCTCAGAGGTCAGTCTGTGTACATAAATACTCTTTAACAGACTCTCAGAGGTCAGTCTGTGTACATAGATACTCTATAACAGACTCTCAGAGGTCAGTCTGTGCATAGATACTCTATAACAGACTCTCAGAGGTCAGTCTGTGTACATAAATACTCTATAACAGACTCTCAGAGGTCAGTCTGTGTACATAAATACTCTATAACAGACTCTCAGAGGTCAGTCTGTGTACATAAATACTCTATAACAGACTCTCAGAGGTCAGTCTGTGTACATAAATACTCTATAACAGACTCTCAGAGGTCAGTCTGTGTACATAAATACTCTATAACAGACTCTCAGAGGTCAGTCTGTGTACATAAATACTCTTTAACAGTGTACATAGATACTCTATAACAGACTCTCAGAGGTCAGTCTGTGTCATAGATACTCTATAACAGACTCTCAGAGGTCAGTCTGTGTACATAAATACTCTATAACAGACTCTCAGAGGTCAGTCTGTGTACATAAATACTCTTTAACAGACTCTCAGAGGTCAGTCTGTGTACATAGATACTCTTTAACAGACTCTCAGAGGTCAGTCTGTGACATAGATACTCTATAACAGACTCTCAGAGGTCAGTCTGTGCATAGATACTCTATAACAGACTCTCAGAGGTCAGTCTGTGTACATAAATACTCTATAACAGACTCTCAGAGGTCAGTCTGTGTACATAAATACTCTATAACAGACTCTCAGAGGTCAGTCTGTGCATAGATACTCTATAACAGACTCTCAGAGGTCAGTCTGTGTACATAAATACTCTATAACAGACTCTCAGAGGTCAGTCTGTGTACATAAATACTCTTTAACAGACTCTCAGAGGTCAGTCTGTGTACATAAATACTCTATAACAGACTCTCAGAGGTCAGTCTGTGTACATAAATACTCTTTAACAGACTCTCAGAGGTCAGTCTGTGTACATAAATACTCTTTAACAGACTCTCAGAGGTCAGTCTGTACATAAATACTCTCAAAGGTGCTGAGAACTGAAATGGTGTTTTTTTAATTTATTTTTAATTTTTTTACCTGGCAGGTCGTGGCGCTCAAGGGTCAGATGATGATGAGGAGGAGGAAGAGGGCGAGGTGGAGGAGGATGAAGAGGAAGCTGTGAAGAAGAGCAGCGAGGAGATCGAGGTGAAAGACGCAGACGAGCCGAAAACCAAGCCGGAGGCTGTTCAGGTAGAGTTTACTCAAATACCTCAAACTGATCCGGTTATTGATTACTGCCAATACGTGATGGATGACGTGAACCTGTCTGTGTCTCAGGTGGAGGACCTGTCGCTGGCAGAGAGAGAGTCTCTGCTGAGGAACGACCTGCGACCGGCCATCAAACCCTTCAAAGGAAACAAACTCCTCCTGCGTTTCGCCACACATGGTGAGTTTAAGTTTAGCCTCAGTTAAACCAGGTCTGTAGCAGGTTGAAGTTAACCCTCAGTTAAGCCAGGTCTACAACAGGTTTGAGTTAACCTTAGTTAAACCAGGTCTGTAGCAGGTTGAAGTTAACCTTAGTTAAACCAGGGCTGTAGCAGGTTTAAGTTAACCCTCAGTTAAGCCAGGTCTACAACAGGTTTGAGTTAACCTTAGTTAAACCAGGTCTGTAGCAGGTTGAAGTTAACCTTAGTTAAACCAGGGCTGTAGCAGGTTTAAGTTAACCCTCAGTTAAACCAGGTCTACAGCAGGTTTAAGTTAACCCTCAGTTAAACCAGGTCTGTAGCAGGTTTAAGTTAACCCTCAGTTAAACCAGGTCCACAGCAGGTTTAAGTTAACCTTAGTTAAACCAGGTCTACAGCAGGTTTAAGTTAGCCCTCAGTTAAACCAGGTCCACAGCAGGTTTAAGTTAACCTTAGTTAAACCAGGTCTGTAGCAGGTTTAAGTTAACCCTCAGTTAAACCAGGTCCACAGCAGGTTTAAGTTAACCCTCAGTTAAACCAGGTCCACAGCAGGTTTAAGTTAACCCTCAGTTAAACCAGGTCCACAGCAGGTTTAAGTTATAATGAAGATACGTTCCTCGTGTTATTGTTCCAGATGATAAGAAGGAGCTGGGCGCTGCTCGTCGCAGTAGATACTACATGAAGTACGGAAACCCAAACTATGGCGGCATGAAGGGGATCCTCAGCAACTCCTGGTGAGACTAACTCATCTGGTTATTTAAAGGTTTAGTTGTTGCTTGGTTGTTTCCTGTTCTCCGATAAAACCACTTTGTTACATGTCTGTTTTTATTTTGAGGATGTGTAGCATGATGTATATTTAAGTAAAGTAACTTAAATTGGTCCGTGTCTTCAGGAAGAAGAGGTTTCACACCCGCAGGATCCAGAGAGACGTCATCAAGACCAAGAAGCCTCTGATTGGAGACAACATGGGACACACGCCGCCGTACACTCACCGACACTCTGGTAACAACCGTTCATCATCTAGACTAGACTAACTTTGGAAAACGGGAAGTACGACACTTTTTGATGGGGAGGAAAAAATAAATCTCCACAGAGCAGCTTTAAAGAAACAAACAAACAAAAGTTATATATTTTTTAACTAAAATATAAAGATTATATTGCAACGTTTAAACAAGCTGCTCTCTGGAGATTTCTTGTAAACAAAGTTTATATTTGCATTCAGTAAAACTATCGAAACGTTTACGATAAATATAATAATTATGATTAATATGATAAAAGCCAAAGTTTAGAAACGCAAGCAGTCGTCCAAGAACTTAATAATAATGTTGGTTATTATTTAAATCTTGTCAGCTGTTGATGTGACTGTGAAGACTTTGATCTTTTAGTTGATGAAGATCTTCTTCTTCTTCTTCTTCTTCTTCTTCTTCTTCTTCTTCTTCTTCTTCTTCTTCTTCTTCTTCTTCTTCTTCTTCTTCTTCTTCTTCTTCTTCTTCTTCTTCTTCTTCTTCTTCTTCTTCTTCTTCTTCTTCTTCTCCTCCTCCTCCTCCTCCTCCTCCTCCTCCTCCTCCTCCTCCTCCTCCTCCTCCTCCTCCTCCTCCTCCTCCTCCTCCTCCTCCTCCTCCTCTAGCCGACCTGGTCAACCTGCCTGAGGAGCCTATCAAGGAGGAGGAGGAGGAAGAGGACGACGGCGACGAGGACATGGAGGAGGACGATCGGGTGGTGGAGTACAAAGAGCGGGCGGAGAAGGAGCGAGGCGAACGGGCCCCCGGAGGCCCCGCCCCCGGGGGCTCCCGGCCGGTGGGGGGGGCGGGGCTCCGTGGCCGGGCCGAGCGCTCCCCGTCTCCGTGGTCGGAGTCGGACGAGATGGACTACGACCTGGAGCTGAAGATGATCTCCACGCCGTCGCCCAAGAAGAGCAAGAAGATGACGATGTACGCCGACGAGCTGGACGGACACCTGAAGAGCATCCGGTCAGAGCCGCCGCCCTTCACAATAAGACAGTTTATTTATTAAGATCGTCTGTTTTAGAGCTTTCATTTCATAAATAAGCTTTTATAAAAATAATATATTATTATTACAATAATAATTGTAGACCAAATCGGCCCTACTGCTTCTCATCGTACTTTCACATTTTGGCCAGGATCACTAAAAACAAGTATTAGTATTTCAAGTATTTCATTCTCTTGTTTGTAAAAAAAGTTTTTGCCTTAAATCTGCAGAAAAGGTAATTTTCCTTTTTCCCGTTGGAACTCTTTGGTCTTGTGAGCAGGAACCGGGTCGGGGAGTCTGGATCTCAGACCAGAGCCAAGTCCACTTCGCCCCCCAAAGTGACCGACGTCCGGCAGCTGCTGGAGGAGAAAAGAAAAGGACTCACTCAGCACAGACAGCCCCCCCCGGTGGCCCCCAGTGGAAAGACGGGTCAGCTGATTAGATTATATATTTATTTACATTTGTGGGATTTATTTGTTTTGTCGAGTCATGAAACACATCGGTCTGTCTGTCTGCAGACGTACGTCAGCGGTTGGGGAAGCGGCGCTACTCCCCCGACAGACGGCGCTCCCCCTCCCCCGTCTCCCCCAGAGACACGCCTCCCGCCAGAGAACCAATCAGAGACGTGCACCGCAGACTGGGCGTGGCCAGTCAGGACAACAGAGCCGTCTTCTCCAACTCGTCCAAAGACAGGAAGACAAGTAGGAACACAAACCGAGAATAAAACAGAAAAAAACAGAACGTCCCGCGTGTGTGTGTGTGTGTGTTATGTATTATGTATTTTATTTATTTTATTTATTTGTGTGTGTGTGTGTGTGTGTGTGTGTGTGTGTCCTGCAGGTGCTCTGTGGAGCAGACTCGGTTCTGGTGAAGACGACGACGGTGGCGGCGGTTCCGGTCGTCAGGAGAGCAGATCGAGCAGCCGGCCGTCGGGTCTCTTCTCGTCCTCGGGGAGGAGCGACGGAGGAGAGGGCGGAGTCAGCGGAGTCGGCAGCAGCAGCAGCAAGACACGAGGCGATGGAGAGGAGGAAGAGAAGAAGGAGGAGGAAGAAGACGACTCCACGCTGCAGGAGATGTGGGGCGCCATGATCAAACAGAAACAGGAGCGTCTGACCCACACGATCAAGAAGAGCCGGCTGGACAGCCTGCCGTCACTGCAGATCGAGATCAGCCGCGACAGCAGCGACGACTCCGACGCCTGAAACTGAGGACGAGGAAGATGAGGAGGAGGAAGATGAGGAGGAGGAGGAGGAGGAGGGGGGGGGGGACCAGCCGGAGTGTTTCTCCTCTGAACTTCACTTCACTCTTTTCTTCAAGTACAATAATTCAAAGATCTGACCGCAGATCTGAGGCCAGTGTGTTGGGTTTCTTTTTGTTTGTCTCTGCGGCCCAGAAGGGACTAACGGGTTCAACCAGGCACAGCTCCAGGGGCCCTCAAGACTGTCTACTTTTAACTGACAAGAAAATGTTGATGGCCTCATGGTGGGTTTTTCATCTGCAACCAGATCCAGTCGAAAATGTATAAACAAAACACAAACCGCTGTAATGTGTATATCTGTTTTATTGCCTACATGTGGTGTAGAAATACAAAGTTGGAGGATTTCTTATAAAGTAAAAGTCAGACAAATAAATACTAAAGTTTAGTTGAAGCATTTGAACCAACAGCAGCACCTGAGAGCTCTGGTTCACTAAAAGAGACTGAAAACGACTTCAGAGAGACGGAAAACGACTTCAGAGAGACTGAAAACGACTTCAGAGAGACTGAAAACAACTTCAGAGAGACGAAAAACGACTTCAGAGAGACTGAAAACGACTTCAGAGGAACTGAAAACGACTTCAGAGAGACTGAAAACGACTTCAGAGAGACTGAAAACGACTTCCAGGGCCCCGTTGTCTCATAATCCAACACCCTCCTGTTGATATATTAAACATCTGTATTGATTTTTAACATGAGTTGAAATGTTGTGTTCTTGTCGGGATGTAGCAGAGCATCATGGGAAACCCAATCAAATCATTCCTACGTCACCGCGGAGATGTTTGTGTCCTCTGAGAGTCGAACCCTGGCCCAGTAATCCGTGAGCGTTCCTCCACTCCATCAAATCCAGTACAAGACTTCATTCAGAAAACGTGTTTGAGTTTTATTGATTCATAGGACGAGTGATGGAAACTTCTCTTTGTTTCCTCTGAAAGCAGAAAGAACTGATGAAGCGGACTCTCTGAGAGAAAGAAACGCAACAAAGGAAACCGACGACGGACGTCTGTGTGGACGTGAACACTGTGCTGTACTTCCTGCAGTGTCATTTGTGTCATTTTTTTATTATTCTTGACATCACAGCTGGTCATTATTAAGATGTTGAATAATGTTTTGTTTTACTTGCCTGTGATGATTCTCCAGGAGTCATTCTATGGACAATAAATTGATTCCCATCAGTTAATCAATTCAAACGATAATTATCTTTATTCTCATTCTTCTCTCGGTGGAGTTGAAATAAAACAAATTATTAAAAGAGTAATAGCTGCACAAAAATATAAATAGAAGTAACGTGATGCTTTTTTTTCACCACCTCTCAGTGAAAATATGTTGACAGTTCTAAAGTATATTGAGGATCTAAATATATAGTTGAACTTATGAATCAGTTAAACTTCAGATTGGTTTGTTTATAAACTGTCAGATGAGAGAAAACGACTTTAAATGTCTGGTTTTATTCAGAGAACCAGAGTTTCTGCTTTAATAATTTAAAGATTACTTTGTTTTTTGCCCGACTGGTCGATTATTTGTTGCAGCTCCAATTTAAATGAACATTTTTGATCATGTTGGGTTGTTTGTAGTCGTTCAGCGTTTCTTCTTTGAGAACGCTTTGTGTGTTTTTTGGAGGAAGCTTCGAACCTGCCGGTGGCACCAGAGGGGAGGTCAGGTGGTGTAACCTCAGAGGAGCATGAATGTCTGAACCGAGTCGTATCCTCAGAGTTCTAGAGAAACAACATCTCTCCTCTGGTGTTTGATTTCTGCGTCTAATAATATCAGACAGTTGGTTTGGAGCCTCACAGCTTTAACGCTGACTCAACAGATCATTCAGTCCACTGATAACGATTGTTTAAAAGGTATTTAAATGTTCACACACACTTGTCTAAATCACACGTCAGTGTAACATCTGGAAACAATTTATTGTCCTTTTAGTCTCAAAGCTTTTAAAAAGTCTTATTTAGTGCTTTTAAAACAAGTCTTTTTATATCAGGTACGTTGTACTTTATTAGTGCAATAAAAATAAATACTCTGAGAACAGATGTTCATCTCCAGTTACTCTAATCCTCCGTTAAATCAAACATCTCCTACAATAGATTCTGACTTCCTTAAATCTCTGAGTTTGACAATGTTTTATAAATATTTGATTTATTTAAAAAAAAAATCTGTTTTATATTCAAGACAAAAAAAACAACTAAAATATAGGCCTAAATTAAAAATATGCCAGACATTTACACTTTAATTTATTTGTAAGACATGTTCAGGATGTGATACTTATATAATAATATAATAATAATATTTCTATGCATTTGTAAAATGAAGTTAAACAAATTACACAACGTAATAATGTTTTAATAAACTCTTCATAGTGAATGTCAGAGCCAACAATTACTTATTTAGCAAAGCTTTGTCTTCTAAATAACTCTGAGGTCCTTTTTATGTTAGTGTGGACATAAACTGATTTAACTTAGTACACATTTAAAGCACTTCATTTTACTTTATACTTCCACTACATCACATAAATACATATTATAGACCTTTTATAGCATATGTTTAAATTGTTTTAATATACTTTAATATAGTAATTATTTTTTCTATCATAAAAACATAACATTGCTGTATTTATCCCCTAAAACTACCAGAGAGCAGAGTGATCAGCCATGCTTCAGCCTCATGGTGTTATGGCCAATAAAAACTTACGTAATCAAAAACTCACATGGGCTTCGATTTGATTGGCTCACTCGTCTTGGCTGTTATTTCACCGAGCCAATGAGAACGGAGAACCCGGTCTCCGCACGGCCCCTAAAAACAAGCCAATGAGAGACGTGAACTCACGTCAGGTGATAGTGTGAACGTGTGACGTATGCGGCCTTCAGCTAACAGTCGCCATCTTCTTGTCGTCGGAGGCTGAACTACTAACGACAAAGACGCGACGGCTCGAAATAACAACCCACAAAATCGGCGTTTTTTATTTTATTTTTTACATCTATCACCGAGTCAGAGGCAGAACAAGTTACCTCCATGAGTTCATGGACTGCCTGCTGCTGATCAATGGTGACGTTAGTATCGCTAGAGCCGCTGTAGGTTTTCCCGGGTCACAAACAAAGATGGCCGACAAAGCAGCTCGAGAAGACGCGTGCCGAGAGTACCAGTCGTCGCTGGAGGACCTGACGTTCAACAGCAAGCCGCACATCAACATGCTGACCATCCTGGCCGAGGAAAACCTCAACTTCGCCAAGGATATCGTCGCTATTATTGAAGCGCAAATAAGCAAGGTTTTTATAACAACAAAATATATAGAATACTTTCAATTTCAGGTGTTTTTTCGTCTGGATTGTATGTGTAGCAACAAGGCCTCAAGTTGTTGTTAAGCTAGCTGTTAGCTTAGCGTAGAAACATGGCAGCTATAGCGACATGTCACCGTACCTATACATTACGTTTTATTAATAACTCTATTTGTGTGTTTTATTCAAGTTTAAACACAACAACTTACACTTATTATTCTTAGATAACGTTTCTCTTCATCGAAAGTCGTTAAAATCCACCGTAAAATAGGTTATTTTAAACGTCTAGATTATATTTTTGTTTAAAATAATGTGTGAAATTGACTAATTACTTGGAGGTCAGTTTAAACCAACGTGAAGTGATTAAAAGACGTGTTTTATTTGGTAAACTAGCTATTTAAATACGTCGTTGCCAAAGCGGTGCCAATTATTATTTCTACTGTTCCTTAGATACCACTTTATTAAGCCATAGAAGAAGAAGAGAACATGGCAGACTTTAAAAACGGGTTGTCCAGAGTACAGGAGTTAAAGAGTTCTGCTTTTATTGACTAATTATGTGAACACATGTAACACAGAAACAGACATATAAAGTCTGAGCCACTATGTACAGATCTAAATATATAACTAAACTGTTTCAGATTCACCTCTCCATCTCATACTTTGGGGAAAGAGAAGCCTGTTTCTCAGCAGATAGTTATTTTTAGGTAAATCCACTTCCCAGTGCGAACACATGATTGGCCCTTATTTAAATCATTACTTCCTAAAAGTTGTTGGCTGCCTGGTCCAAATGTAACTTTCACAAGCAATGAGCAGGAGGCATTCATGTTAAAGCTGCATTCTCTCTAATGTCCACCAGGGGGCGACTCCTCTGGTTGTATAGAAGTCTATGAGAAAATGACTCTACTTCTCTCTTGATTTATTACCTCAGTAAACATGGTAAACATGAGTTTATGGTCTCAATCTCTAGTTTCAAGTCTTCTTCAATACAGCATGATGTTCATTTAGTAAATGATGGTCCATTTAGAGTCAAACAGACCATAAAGCAGTGGATGCTTTAGGGGCGGGGCTACACAGTGATTGACAGGTCTCTACCACGGTTTCTGTCTGCCCGGTTGTGTCACTTCTGGTTTCAGAAAAACCAAGATGGCGACGACCAAAACGTTTGTGATCAGCCCCCTTTTTAAGAACAAAAATAAACTTTATTGAAGCTAATTTGAACAATAAATGTCATAGATTGATCACAATGATCAGCTTTAACTCCAGAGTCATCAAATGATAACTGCAGGACTCTGGATGATAATACAAACTGTAGTTTGACTTATTAGACAGAAAGTGAATGTGTTCAATTCGTCTATGAAAACATATTTAGCTGGTTTAGTTTACGGTGGATTTTGACTTTTGCAGCGTTGATTTATCCTCAGCTTCTACAAGTATTTTGAGCATCCGTCACATTAATACTATGCTGATCGAGGCCGGACCACATTGATGTTTTTCACTCTAACTTATTGTTAATAAATATTACCGGGTAGCTATTATGATACAGACGTGGCCTCACCGTCTGTAGTAAATTCATCTCAGTCAGTTTCTCTGCATTAATTCACTAGTGAAATCTTGAATTACTGAAATGTGATTGAATGGTTAAAATTGTTATAATAAAAAATGTGAAATGTGCTTTTTGTCATTTTTTATTTCCCAGTGTAATTTATTGGTACGACTCTGGTTTCCATTTACTGACACGACAAACTGTGTTTAACTGTCGACGCTTCAGCGTTTAGGATCTTCTGCTTCAGGGTGCAGAGTTTAAAATGCAGCTTGTTTTAACTAAAGCCAACAGATCCTCTAAAAGGTTTTTTTAACAACCGAAAGGGAGAAAAACACTTGTGAGGGTTAAAACTTTGAGTGAGTGAATCAAAAGTTAAACTAAAACTCTCCGATGTGTCGTCTGGGTAAAGTACAAAGAGTGGTTTAAGGAATAAACCCTCTTTGGAGGTAAATGGCTCCCGAGGACTGGACTCAGTGACCCGTTTTTTTTAACCCACAATGCACCATGGACATGTTTATTTTCCCCCCCTGACTTTGGGGAAGGATCACTAACCTCCTGAGATGTCTTTGCAGAAACTAAAGTGACTGATTGCTGTTGAAGATGATGTTTTTCTTCTGGATCGATCTCAGATCACAGAGACTTTATCGGAGTATTTTTCCTCGATTTTTATTTTGATTCCAGACTGAAGATAAATCCCGACCGTGGGCTGATTTTTATTTAGTTCTCAAACATCTTTTTTCTCACTTTGCAGACTTTTTCTTTACTTTTTGTCCCGTGCACACATTTTTTACATGTTTTTCACACCGCGGGGGGGGGGTGGGTGAGGGGGACACTTTGTAATTCTGAAGCGTTTGTTCTGAAATGTTGTTTTTTAACCCCTGTTGTGTTCTAAACTTGTCGAGTTCTCTATTGCTCCAGGCCCCATCTGCAGAGAAGCTTCCAGTTTTGTACTTAGTGGATTCCATAGTGAAGAATGTTGGAGGAGAGTACCTTGCAGTGTTTGCTAAAAACCTAATCACTTCATTTATATGTGTCTTTGAAAAGGTACAGTTCTCTTTGCTGCTGTTAAACTTTTAAGCACTATGAATCTTAGCCGCTCCACTTCCCTCCTGTTTGTTGTTGCTTGCTTTATTCTGTGGTCTGCACTCTGCTCCTGTATACATAACGCCATAAACGATAAATAAAAGGGGGAGGGGTCATTATTAATCATTCTTTTGAACTTGTCCGTAAAGTGCTAAAACTCTTATTTTTCACCTCTTTACTCATAGTGGACGTAGAGCTGCTTACACTTGTAAATGCCTTGATGTGATGCTGCTGCAGTATTTTTCTATGTATTCTGTTGCTAGCTGTGGACCAAGTCATGTCCTCTGTTCGTAGGTGGATGAAAACACCAGAAAGAGTTTGTTCAAGCTGCGCTCGACGTGGGACGACGTGTTTCCTCTGAAGAAGCTGTACGCGCTGGACGTGCGGGTCAACTCCGTGGACCCGGCGTGGCCCATCAAGCCGCTGCCGCCCACCGTCAACGCCAGCATCCACGTCAACCCCAAGTTCTTAAAGCAGGTGTGTATGCGCCGACCGCCGGTTGGTTACGTCGGACTTGTTGAAGCTCCGTACCCTTATCTCCAAGTTAAATCTTTTCTGCTACCGGCCCCGGGATCAAACACACGGTTCCCGGTTTAATCCGTGAAAGTCAAATCCAGCTGCGCTCGATCCAGACAATCCGTGCCAGACTTTCACAATAAAGTACATCCTGTTGGCTGATTTTAGATGTTTAAAGACACGGAGCAACCATCTGTCCTACGACACTGACTTCATCTTCATCTGTGCTGCTGATCTATAGAACATTATTGATACTTTTAATTTAAGAACAGTGAAATGAATCTATGTTTATCTAGTTTTGTTGAGTAATAAAATCTGCTCGTTTCAGCTCTAGAATCAATAATGTAAGTTCTAATTGGTTAAGTTAAGTTCTAATGCTTCATGCATTTTAGGTTGTAACCAAATGTCAGATCACGAGCAGACGAACGTTCATCTCACAATGATTCACTCTGAACTCTGTTTGAAGGAAAACCACGTTTAGTCTCTTGTTGAATGAGTTAAAGTCTGAAGTCATTCTTCGTCTTCTCTCTTCATCCCTCTTGACCGTCTCAGTCTGAAGATGCTCCGTCTCCTCAGCCGGCTCCCACTCAGCCGACGCAGCCTCCAGCAGCAGCGCCGGTACCGGCTCCCCAGCCGGTCCCGGTCCCGGTCGCCGCCGTCACTGCCGCCAGCCAGTTCAGCCTGACCCAGGAGCAGCTGATCCGACAGCAGCTGCTGGCCAAACAGAAGCAGCTTCTGGAGCTTCAGCACAAGAAGATCGAGCTGGAGCTGGAGCAGACCAAAGCTCAGCTGGTAGGAACAACCACGAGTCCATAAAGTCGTCTGTAGTTAGACTTCATGTTCAGCTCGTTTTCTAACCGGTAGGGTTCACCGGAGAGTTGTTTTCAGGAATAGAAACTTGTTATTTAGCATCAGAAGAAATCTGAAAGAGTAAAACCCGGAGTATTGATACGGTTCTGTGTCGTCTCAAACCGCCTCTCTGGCTCTTTGTCTTTATGCTTCACTCTGCACACACTTCACTCATTGCTGCTCAATGTGTTCATAAACATAACTTTCTCACTACTCAAACTCTGACTGTTTGTTGTCTTCAGGCCGGAGGGTTTGTGATCCCGACAGCGACCTCGGCTTCATCTCAGAACGCAGCGGCGAAGACCGCCGGCCAAACCGCCCCCGCGGTCCGACCGTGGATCCCTCCTCCGACTCAGACGGATGCCAAGCCGCCCACCAGAGACCCCCGGCTGAACCGCATCGGCCCCCCGTCCGCCCCCCATCCCAAAGAACAGCCCGCTGGGAAGAAAGACGGCCACGCCGCGACAGGAAGTCCGGCGCTGACGCCCGAGAAGCCCACCCGGCCGGACAAAGTCAAAACCCCGAAGAAAGAAGCGTTGGAGGAGAAGCAGAAGTCCAAACCTCCGTCTCCGATGGTCAAAGTCCTCCAGAGTAAAAACAAGGTGGAGCCTGAGATCCAGAAGTCGGCGGACGGCACCAAGAAAGACCCCCGGCTGAAGAAACGCCCGCAGGACAAGAGCGGCGAGGCTAAAGACGAGGAGCTGAAGGAGAAGAAGCGCTGCCCCGACAAGAAGGAGCGAGAGGAGGCGCCTCGGGGAGTCGACCCCCAGAGGTTCAACAAGGGGAAGCTGGTCAACGGCTCGGTGGGCAAACACGACCGCGTCGAGTCCACGGAGAAAATCGAGTTCAAGGCCGGAGGCAACGCACGCACGCACGCCAGGAAACGCACCCGCTCGCGGTCCAGGTCCCGCTCGCCCGCCGGCGCCGCCTCCTCCTCCCCGAAGAGGAAGGACAGGCGGTCAGTCCGGAGCAGCTCCATGTCGCCGTCGCCGTCTCACAAACCCGGCAAACCCAGGAGGGTCGGACCGGATCACGTCAAGCCGGGCCGAGGGGACCGGCCCGCCGCGCCCAAGAAGAACCAGCCGGACAGCAGGAGGTCCAAGAGGCCCGCGGAGGACCGGCACTCCGAGTCCAGAGACTCCCACTCACCGAGGAGCCACGACGGAGGAGGAGGCAAGGAGGCCAAGGAGGCTCCTCACCGCTGGAGGAGCGGCTGGGAGGAGAACAAACAGTGAGTCATCAACTCATTAAGTGTTTCACCTAAAAATCTGAATGTCTACGAAGAAATGTGTCACAGGCGACGGAAATCAAATATCAAATCTATACTTATAGTTTATACTTCTTTACACGTTTTTGATCATCTGTGAATCGTTCAGAACATTTGCTGGTTGCAGCTTCTTCAATGTGAGGATTCTCTTTGTGTGGAAGTAAACACATTCAAACACAATGATGATCTTGATCCTTTCAGTTTGGATCACATATTTAGATTTTTAATATTCAAATCTTCACCTCTCACACGTTTAGTGGTCGTTTCTACTTCATACTGGATTAAATGTCTAAACTAAAAGCTCCCAGCTGTTTGTCTAAAAGTCTTGTTTTCCTCTTCAGTCCAAAGCTTCCTGAGGACTCTCACGTGAAGCCGGGCCCCCAGAGACACAAACAGTACGGGACCCCGACCCGGCCCACCACCCCCCGGACCCCGAAGCACCGCCTCAGCGTGGACGCCAACCTGCAGATACCCGAAGTCCTCAACTCGGCCTCCAAGAAGGACCTGCTGCGGAGGGTAGGAGCTGCTCTGATCGTGTGAGACGAGCCGTAAAACATGTCTTCACATCAGACTAAGAACATGCAAATAGTTTTAACTTCAGGGCAGATTTATTATAAATAAATCACATTTCATACTTAAAGGCAACACTTTACATAATAACCATAAAAACAAGCAAACAAAAGCGCAATAAACATTTAAAATAAAATCATTCGTCTTTAAGTTTCAAACGGCTTCATATCGGCTCCTCTTAAGATCCAAACTAGTCGCTGTGTCACAAATATGAAACATAAAAACAGAAAGCATTCAGGTCTTCATAAGGAGGGAAAATTCCCCAAAATGTTGAGCATCGGAGGAAAACTTGAATTGAAAGACTCCACCGTTCCGGTGTTTCACTGAACGCTCCTCTAACGCTCGCCGCTTTCTCTCTGCAGGCCAGTAAGCGTCTGGAGAGCGGCGAGATCTCTCAGGAGGACTTCCTGAACGTGGCCCACCAGATCAAACACTTCTTCCAGTACCAGGAGGAGAAGCAGCAGCGCTCTGACGGCTGGGACGTCGACGCCGTCGTCGTCGCCGGCGACTTCCCCGCCAAGAAGCTGCTGAGCTCGCCTCCCTCCGCCTCCGTGCCGCCGCGGCCCCGAGACAACATGGACGCCGCGGAGCTGTCGTACTACGAGCACAAGTCCAAGCTGAGGAAGACGCAGGTCACCCACCGAGCCGCCGGGGAGGAGTGGGAGGGCGAGGAGAGTCCGGAGGAGGACGAGGAGGAGGGGCCAGGCGCAAAGACCGGCGGCAGCGGGCGAAGCGCCGGACACCCGAAATACAGCCGGGCGCCACGGGACCGGCAAGGTGAGCTGAGGCTTTATGGAAACTCTTAATGATACTAAAGGATTCCGAATATTCATTCTTTTGACTCTTTCAGGTGAGAGGAGGAGCAAAGAGCAGGAGGAGCCGCGGCTGATCGAGGAGTACAACCACGGGAAAGAGTTCCCGACTCTGAAGTCTCTGCCGGGCCTTCGCTTCAGGAGGAGAGCCGAGCCCAGAGAGCCCAGTGAGTCCACCGCCAACACATCCACCGCCACCAGTCTTTGATCTGTCGCAAAGTGATCTGTGAAAAATATTATCTGTCCCCTGTCGTCTTTATCCACAGAGAGGTCAGAGGTCAGGTTCTGGAGCAGCGTGGTGTCAGGGTCTCGATCACTTCAGCAGGGTTAGACTCTTCTAAAGAGATTTTACACATCTAGTCCAGGTGTTTAGTTCACTCAGGAGGTCATGGGAGTCAGCACATAGAGAAGCCGAGTTCAGGACAGTTTAAGTAAAAACACCTAAAAGATGACGTGCGCTTCACTGACGCTCAGTAAACGAGAGTTCTGATCTGTTTCCAGGTGAGAGAGAGTGGAACTCTCCGCTGACGGAGCGGCCGCGTTTCGACGAGCGCGAGGAGCAGAAGAGCGGCTACGACGCTCCGCGGGGCTACGGCCCGCCCGCCGACTCCAGGCTCCCCGATCCACGGAGGCCAGAGGGGCCCCCGCCCTCGGGCACCGTGGTCCTCAGGAACTGTCCGAGCCCGGTCGGCCCCGAGGCGGCGGCGGCGCTGGCGCTTGCGGCCCCGAGGTTCGAGCGCGAGCGCCTTTCGCCGCTTCACCAGAAAGACCCGTCGGAGATGAGCCCGATCCCTCGCTTCGAGAGCCCAAACAGCGAGCACTCTGACGACGGGCCCCTCAATCTGGACGTCCCCACCCCTCCCCCCAAATCCATCCTGAAGGTGCCGCCCCGCGTGGGGCCGCTGTCTTCGGTCCGGCAGCACAGCGACTCCCCAGGACACACGCCTCCTCACGACGGAGGACACCCCCCGCCACGGTACGACGGGCCGGGACACATGGGCCCCGCTAGACCGCACCCTCCAGGGTGGTACGAGGGCGGGGGCCCCGGTCGCTACGATGACTCGTCCCGGTTCGAGGGGCCTCATCACCAGGGTCCCGGCAGGTTCGACGGCCCGCCTCACCACAACATGCCGGAGAGGTTCGACGGACCCCACATGTCTCACGGTTTGGGGCGGTACGACGGTCCACCTCGCCCTCAGGGCCCCGGGAGGTTTGACGGTCACTTCGAGGGCCCTATGCAGCGGTTCGATGCACCGCGGTGCTTCGAGAACAACATGGCTCCCGGACCGATGGGCTTCCAGCAGCAGCGGCGCTTCGACGGCGCTCCAAACCAGATGGGTCCGATGAGGTTCGAGGGCCCCGTTCAGTCGGGACCCCGGTTTGACTTACCCAACGCGCCCCCCCATCAGGGTGGACCCCCGCTCTACGAGTGCTCCCCCGGCCAGCAGGGGCCCCTGAGGTTCGCTCCCCAACACAACCTGCAGCCCCCCCCCATGAGGCCCATCTACGACAACCCCATCCCCCCCCACCAGAACTTCAGCATGAACCCCCAGCGGTTCCCGGAGCCCATGAACCCTCAGTTCCCCGCGGGGCCGATGGCGTTCCCGGCTCAGCAGGCGGGAAACTTCAACATGCAGCAGGCTCCGCCCTTCAATCAACCAGGCCCCGCCCCCTTCTACAACCCCGCCGCCCCCGCTGTCGTCGGCATGCAGCAGCCGGTGAGTCGAGTTCTCCATAAACATATTTTAAATGTTCCTGAAGTAGCATCATGTAGTGAACACGTTATTAGCTTACAGTCCTCACGGAGCATCGTGTGGTTTTCTTCTTCGTGTGTTTTTTTAGCTGCGTCTTCATGTCGTGTATGAACCTGTTCTTTGGTTGTTTTTAGGTGAACATGTTGGGGAACCTCAACCAGTCCTTCCTGCCTCAGAACCCGGTGCCTTTCGGACAGCAGAGTACGTTCTGACATTCAGTGTTCCTCTCGTTGTTAATGAAGAAGTGAAATGTTTCTGACGGGTCTCTTTGCCTCCCTGCAGCTCCACAGGTCGCCCCCCCAGAGAACCACTTCGGTCAGGTTGACGTCAACGACCTGCTGTCCAAACTCATCTCCAACGGCATCATCAAGCCCTCGCAGCCCGACGCCGCGCCGACCGCCAGCGCCGGTGAGCCGAGACATTTTTCTGTTGCGGTGAAACGTCTCGCCGCCTCATGAAACTGTACCGGGGTTTAATAATCAAGCTGCTGTTATTAAAATATACATTTTTTAATTATAATTTTTTTTCTCACCCCCAGAACCCACTAACACGCCTGTGGTAGCTCCGCCCCCGGTGGTGGTGGAGGAGGAGGAAGAGGAGGTGGAGGAAGAGGAGGAAGACGACATCCCCGACCTCACCAGCTTCAACGTCGACGAATTGAAACAGTGAGTTCATGAATCAGCAGAACTCTTCTGACCGTTGGTATAATAATCACGTTAAACAGTGAAGTGTGTTTCATACGGAGGACAACAAAGTAACTCTGAGGCTCATAAAAGCACCGCTTGTGTTGTGACTCACGTTGTTCCCGTGTTATTTCGTGCCCCCCCCTCTTCTCTCAGGCGCTTGGAGAGCGTGGTGACCAAGCTGTACTCGGGGAACCAGTGCTGCCTGTGCAGCATGAGGTTCACCACGGCTCAGACCGACCTGTACGCAGACCACCTGGACTGGCACTTCAGGCAGAACCACGCCGGCAAAGTGGCCAGCAAGAGGATCACGCACCGCCGCTGGTACTACGGCCTCCGGGTGAGAAACACACGACCTGTTAGACTAACGACAGCCTTCAGTCCTCACCTTTAAACTCAACCCTCGTGTGTTCCTGTCCCCCCCCCCCCCCCCCCCCCCCCCCCATCAGGACTGGGTCGAGTTCGAGGAGATCGCCGACCTGGAGGAGCGAGCCAAGAGTCACTTCTTTGAGAAGGAGAACGAGGAGGAGGTCCAGAAGAGCCAGCAGGCCGCCAAGGAGAAGGAGTTCCAGAGCGTGAAGGCCACCAAGGACCAAGTGGGAGAGGTGAGACGGGAGCTGTTGGATTACGTCTCTAACTGATGGTCTAGTCCTGTAGTAGAGTATTCTTGTTCTATAGCACAATGTGCTATAGAACAAGAATACTCCAGGAAGTAGAAGTTTCTCTTTTCTGTGACTGTTTAGTTTCACATCGCTGAAGATGAAACGATGATTTACAATAATGGAACATGTGAGCGGGTCAATAAATAACTCGGTTTGCGTTTTCCTCCTGCAGTTGTGTGAAATCTGTCAGGAGCCGTTTGAGACGTACTGGGTGGAGGAGGAGGAGGACTGGTTCCTGAAGGACGCCCTCAGGGTGGACGACAAGGTACAAACACGAGGAACTACGTTCATCAAGTATCAGGCAAAGAAATCCAAATGTTTCCCTGAAACAAAGAATGAAATATAATTTATTTAAAATGTCCCGTCTAGTTAAACACTGTCCCAATTTCCCCCCAAAGAAGTAAAATGTCCAAAGAAGTTGAAGTCTCAACATGTTTAGTAATATGTAGAAAACTATTTGTAGTTTAAGTGGAACTTGTAGTTCAGTGTTGTCTCAATGGTTCCCAGTTTATTTTAGTAACACTGAACAGCTGACCATCAATAAACCGCTTCATGTTTTCTCTCCACAGAACTTCCATCCCGCCTGTTTTGAAGATTATAAAAATGTAAGTAGCTGAGGTATAAATCACATAAAAGATGATGATTCTAATTTAAACCGTCAGACGTTTGAACAGCTGCCGTTTGTTTTGTCTCAGACGTCGTCGTATCTCGACGTCACGCCGTCGCCCAGCAAGGTGCTGACCGACCACCCGCTGAGCGCCTTTATTAAGAGAGAAGAAGAGGAGGAGGAGGAGGTCACTTCCTGTGCTGTCGCCGCTGCTGCCGCCGCCGCCTCAGTCAAACAGGAAGTAGAGTCTGAGGCGAGCGAGCTCCCTGCTGTGAAGGAAGAGGTTTTAACAGACGATCAAAGTAAAGCGTAACCGTCTTCGGTGTTTTTATCGTTCGGAGGCCGAGTTCCTCCTCAGCGACAAACTTCAATACATTTTTGTATTTGGATTCTGCGCGACCATTTGTGGTCTCTTCCTGTTTCTCTGTGAATTGAAACTTTATTTAAAAAGAAAAAAGAAGAAATGTTTTGTTTCCCTTTTTTTTTTCTTTTTTGTGAGATCAAAGAGATGTAAATGATTTAATTTATAAATTAAAGTATTTTTTGGTATATCTCTGGTGTAACAGTGATTTGAATCGCCTGTCTGTAAATATCGATCGATCGGGTTAAATGGCGGGTAGCTGCGTTTAAAGGTAAGCATCTTCTGATTGGACGACAGGAGGCTCCGCCTACTCTTCAGGAATCGTTGCTTCGGAGGATCGAAGTCTTTTTGTTTTTCTTTGGTCTTCAATAAAAGAGTCTGAAACTTTGTTTGTGTGAACGGTGATTGATCTTTGATGCTAACAGTTTGTCATTTAGGTTTCAAAACAAAAATAAAGGTTTAGTGAATTAAATGTTCTTCTTCTGGTGTTTTTATTTCACGCGAGTCGTTTCTATTCATACGCACACAATAATGGTGAAAAGTTGAGTCAAATGTTTTAATTTTCGTCTTAGAAATAAGTTCTTAAAGATTCATCAGATCAAAAAGATCGAACACAGTCTGTTTTCTGTTTAAGTATTTAATTCGTAACATTCCGTGAGTCTTTAGTTTCTACGGAACTTTAAAATTCTAATGTCATTGTCCCAATTTTACCCTGAAAAATATTAATAAAATGACCGAAACATTTTGGTAAAATAACAAACATTTCTTTTCTATTTACAAATGTTAGTATTTTAAATAAAACGTGCTCTGCTACGTGGATTTAAATGGGAACGTGTCTTCTCTTTTACGTGTTTATTTCTGCGGTCATTAAACGCATCGTTGGTGGCGGAGTCCGTCTTTCCCGCCCTCGACTCACAGGAAACGAAGAGACTGATGAAGACGAGCTGTTTCCTGTCTGCTTTAAAAGACCAAAAATTATATCTGAAAATATTTTATAGTGTAAATGTAAACGCGAGTGGTTCTTCTTCTTCTGTTGTATTTCTAACAAAATACAAAATGTCTTCCTCTCAGCAGTGAATCCTTCATTTCTCCGCTTTCGTCACATTTACTTTATTTTGTCACAATTATAAAAACACAATTTCTTTTTATTTAAAATCTTATTTGTTTTCAGTACAAACAATGAATGTTTTTACATTTGAATCAATCAAACCTTCAAATTCAACACAATATTATCAAATACAAGTTTTAATATATTTATTATAAACAGGTTTATTAAATATTCTGTTAAATATGTTTTCACCTAAAATATCTCCACTACTTCATGCCCATAGTTTTAAGTACATCTTTGAGGTACTTGTACTTATATTTCTAGTCCACTTTATTTCAGAGGGAAGTATTTCAGCGTTTAGTACTCTGATCCGGTAGTAATACGACAGTTAAAAAGTACTCTGTACGAGCAAAAGTACTGCATTTAAAATCATTCAAAGTATTGGAAGCTGATAATACTTTAGTACTTTTATACTGAAGTAGTACTTTACTTGTAATGGAGTATTTGTAAATTGTTGTACTTTTACTTAAGTAAATGAAATGTAGTGATGTAGAATATCTAATAGCATTAAATGAAGATACTAAGTACAAGTACCTCAACACAGCTCTTATATACTGTACTTTCCTTGAACTGAGAGTACTTCTGCACTAAACATCTGACTTTAAACTTTAAACTGTGACGTTTCGTAGCAGCGGCTGAGTCCACCGGAACTACTTTGTGTGGCGGAGGAAGACGAGTTAAACGAGTCCCGGCTGTGTTTCACCTCCACAGCCGGTAAACTCCCAGAGCGATGGCGAGGCAGGAAAACACGGTCGCTGAGGAGAAAACACAGTATTACTACTAGTACTACTACTAGTGTGTTTACTAGAGTACTGGAGGGTACTTACTGTACTACATCTCAGAGGTACATATTGTACTTTTTACTTGTAAATATAGTTGTTTTTCCTGATTTTCTCTGTTTTTAAATCATGTTACATTTTATATTTTGGGGTTTTGGATTTAAAGACACTTTGGACTCCGTGACTATTTTATCAACCAAACAATGAATTACTACAGTAAAGTACTTCTTGGTGTAATGAATTACTACAGTAAAGTACTTCTTGGTGTAGTGAATTACTACAGTAAAGTACTTCTTGGTGTACCTGCCAGGTAGCGGATGGTCTCCAGCTTCAGAGACTCGAGGACGGTCTTGAGCGACGCCACCTGCAGGTCGATCTTCCGGTTGATCTCCATGTTGTCGTTCTCCAGGTCGGCTTTCTGACCACATGACACACACCGACCAATCACATCGCACACGTGTGTAGTTTCATGTAGTGGAAGTATTACGGTAGTATTATTGTAGTACTATACCTTGTGATGGAACTCTGAACTGGTCTCCATCAGCTTCTTCTCCTGTTCACTGAACTTGACAGAAAAACACAGAAAACAACCTTTCAGCCGGTGTTTGTTTGTCTGATCTGTGATCAGCGAGGTCATCGTCTCAGGAGGACCGTGAGGCTGAAGACCTGACGGGAGCGTTCTCAGGATCGTTTCCTTCTGTGCTTTCTGAGCAGGTTTGTGGACTTTTATTGATGATAAAGTGTATTTATAAATATGTTTTTCATTTTATATATTTGAGCTACGGTGCGTTCACTGACTGTTCGTGCCGAAGAGCTTTTAAAAACAAGAGTCGGTGAGTGAGACGGATTCTTTGAACGATTTAAATAATCAAATAGATTTGTGATTTCCTCCTCGAGGAACTACTTTGATCCCCGACTTCCTGTTCTATTCTCTCGTTCTCTCGTTCTATTCTCTCGTTCTCTCGTTCTATTCCTCTCGTCCTCTCGTTCTATTCTCTCGTTCTCTCGTTCTATTCTCTCGTCCTCTCGTTCTATTCTCTCATTCTCTCGTTCTCTCGTTCTATTCTCTCATTCTCTCGTCCTCTCGTTCTCTCATTCTATTCCTCTCGTTCTCTTCCTCTCTTCCTCTGGTTCTCTGGTTCTCTGGTTCTCTGGTTCTCTGGTTCTCTGGTTCTCACCACGTCAGAGATCCTGCTGCTCTGCAGGTTGATGTCCAGTTTGGTTTCCGCTCTGACTTTCAGACTCTCCTCCTGAACACAAACATCAAACACATAAGATCAAATGAATCTGAACAAACATTTGAAATAAAATCGTTTAAATACAGAAACACGTTCCGACCTTCAGTCTGTTCTGAATCTGCTCCAACTCTCGTTTCATCTTCTACAAGAAAATAACAGAAGAGCGTTTGATTCTTGATCTGATGGGAAGCGACACGAGTTGGTTCAAATGAAATGATGAAATATTAATTATTACTTTCCTACTAAATAATCTAATATTTGTTTGGTTCGTCAAAACATCATAAAAACAGTTTAACCGGTGAAGTATTGATCCGTCTCACAGTAAAAAACTGTAGCCGAACACATTAAATAAATATAGATATAAATAAATATAAATATTAATAAATATAAATATTAATAAATATTAATAAATATAAATATTAATACATATTAATAAATATTAATAAATATTAATAAATATTAATAAATATAAATAAATATTAATAAATATAAATATAAATAAATATAAATATAAATAAATATAAATAAATATTAATAAATATTAATAAATATCAATAAATATGAATAAATATTAATATGAATAAATATAAATATTAATAAATATAAATATAAATATAAATATAAATATAAATATTAATAAATATAAATGAAGGCGTGGTCGTACCGTGTTCTCAGACCGGAGGTTGGCGAAGTCGCTCTTCTCCAGGATCACCATGTCCTTCCTGATGGAGTCCAGGTGAGCCATGATCTGCTGCAGAGCGATTTCCTCCAAGAACAATCAATGCTGATCAATCAATACCACGTGGAAGTACTTTTTACTGCAGTAAAGCTGTATTTTGTGTACTTTTCTACCTGGTGGGATTTGGTCACCATGTCTCTGTAAACGATGTCCATGTTCGCGGTCGTCAAGGTAACCAGAGCCGAAACGATGAGCTCCGCCTGAGGCTTCTCAAAACCTGCAAGTCAAGACGGGGGGAAGAAAAAACCTGCTGGATGAAACCGGGAAGTCGTTTTGATATAAAATATATAAAATATATTTCTTGTTTTAATTGTTTTGTCACCGCTGCTCTGCAGCTCCGTCACCATCGAGTGAGAATCAAACGTGAGTTTACGCTGTTCAAGAGACGTCAACTCCACCTTCCTCAGGTCAAAGGTCAGCGCAGGGGCTGACATGTGGAAACCTAAAACACACACACACACACATACACACACACACACACACACACACACACACACATATACATATACACACACACACATACACACACATATACATATACACACACACACACACACATATACACACACACACACACACACACAAACAAACATATATACATATACACACAAACACACACGCACACACACACACACACACACACATATACATATACACACACATATACACACACACACAAACATATATACATATACACACATATACACACACACATATATACACACACACACACAAACACACCCACACACACATATACACACACAAACACACACACATATACATATACACACACACATACAAACACACCCACACACACACACACACATATACACACACACACACGTATACATACACACACACACACACACACACACACATATACACACACACACACACGTATACATATACACACACACACATACACGCACACACACACACACAATACAATACGTTGTATTAGAGCGTTTATAGTAACAGAGTACTTTTTAAACTATAGTATTTGTACTTTTGCTGAAACAGAGTATTTGTACACTTTGGTAATAGTCCTTTAACTGTAGCATAGTATTTTACACTGTAGTATTAGTACTTGTACTGTCACAGAGCAGTAGTTAACTGTAGTATTAGTACTTGTACTGTCACAGAGCAGTATTACACTGTAGTATTAGTACTTGTACTGTCACAGAGCAGTATTACACTGTGGTATTAGTACTTGTACTGTCACAGAGCAGTATTACACTGTAGTATTAGTACTTGTACGGTCACAGAGCAGTAGTACACTGTAGTATTAGTACTTGTACGGTCACAGAGCAGTAGTTAACTGTAGTATTAGTACTTGTACTGTCACAGAGCAGTATTACACTGTAGTATTAGTACTTGTACGGTCACAGAGCAGTAGTACACTGTAGTATTAGTACTTGTACGGTCACAGAGCAGTAACTGTAGTATTAGTACTTGTACTGTCACAGAGCAGTATTACACTGTAGTATTAGTACTTGTACAGTCACAGAGCAGTAGTACACTGTAGTATTAGTACTTGTACTGTCACAGAGCAGTATTACACTGTAGTATTAGTACTTGTATTGTAAGCTCGTATCTGAATGGATCTTCTTCTTCGTCTCTTCATAAACAGACTCACCTCTCCAGGTTCCGGTTCCGACCCGCCGCAGCAGCGCGTTCATCCCGGAGACTGTTGTTGTGTTTTAAGAGTTTGAATAAAGTTGAATGAAACACGAATAAAACTAGAGGAACAGTCAGGATCACAGACCGGAAACAGATGAGAGCACGACGAGGAAGTTCAACCGACAGTTTATAAAGATCGGGCTGTCATTGTGCTGCATTCAGGGACTGTCGGAGTTCTCACAATTACTGCGGTCACTGTACAAAAAACAGGACAAACAACAACATTAATATTAATAATAGTAAAAGTAAAATTAATATAAAGCACTCCTCAAAACAAACATTGTCAGTTTATTCATAAACATTTCAAATTCATGCTTCTTTATACTTATATGTCATTAAAATGAGCTCAACTTTTAAAGTGATGAACACATTAATGCGTCAATAATTATAATACTATAATAAATTATATTATTCTGAATATATCATTCTGTATAATGAGTACTTTTACTTTTGATACGTTAAATATATTGTTGTGTCTTTACTTGACTAACATTTTGAATGCAGGATTTTTTACTCGTCAGAGTATTTGTACACTGTAATAGTATTACTACTTTTATTTAAGAAAAATATCTGAATACTTCTTCCACAACTGTCGATGATATAATGTTATATAATATAATATTATGTAATATTATGTAATATAATATAATATTATATAATATAACATTTTTTACAAATTAAGTACATTTTTCTATCCATATTTACAGACTTTTAATAACGGGGTTTTTAAATATATGGACCTTCTTGTTATTAAATATTTTTACTTTTCCTTAAATTAAGGATCTGAATACGTTTTAATCCACAAAGTGACAACATGATCATTGTCTTTTACTAGGGAAGCTCAAAATTCCGAGCTTTACGAGGTGATTGCAAAGGCATCTAAGATTACAGGACTGTCGTTCTGTCCTTCAACAATAAAGTTTTATTAAAATATTGAAAACAAAACTATGAATTAATCACAAAGCAGCTGGTAAGTGTATCCGGTAATTATTCATCTATAAACCATTAAATATGTTTTAAACATAAGTTCAGTCTTGTGTCCGGCACAGAACTTGTCAATAATATTTTACATACAAACTCAACTACGTCATTAGGGTTCAATATCCAAAATATAACTTCTATATATATATTTTATTTTTTAAATGTATAAATAACATTATTATTGTGTTTAAATGACAATTGCCATAAAGTCATGACGTGTTGCACACTCCGGTCCAGTAGGTGGCGGTAATGCGCCTTAAATGTTGGTTTGTCGTTCGCCATACAACTGAAAGAAGGAGAAGAAGAAGAAGAAGAAGAAGCAGCCCGACTACGTCACTGTCATGGCGGCAGCGGACAGCTGGAGCTGGTTTCCAGCGTTAGCTCTGGGAGTTTCTTTGCTGAAATGTCTGTTTATCAACGCATAGTGAGTGGGAACACTCACTAGTTACACTCAACGGTGCAGCTTCAGGACGATTCTCTCTTCTTATAGATAGATAATTTAAAAGTTATCGCGACGTCTGTTAGCATCCAGCTAACACACTGAGGAGCTAGTGTTAGCTACAAACCGGGAAATACTATTTACAATTAAATATTAACGTTAAAGAAGTTTTGTAAGCATCGATTCCAGCGGAAAAGCAGCAATGCGACCTGTGTGCCTTCTTTATATACATTAGAGTTGATATGAACAGAAGATAGTCAGTGTAACATAACTCGACGTGTTATTAACTTCCATGGTAATGGCCCCAACCGGCCACAGGATGGCGCTGTTTCTCATCCGAAGTTTGTTTAGAAGCTGAGTTCTAAAGTTTCAGACGGATTAATAACAAAAGTTTACAACCAGTCACTTCTAGCTGACGTGTTTTGTCTCTGTTGCTGTGTTGCGTACACTTATATCCTTTATGGAGGCGGAAGTCTTTACAAACAACTTACACACGTCATAAAACAAAAGTGAGTTTATCAATACATGAGAGTTAAATTCTGGTCATTTCTGCATTAATACAATACAAGAATCAAACTACAGGCTTCAATATTGTGTCTGAAATATTTAGTGAAATCCTGAAGAACGTCTAGCTCACGTATTTGAATGATTAAGTCTTAAAATGTTACATTTATTTGAGCCAAACCTCAAAAACCCTCAGAAGTTCAGGGTTTCTCTCACATTTGCTGATGTATAAACGTCTTAAAACACAATAGAGTACATCAACAGAGACCGTATTAACGACCAGTATTTTCAGCATTAATATAAAGAAGCAGCGCAGTCTGTACACTTAGATCTGAAATGATTACGTCTGTATTTGTCGTAATCTGTGTGAAATGATCTCACGTTAGGATTCCTCAGGAGGTTTATAGAGAACAATAATAATACAACATGGACAACCAGACTTGTAGTGTTCCTGGTGAGTCTAGATTAAGTGTCATGTTTTCTGTAGGGGGGGGTCTGGTGTGTCTTCGCCTCCAGACCGGCCCGTTGTTAATCTGTGTCCGTCTGTCAGTCACTCCACAGACTTCGAGGTGCACAGGAACTGGTTGGCCGTCACTCACAGTCTGCCGGTGTCCAGGTGGTACCACGAGGTCAGCACGCTCAGTCCTACATCTAGCTCTCACCACAAGTGTTTAAAACAGAGTCCTGTAAACAGCGTCCTGTTCAGAGACGCATTCCTTCTTTTACTAATCTTAGTCTGAGAGAAACCGTATCGCTGGTGAACAGAGAGGTTTGGTCCCTGCAGAACTCGTCGGAGTGGACCCTGGACTACCCGCCGCTGTTCGCCTGGTTCGAGCTCGGCCTGTCCCAGGTGGCTCGGCTCTTTGACGGGAACATGCTGCTGGTGGAGAACCTGAACTACGTCAGCCCGTCCGCGGTGCTCTTCCAGAGGCTGTCGGTCGTCTTCACCGACGTGGTTTTCATCTACGCTGCCAGAGAGTGAGTCTCAGTTCAACCGTTCTCTCTGATTAAATCCTCACAGAGCAGGCTGGATTTTCTTCTTCTCTCCTTCAATAATTCATATTCTGACAGAGATCAAACTGTTTGATTCAGACACCAAATGTTTTATTTACATGTTGAAACAATTCAAACGTCCCACCGAGTCACGTGACAGAATCCTGTTGAATGATCGATCAGTAAATACTGAAGAGGTTTAAACTGATGAGTTCAGCTGGTGTTCCAGCAGTAACTCTACACTAACCTTCTGATTCTGCTGCGCTCATTCCAGCCTGTTCAAGGATGCTTTTATTGAAACTCTTGACTCTGAAACAGGAAGCTGTTCCTGTTTAAATCTTCTCTTCTTCATCTGTTGCTCGGAGGGACTTTGAACACAGTTTTGTTCTCCGTCTACTAAACTAAACAACATCTGTTAGTTAAGAGACTTTCTACAAAATAAAAGCATCGTTTAGACGTAAGGCGTGTATCCTTGTGGCTGCTTTGCGCTTCCTGTTTAACGTTTAACCAGTAGGTGGCAGCAGAAGTACGTCTTTATCTCGTGTGTTCAAGTCCGGTTCTTTTATTTTTTTTAAACACGTTTTGTGAATCAAAGACGTCGTATTTGTTTCCAGTAGCCGCGTCCTGATTGGCTCCGCCCTCTTCCAGGTGCTGCAGGTGCGTTCAGGAGCAGAAAGGCTCTCGGGACGTTTTGAGCCGCCCGTCCTTCGTCCTCGCCGTTCTGCTGCTCTGGAACTTCGGCCTCCTCATCGTCGACCGTATCCTCCAGACGACGATATTTAAAACCAGCTTCTGTATTTATTTATTCTTTAAAGTGCTTCTTAAGTCAGAAGGTTTGGGATCCTTCAGGTTTATGATGAAGACGAACACTCAACGTGTACGCTGCTCGAGCATTCACTCCACGAGTCCTTTGTTCTGTATGTGAACAAAAACTGCTTCCAGAAAGTTCTTAAAGAATCACTTAACCTGCAAGTTCATTATTTTAATTTAATGCAGATTATTTCTTTACTTTTTTATTTAATAAAAAAAACAAATTTAGGTGATTTTCAGTTTGAGTTTTATAAAATAAAATATTTGTAAAACCTGAAAAGATGAATAAACTTTTCCGTCAGAGCATGAGTTTGTAAAAATGAGGCTTTGGTTTCATATATTTAATACATATGTTGTTGTTGTTGTTGTTGTTGAGATGAAACCTTCACGTTTTCTCAGATATTCATTTCCAGTACAACGGCTTCCTGTTTGGGTTCCTGCTGCTCTCGGTGGCGAAACACCTGCAGGTTCGTACTCGTGACGTAAAAATCAACGTTTTCATTTCAACAAGCTGCTAAAAGTCCAGTTTTGTGTTTTTGTTTCTTTGTGCGACAGCACCGACACCTGCAGGGGGCGCTGCTGTTCTCCGTCCTGCTCAACCTGAAGCACATCTACCTGTACGTGGCTCCGGCCTACGGAGTCTACCTGCTGAGGAGCTACTGCTTCACTGAGGACCACAACGGTAACGCACACACACAGACACACACACACAGACAGAGACACACAGACACACAGACACACACACACAGACAGAGACACACAGACAGAGACACACACACACACAGAGACAGACACAGACACACACACACAGAGACAGAGACACACAGAGACACACACACAGATACACGCACAGAGACGCACAGACACACACACAGAGGCACAGACACACACACACACGCACAGACACGCACAGAGACAGACACACACACACAGAGACAGAGACACACACACAGAGACAGAGACACACACACAGAGACGCACAGACACACACAGAGACGCACAGACACACACACACACAGAGACAGAGACACACACACAGACACACAGAGACAGACACACACACACAGAGACAGAGACACACACACAGAGACGCACAGACACACACACAGAGGCACAGACACACACACACGCACAGACACGCACAGAGACAGACACACACACTCAGAGACAGAGACACACACACAGAGACGCACAGACACACACACACACAGAGACAGAGACACACACACAGACACACAGAGACAGACACACACACACACACACAGAGACAGAGACACACACACGCACAGAGACACGCACACACACACACACAGAGACACACACAGACACACACAGAGACTCACACAGACACACACAGAGACACACACAGACACACACAGAGACTCACACACACACACACAGAGACTCACACACACACACACAGAGACTCACACAGACACACACAGAGACTCACACAGACACATCTATGTGTGTGTTTCTGTGCAGACGGCTCCATCAGGTGGAGGAGTTTCAGTCCGCTCCGTCTCTTGTCTCTCGGCGGCATCGTGTTCTCCGTCTGCGCTCTGTCCTTCGGCCCCTTCATCGTCATGGTGAGTCTTCCTCTCGCCACAGTAACCGATTCCTGAAAAATATGAAACTTAGAATGAAACACGATGTATAATCTGCAGCGTGCAGCTGGGACACGGAGTTTAAGGAGAAGATTTTTAGATTTAAATAAAAGCACAGCTGAAGCTGCCGGGATGTGTGTGAGACCTGACGGCTGGCGTCTTTATTTCAGGGTCAGCTCCCGCAGGTCCTGTCCCGTCTCTTCCCCTTTAAGCGGGGCCTCTGTCACGCCTACTGGGCCCCCAACTTCTGGGCCCTCTACAACATGCTGGACAAAAGCCTGGCGGTGCTCGGTGAGACTCCACAGCGTCCCGTCTGATCAGTTAACTTTTATTTTCATATTCGTTTTTTACAAATTGCTCCGCTGTGTAGCCTCGACGTCATACACAGCTGCATTTTAATCCTACCTTCCAATCAGATTTTGGTGATAAGTCAAGGAACGTTATGTTAGAAGTGAAGTGTTATTCAGAGTATAGAAAAGCCACTTGCACCACTTGATTGCCTGTAACAGAAATGTCTACCTGTTCAGGTGTGCGTCTGAAGCTGCTGGAGGAGGCGGAGCTTCCTCGAGCCTCCATGACAGGCGGTTTGGTTCAGGAGTTTCAGCACTCGGTCCTCCCCTCCGTCACTCCCTCCGTCACACTCGTCTGCACTCTGCTCTCCATCCTGGTGAGGCGCAACAAACTGACCGATAGGGTTTCACTCTTTTCACTCGTATGAAGTGAAATACTGCAACATCTGCAGGCTGAGGTGGAGAAAACACAGTAGAGATCAGTGGAGAAAACACAGTAGAGATCAGTGGAGAAAACACAGTAGAGATCAGTGGAGAAAACACAGTAGAGATCAGTGGAGAAAACACAGTAGAGATCAGTGGAGAAAACACAGTAGAGATCAGTGGAGAAAACACAGTAGAGATCAGTGGAGAAAACACAGTAGAGATCAGTGGAGAAAACACAGTTGAGATCAGTGGAGAGACACAGTAGAGATCAGTGGAGAAAACACAGTAGAGATCAGTGGAGAAAACACAGTAGAGATCAGTGGAGAGACACAGTAGAGATCAGTGGAGAAAACACAGTAGAGATCAGTGGAGAGACACAGTAGAGATCAGTGGAGAAAACACAGTAGAGATCAGTGGAGAAAACACAGTAGAGATCAGTGGAGAGACACAGTAGAGATCAGTGGAGAAAACACAGTAGAGATCAGTGGAGAGACACAGTAGAGATCAGTGGAGAGACACAGTAGAGATCAGTGGAGAGACACAGTAGAGATCAGTGGAGAGACACAGTAGAGATCAGTGGAGAAAACACAGTAGAGATCAGTGGAGAGACACAGTAGAGATCAGTGGAGAAAACACAGTAGAGATCAGTGGAGAGACACAGTAGAGAATGGTAAATAAAGGCAGTGAGGTAAATAGACTCGGTGGTAAAGACACTTAAAGACGGCGTTCAGCAGGTAACCAGTAGAGTTCAGTGTAACTGTCCTTCCTCTCTGAAGCCGGCGGTGGCCTCCATCTGGTGGCGTCCTCGCGGTGCTCGGGGTTTCCTGCGCTGCCTGCTGCTCTGCGCTCTGGGTTCCTTCATGTTCGGCTGGCACGTCCACGAGAAGGCCGTCCTCCTCGCCATCCTGCCTCTCAGGTGAGCCTGAGTATTGTAGTATTGTATTCCCGTGTCCTGCGACCTTATTCTTCTACGTCTCTTCTTACTGCTCCTCGTGCGTCCGTGTTTTGCGTCCTGCAGCATCCTGGCGGTCGAGAGCAGAGAGGATGCTGGGATCTACCTGGTTCTGACCACCACCGGTCATTACTCTTTGTTCCCGCTGCTCTTCACCCCCGCAGGTAAACGCCACAACAAACAACTCGACCCATTAATGGAGAAGATGATCAGCAGATTGATCAATAATGTGTATTCATGAGTTAATGGTTCAGAATGAGCTCCAGCTGAGCCGACTACAGTAAAATCCTGCTTTTACATTAACGTATGAGTCATAATACTCTAATGATAGAATATATCAATGTACAACAGTCTCAGTCTGAATACTTTAAACATTTTACTGAATGTACTGACGTACTTTACTGTAACAGAGTATTTTAACGGAGTATCTTTTAACGGTTTGGTGCTTTCAACATGTGATTTTTACTGTGTGACATTAGTAAAAATACTCCCTTACAGTAAACGTACTGTAACAGAGTACATTTACAGTGTAGTATCAGTACTTTTACTGTAGTAAAATATCTGAATACTTCCTCCTGAATACTTCCTCCTCCACTGTGTTTCAGAGCTGCCCATCAAAGTGTTTCTGATGCTGATGTTCAGCATCTACTCTTTCACTGCTCTGAGGAAACTTCACAGGTAAAGAGAGTACACACATATACACACATATATATATATATATATATATATGTGTGTGTGTATATATGTATGTATGTATATAATACTTAAAGAATAACGTTTGATCTACAAAGTTGTGTTTGACTCCGTTACCCAGAGTGCTCAGTAATCAGATTACTCTCCTCTCAGCGGTCGTTTGCTCCGCCCCCTCGAGTCCGTCTACCTGATGGGACTGGTTGCCGTGGCGATCGCCTGCGAGGTGGTCTTCCCCCTGTCGCCCTGGCGACAGAAGCTGCCCTTCCTCCCCCTGCTGGCGACCTCGGTGTACTGCTCGGCCGGCGTCTGCCACTGCTTCCTGCGTCTGTACGTCAGCCTGCTGAGGCGGGAGGAGAAGCACAAGCAGCTGTGAGAGGGCGCAGGTCAGATTCCCCCCCCCAAAAAAACAGCAACACACCTACACACGTGCCCCTGAGCAAGGCACCCAGACACCGAGCAGCCAGGAGGAAGTGACTGTCGTGGTTCCAATAACTCTGCTGCTGATCTGTGTTTCTGGCTCAGTTTTAGTCGTTTTTCTTCTTCTGGATTATCGACCAAACACCGACCACATGTCAACAACAACAACAACAACAACAACAACATCCAGAGTAAACATGTCAAATGTGACATTAGTCAGCCGATCGTGTTGTTTACATCATCCGAACTGAACCCTGCTGTGTGTTGCATCATGATAAACACGAGACAAAAACCAACCAGGCAATCTGTAACGCTAATCTGTGGAGAACGATTGATAAAGGTTAATAAAATAAAGGATGAATTCTCCAGCAGTCAGAGCCGACTGGAGAATCAGAGTTACAACAACGTCATATTTTATATACTTGGAGCTCAAGCGTTGACACTACGAGTTATACTAGTAAGTAGTAATCACGTATCGCGTTTACAACTCATTTTACATTCAAAGCTTCACTTAGAAAACCTCGATGGAAGCTTCCGGACCTCCTGTCGGTCGTCCAGCCTTGATGCAAACCCCAGTGCATGCTGGGATAGATTCCAGCCGCTCTCGACCCTTCGTGGGTGGTACCAGTCAGCTGGAAGTTGTTTTATTTATTTAAAACACATTTAAACTCTTGTGAAAACACGTCGATCTCAAACAGGAGTCCCAGAACTCCGCGTGTGTTCTTCCTGCTTACTTTTACGTCTCGGTCGGTTTGAACTGGTCCCAGACTTTCTGGACCAGAACCCAACTCGGCTACAAGAACCTGCAGCCGGTCTCACCTGAGACGTCCAGGTGAACGAAACCAGCTGACCAGTGATGACGAGCCACTTCCTGGTTCTATTAAATATAACGTGGACCAAAAACACAACTGAAAGATTATGTTTGTTTTTCTATATTTTCAAATAAAAGATATGAATTTGTCCTATTTGTGTATTTAATGTTTATTGTTAAATCTTCATCGCTTCACCTTCCAAACAAAACAGAAAAATCATTTTAATAATTCAAAGTGATTCCCAGAACACGTGAATAATACGGGTTATTGATCGGTTAGTCGTCAGTTTATTCAATGAAATGACTCATTTTGTTTAAAAACTTTATTGATAAGGCAACACAAAACATGATTGGTTGAAAGTAACTTACAGACTTTTACACATTTTGACTGTGGAAATCTCTCTATTGCACAATAAGAGCTGTTAGCATTGATGCTAACCTGCAGAACTACCGGTCAGCAGCTTAATGGGCAGAATGGCCTCCGCTGGTCCTCGACTCTAAACCACCAGATCTGAGTCAGCCGTTTCCTCTTCATCCTCCTCCTCCTCCTCCTCTTGATCTCGTCTCACTCGTCATCGTATAAAAATAAAAATCATTCAGTCGATCCCTTTCTAACGTCAAAATAAGAGACCAGTCGCACTAAACTAACGAACGCTGTAAAATAAAATCATTATGTTCAAACATTCAAACATTGAAGCAGTTTCAAACGTTTACTCCAGTTTTTACACAAAAGTCTGCATTTAAAACCTCAAGTAAAAGTAATTATTACCGTCTAAATGTACTTAAAGTACTTCTGTCCTGTGAGAACCTCGTTCCTCTGAAAAGAACAGTTTTCAGCTTTGTGACGATGCTGATCCTTTTTAAAGAGTTTATGTAGCTGAAGAAGAACGAGCATTTTATCATCGCATAAAGAAACACTTCATCCTTCAGTTCATCACAAACATTCAACATCAACACATCTGGAGATACGAGGTTTTCACCAGACAGGAAGGAGACGAAAAACTGTCATCTGAGAAGAAACTAAAGTGCTGCAACTAACGATTATTTTAGAGAAATCTGTTTATTTCTTGATAAATCAAAGTTTGGTCTATGAAATGTCTGACGTCCTGAAATGTCTTGATTTGTCCACAAAGAGAATCAGTTTACTGTCACAGAGGAATACAAACGTGTTCCCATTTAACAAGCTGAATGTTTTTCCTTTAAAAAAATACTCAAACCGATGAACCCATTATCTAAATAGTTGACGATCAGTTCATTGTGCAGCTAAATGTAGTGCTGTAAACATGTTGCCAATCGTATTTGTTAATTTATTTGTCTTGTTTCAGGCCTGATCAAAACGAGTTGACGTCTCTTTATTTAGATTTTAATCACACCTGACCCGGTTTGGTCCGGTTTGGCCCTGATTGGCCTTGCTGGCTCTCTGGACTGGCCTGTAATGGAAAATAGATTTACTGTCCTTTTTGCAGTCGTGGTAGTTTATGAAAGTAGAGCTGTGAGTAGATATATTTTCTGGTTGCGTGTCCTGAAGAAATAAAGCTCTGTCTGTAAATCTGCTCCGTTACGGCTCAGGTCGCTGAACCTTTTAACGGCATTAAGAGGATCAGCAGCTTCTGAGAAACAGACGAGACTCCCAGCATGCTCTGCTCTCAGGAGACGCAAACCGGCCTCTCATCGATGCTCAACACAACGTGGCAAATATCGGTAAAATCAGATGTCGATTGACTAAACGGATGTTTAAAGCAAAGAACTAAACTCTTAAATGAGGTGTTTTTGGACCAGAGGAACTTCTGAGTACTCTGTTCTAAGAACATCCATTTTTATTGTGTCCGCAAGAACAATTGTAGTTCTTAGAAAGTCGTTTTTAAGCTCCTCTCTCAGAGTAGAGATCAAGATCAAAACCAGCGCCGGAAGCCACCAGTTATAAAAACAAACAAGGAGAACCTGTACACAAACCTTTTCTTCAGAAGATGCAGTCTTAAATTGGCGAAGCTTTGTATGAAATCAGGTTCTATCTGACCAAAGAAGAAGTAAAGAAAGCATTCAATGACACCTTTTGGGACAATCTCCTTCCTTGGTGTTGTGGAAACACTTTGGAACTAAAGAGGTGTCGATGCTCGACATCATTTTGGTATCTTTGGAAACTGGAATCGTCACTATTGTTAAAAATCTTTGCACAAACAACAAAAATCTGAAGGACAGATTCGTGGCGGTGGATCTTTTTTGTTGAAGGATCAAGGTGGCTAGAAAACAGAATCATCAAAGTCTTCTTCAAAAGAATATCTTTGTCTAAAATGAATTCGTTTTTCAACGAGTAGCCAGAACAGCCGATCACAGTGCATCGCAAAGTTTTACTTTTTTCAGCGTCCGCTGGTTTCCCGCCGCCTCACTCTGACCACGAAGCATCAGGGGGTGAACAAGTCTTTTCTCTTATTTTGAAGGGGAGTGAGGGGTAAGTTGTTTTTTCTAACTTTTTTTAGATAAGGGTGGATTGGAGGCTTTCTGCTCCCGTCGCCTCACCCCGTCCGGCCCTCCACGATGATGACTAACACCGGCGTCAGGTCCATCAGGCTCTTCAGCATGTCCATGATGTCCTCGTGGTCTCTGGCTCCCTCGATGAACTCCTCCAGGGTCAGCTCACCTGAGTGGTGAGGTCACAAGACGGTTACAGAGCGATTATAATGGAAACTAAATGCATTTTATTTCACCAGGAGAATCCTCTCCAGTACCAATCCTTCATACATTAAATCATACATTAAAGCGAGATGGTTAAAAACATGTAAAACTGTTGATTTCCAGATTTAAGTTTTACATTTGATAACCTGTAGACTAGTTTATTGATTTTGGCAGCTATTTTAGATTTAGTCTTAAGCCTTTCGACGAAAATCTTTATTAGTTTTAGTCACATTTTAGTATTTTTTTATCCTTCATGGTTTTACTCAAACATTTTAGTTTGAATCAACTTTTAGTCAAAATGTTTTCTGTTATTTTAGTCCTTTTGTCAAATGTCCCTTCTCATCACATTGTATTGAATATTTCAGTCAATCTAGTGTAGCCAGAACAATACTTTGTCATATTAGTCCATTTTATTTCACATAAGATTTTATCTTATTATCTGATAAAAAACTAAAGGTTTTGTGATTAGATAATGCAGCTTTGTAGGGATGGGCATTTTTAGGCAAAGTCGAACTTTAACAAATTGTTTGAACAAAGCAAAGACTAGTTTAAAACAAAATGATAAGCTACGTTATAACATTTGTCTTTTCAACAATATGCATGTTTATATACCGTTAAGATTAGTGTTTAGTGACGTCTTAGTCGTGGAAAAACGGTTAGTTGATGAACATATTTTTTCATAGTTTTTAACGAAATGAACACCGTTGTAGACCAGACCAGTTGATTTCAGATCGAGCCTCCTTGAGATTAGAGATTAGATTAGATTAGATTTCGAGGATCTCCAGATCTAAGTTTTTGGAAGCCCTTAAATGTCTGCATTCATTGTATCTTTTAAGGGTTTAGTGACGGTTTAATAACTCTAAACGAAGAGGGGGCTCTTTGCACATCATCCATTAGGGCTTTTATAACATTTCTCTGTACTTTTCCCTGAGCGGTAAATCACAGTATCGTCTGCATACAGTCGGATTCTGCTTCGCTTTCTCACTTAATAATCCCAAACTGAAGGATGGGGCCTTTTTTTCATTTCAGTGCAATATTTAAAACCGTACACAACAAACTAACAAGCTTTAATATTCTTAGAACCTTACCACTAGTTATGTAAAGACTGTACGGTCAGAGAAAAGGTTGCGCTTGTTGTTTCAGCTCCTCATTATCATACTTGATTACATTTTCATCAGCTGTGTTTCCAGCAACTGTTACTGGCAGTAATAGTAGTAGCAGAAACATCCGCCTCATTGGTAGTAATGATAATATCTATGAGCAACTTGTTCTTTACCTTCTCCCTTCACATCGATCTTTTCAAACATGACCGAGACCATGTCCTCTGGGTCGGTGTCTCTGTTCCGTGTAATGTCCTGGATGGCCTGCAGGGGGAACAAGGGCAGTGTTTTTACTTCCTGTAAAGATTTAAAACACTTATTTCTAATCATTTAGTTAAATGCAAGACAAAATGCATTTTATATGAGTCAAAGATTCTGCGAATAATCTGTGATCAGTCGTTGGGAATTTAATGATCATTTGCCAAGAATTAGAAGTGGCTTAACGAAAACAGAAAGTGGCCTCGAGTTCATTTTCCTTATCTCCAACACGTTTTTAACATTTATGTTTTTTCTACTCTCCGTTTCAAGATTTTAAACATCACTTTTCAAGCTGCTTTTTTTTCTTCTTCTTTTTAACATTTGATCATGGGCGGATTATCGCGTGCAACCAAATCATAAAAGTAAAAGTTTTCTTTTTAATTCTGGGTCAAATGAAGCGGAGCTGCAGAGGGTTAAAAGCTCCACAGCGAGGCTGGACTCTCTGAAGTCCTTCAGTCAGTTGATAGATTGAGTCCATTCAGCAGATTATCACTCGTCTAATTTCAGAGCTAATCCAACCCAGACTTCTGTCTGTGAGCGGAGCAGCGGCTTCAGCTCTGATGATTAACACAGTTTCTAGGACATTTTGCATTAAGTGTGTCAAGTATGTTCTTTGCAATACGTTTTTATTTACTCTCCTAAATTTCCTTTAAAGTTATAAAATGCATTTTGCATCGTTCCATCCAGAAATCTTCTGCATCTGTTTTTATACTTGTCCTCTAAATGCAGACGTATTTGTTATATTTTGGAATATTTGAGAATAAAAGGAATTCAATTAAATGCAACAAATTAGTAAATATGTTTCAGAAGAAACGTAATGCTTCACGGATCATGTTTTCTATTAATATAATAAATAAATGTTAATTAACATGTTTTGCAAATTGCAAAATGTTGACATTAAACACTTTAAAAAATGTAATGTTCACATACTTTGTACGTTTTCCCCTGAAACATAATACCGTAACTTTGTATTTACAGCACAACATGGTATTTTGCTCATTATACTTTTACAGGATCGATTTTCAAACATAGAAAAAGTCCAGAATCCAGAAAGGTTCACAATCAAATCTTCAGACCATTATTATTTTATAGAAAATCAACTCTCTAAAATCAAGATTTACTTTTCACTTCACCAAATTCGCAGTTTTCCTCCTAGTTTTTTATTTACTGACAACATCCAGAGGAAAAACAACTTTCAGCTTTAGATCTTTAGTTTCTACACAAACGAGATGTAATCTTTGTTTGATATACACACAGGTCCTTCATTTTTATTTTGACAGGATACTTTCAAACCTTTCTTCTTTCAATAGAGGACAGAAATTACAACTTTTGGACAAACATCAGTTTGTAAAGATGTAACACCAGAAGGAACCTGACAGTTTAGGAAGTTGATTGTTTTATCTCAGTTGTTTAGGTCTAATGATACGTTTCTAATGATAACCAGTAGGCATTATGTACATTTTTAACATGTAACGTTTTTTGTTCACACTCGACGAACAAAGCGCCCCATGAACGACTCTCGCTACGTAGTTCAGAGAATATTATAGATCCAAGACGAAACCGAAGAATGTGCGGGAGGAACGGTTGACTGTTAGTTAAGCCCTGACCGTGGAGCCCACACTGTCACTAACTGTACTACCTGAAGAAATAGCTCATTTTTGGATAAACTAAAAAGAAGCAGACAGAAGATCTACAAAATGTGTTTTAAGAAAATATCCAGGATGTTAAACTGTGGAAAGAGTTTAAAAAGAAAAATATAAAGTGTAAAAGTAAACCTGGAGATCCAGAAGAAACGACATGAAATGAAGGAGCAACACTGTAACAATCATTGAAATACATTCAGTATAGCTTCAGTAGCTAGCGTAGCATAGAAATGCTCACGCTAGCTAACCTAAACATCAGCCCGAGCAGCATCATTTTCATTGTTAGCATGCTGAAGTTAGCATTTAGCTCAATGCTAGTACAGCCTCAGCTGCAGGCTCCATTCAGGACTTCTGTCTTCAGTGGAGTTAGTTAAATTGGAGTTTTATTATTTTTATTTGTATGTTTTAGTCAGACCCTCATTTTTTTTAGCCTATATTAGTTTACATTTTGTCAAATTAGCGGCAAGTATCCCAAGTGCGTTTTTATGGACATTTATTCAGGTTTTGGTTGTTTTGTGTCGATCGTTGCCGACGGTTGAGGTCTCACTGTTTTGTGATTACCGAGAAGATGGTCTCCAGCTCCTCCTTGTCGATCTTTCCGTTGCCGTCCTGGTCGAACAGTTTGAAGTACCACTTTAGTTTCTGGTTGATTTCGCCTTTCAGCATCAGACTGACGGCTGCGATGTATTCCACGAAGTCGATGTAACCGTCCTGCAGGCAGAGAAGAGGGATCAGTTCCTGTGTAGATGTCTTTAATCGAGCTGCCTCATCAGCTCTCAAAGAGAAAGGTTGACTTCATTCGTACAATTCTTTTTACTGATTCCTAATTTACATCTTTACCAGTTTAGACTTTAAATTGTTAAAACAAAGTTGTTGTATGAACAAAATATATGTTATTCTTACAGGTACATAGTTATATATTTATCCAGGGTGGTATTAGTAATTTTACTGTTGCAGAGTATTTTCACAGTGTGGTATTAGTACTAGTTTTTATTAATACTGATTACTTTTAATAGTAGTTTAAAATCCTAGAACTCATCGACCTTCAGACTAAACAAACTGAGGATTGAACCTCATTTAAAATAAAACATTTTATCGGAGCTCTGTGATCCGACGTCCTTCCTCAGAACAGTCGACCTCATCCTCCCTGAACTTCACCGCCACACACTCTCAATCCAATTAGCTCACCACACACACACACACACACACACACACACACACACAGCAGGGATCAATAGCTCTGCATGCACACGCTGTGAGCCAATTAGACAGAGAGCCAATAGAAGTTCTGCTTCGGCCATCTTTGTCCTAAATTCACACAGCAGCAAAACCAAGACAATCATGAGACAATCCACGAGATCAAAATAATAAAAATAATATATATATAACTACAATAATATGATATGATGAAAAACAAAAATTCAGTTTTCAGGTAAACATGACGATGTGAAAACTGGAAACATGTTTTTCTGTCTATAGATGATCAAAAGTATTCTCGACTGGTCTTCACATCCCCAAAGTGAGATCTCATATTTAACATTAATATTCATGTGTGAGTTTTATCAGTAGTCGCCGGCTTGTATACATTATTTTTAATTTCAGGTAAAATTTAAAGGAGCAATGAATTATTTGGTCATTTCATGTTTTGTTCAGCCAACGTGGACTTACAAGACACCAAATATGTATTTTTCGGTATTTATATTTGTCAAGAAAGAACGGAACGTCTCACAGGAAAACGTTGACTTCTCCTACAAATACAATCCTAAAACACAACTCGACAATGTTTTAATAATCATCACACAGTTCTGTTTCTGATTTAAAATGTCGGACTCTGTAGTTTCTACCAAACTGTTCCTGTAGATTTTTCTTCAGTCCTACGGTTACAAAATAAATGTTAAGATAACTGTCCACTTAATGATTGTTTGTTTGGTATTTCTGTCTGTTTTGTCTGCATGTTTAACCGTTTTATTTTTGTCTTCAAAAATATGACAACCCGCCTGAAAGAGCTTATCCTTAATAAATAATAATAGTGAATAACACATTTGCATGCACTGCATGAGCTTCAGTAGAACGTTCACAGCTCAGTTTACTGTAGAAATGTTGGTTTATCAGTTTGAGACACTAAAGTGACTCACTTTGCTGCCTCAAACCAATTTCAACACGTTAACTGATAAGTTTATCTTAAAACAGTAATCATCCTTCGTAATGCACGTTCATTGTTAGTGATGGATGTAAAAAAGAATCCACAGTTTATCTAAAGTTAAAAATGAGGCTTTAGCATTCCAAATTAATCAAATCAAGTGTATATCCTTCAAAATAAGAGTCTTTAGTATAACATTCCCTCAACAAGTGTTCTGTCATAAAGTTACATTACAGAGAGTTACGACATTATGGAAAGCACAATAACCAATTTGATCATAAATTGTTGTTTGTTTTCCATACTTTCTGAGGACTTTATGGACAACATTTCCGAGCCTCTTTACACCAACATTAACTATCCAAATCAAAAGCATAGCTCCAACCCTAACCCTTTATTATAACCTGAAACTTAAAAACCAAGTCTGAACCCTCAAACTGATTTTTGTGTCAAAGCGGGGACCATCAACATATCCTCATTTTACAAAAATGGTCCTAAATCTATATTTTAAATCTATATATCTACACCTTTTGTATGTGTATGTATATTTCTGCAGCTTTTAACATCTATTTCATTCTTTGAAATGCCTGTAGTATAATGATGTAATTCATTCTCACACAGTAACGTGTGTCTACTAAAATGACTCCGCTCTGTAAGTAACACACAGTACGTGAGTATATCTCACACTAAACTTTGCATGAAATACTTAAAGGATATTTAAGATAATTCTCCACATTACAAACCCGCCTGGTTACGTTTTGGGAAAGATTGCAGTTGAGTTTGAATACTAAAATTGCCATTAAATGAATGTTAAAGGGACAGTAGAGATGTTTAGAAGTGTGTTTGTATGAGTTTCACGACAGTAGATGGAGTAATGTGGACGTATTTCAGACACCTAAAATAATCTATATCAGTCATATTTAGAATACTTTCTCCTGTTATCTCTGCTCTCATCAAACACACCAGACTCCATTCACAGAAACATCATTCTACCTCTCAGACCACAGCAGTTGCTGGTTTTACTGCAGATCAGAACTAACCCTTTAAAACTTTAAAACCCTTTGCTGTAGGTAATACTGTACACTGAACTATCCCATTAACCCGGCTTCCTGTGTTTAATACCGCTTCACACACGGTATTAAACCCCAAGTCACTGAGGCCAATTACCTACATGCGTACATACATTTAATTCTCAGCACGACTCCTAAAATATAACAGTTATTGTTTATAAACGTAGATTAACTTTAGTAACATTAACACAACAGCAAGTCGTTTCCAGTGAACAAGCAGCCAGTAAATGAAAACCGACGCTGTTCATTTTAGTTTTATTTGACCGACTGAAATGTTTAAAGTATCAGTATCACAATATTTGTGTTCTTTTACTGCTGGAACTACATGGAGCCAGTAGTACTTTAATGTTGGCGTAAATAGTGAGGGGATATTTTGACTTGAGGAATATTTATATAGTCTCTCACACACACACACGCACACACACATTTATATACATACACACATTTTATATATATATATATAAATAAATAAATGTAGCATATTTAAGTTGCTAAAATAAAGTTATAAATATTTCTTTTTTATAACATTTTTTAAAAGTTTTTAGCTTTGTCTTCTCCAACAAGACTGAATAAAAAATATAGTATATATTTATAAATATTTTATTTTTCTATGGATCAGCCTTCTGATTAACTGCATGAAGCTGATGGGTGTCATGGCAACAGTGAGGCCTAGACTGGTTCTGGTCCAGTTGGACCAACAGGACGCAAAGACTTCCCCAAAAACAGAAAACAATAAAACAGAAAATGCGGTTTAATTCAGAAGCTTAGATTTGAAAAAACGCACCCCGTCCATGTCGAAGGTGAGGAAGACCTGGTCCACGTAGCTGTTGGCGTTCTCCGTCATGCCCTTCAGACCCAGGATGGCCTTCAGCTCAAACAGCGTGATGAGGCCCGACGGAGACTCGCGCATGAACTTGTTGTACCAGTGGTGCATGTCCTCCGCCAGGATGTCGTCCAGGTTCGAGCCGTGGTTCCCCATTTGTCCGATCCGACGGGTGCACCAAGAAAAACCAAAAGGAAAGGATGAGGGACTCTCACTCTGAAGGAGAGGGTTTGGGACAAAGAGAGAGAACCAGACAGTGACCTCGGACAAGAAACGCAGGCCTCTTTTGATCCACAGTGGACGGATGTTTAAAGAACATAAATAAGAGCTCGATAAAGGGGTCTGAAATCCGAAGAAACGCAACAAAAAGAGTCAAAAAAGGTTAGAAATCCGCGGGCTCCACGGCAGGAAGGTGGAGCCGGCCGACATCCAGTGACTCTGCGGTAGAGAGCAAACCTCAGGACTCTCTAACCCTCTTAGGTCCTGCAGGAAATAAATCAAGGATGCACCTAAAATAACTCCCTAATGAGATCAGGCCGCCCAGCAAGCAAAAGGTTCTGCTGCCAGAGGCCAAGCCAAGAGGCTTTACCTGGCGAGGTTCAGCCGAGGAAGGAGGGCTGTCCCTGGAAGGAGGCTGGTTATATAACAGGTTCACCCGGAGAGGAGAGGTTCCCTGCTGTGAAGCCGAGGAGGGGACAGACGGGTCCAGGTCATGTGTGGACACTTCAGCAGGCAGGATGATGGGTTTCAATAGAAGCTGAAGCATCAAACAGTGGTGGTCAAGTACTGTGCTCAAGTACAATAACGTGATACTTCTTTTTATTGTGAGAAATCCTAGAAAAAGACATTATTATTTTTAAAACCTTCAACCCTGGAGCTCTTCATCTGAAGATGAGCTGAAAGCTACAAAGACAAAACCAACATAAAGATTGCTTCTTGCTGTATCTCCAACATTGGTCTATAATGAGCTCAGAGCTGCTGGTAGTGATCCAGTTAAACCATTTAAAGCCATAATGACAACTTCACAGAAACACTGGCAATCTGACAGTCTGATCTTTTGTCTGCTTAGTTTAAACAACTATATCATTTAGATTTTTTATAACAATTACATCTTGTTACATGAAATATAAATATGTAGTAAACAAGGACAAGGTCTCGATATAACAACCACAAAGAGACACAAAATGACCACAAAGATTTTTAAAACAATAAATATTTACATAACCTCAGAGACGCAAAATGAACATAAAGAGACACAAACGACGTCAAAGAGATTTAAAATGACGTTAAAGATCTGAAAACAACCTCCAAGAGACACAAAATGACTACAAAGAGCTGCAAAAAGACATTCAAAGACACAAACAACCACTAATACACCACAGAGACATGTTGAACGACCAAGAAGAACAACCACAAAGACACGCAAAATGATGATAAAGATATGCATAACAACCTCCAAGAGACACAAAATAAGCACCGAAATGCTAAGAGACATCAAACAACCACAAAGACACCGAAAATGACCACACAAATTGACCAAATGGCATCACATTTGTCATACTCACTCAGAGATCAATTCTGCATGTCCACCAAATGTTGTCGCAATGTCACAAAGCGTTCAAAAGATATGACATTTTTTGTAATAGAAGCCCTGCCCACATTTGAGCCAACGTTAACCTTAATGCACACGAAGCCCCCAAATTTGGGGGCTAGAGGGGCGGCGACAGAGTACACACATGTAGTACAAATCACCTCTGAGAACGAATAAAATGATATTTTATGACATATCATATACACACGTAATGAAGAAATTCAGATAAAATGGACCATGTAAGCTATTTTACTCACTCAAAAACATATATATACACAAAGTACTACTATATACTACAAGTTGTACCTCAATTTGACTTGTTTTACGCCAGGACACGGCGAGCTATGTTCTCCGTTACCGATCCCAACCAAAAACTACGGCACTTTAACAGACAAACCGCGTATCAAAGAGCACGAGGACTCCACACTGACTCCAACCATATCTTCCAAATTCTTCTCCTTCAAACCATTAGAAAGTTACTATCCCTCTGCCACAGATCAACACACAGCCAAACAGCAAACAATTGTAAACGCTTCACACCTTGAGACGGTTTTCTGGAAGTAAATCGCCAAAAATAAAGAAGTAATCCTGTCAGCCATGTGCTGCCGGTCTCTCTGCTTCGTCTCTACGAGCTTGTATGAAGGTTAGGTTGTCTTTTTCATTTTGGCCAATGGGTTTGACCCTTGGGGGTGCGCCACGGTTTTTGGGATTTTTATTGGCTTAAAATTCTGTCAATCAATTCAAAGAATGTATCATCACACTCATTGGACTCTTCCGGGTTCAACGCTGTGTCGTAGGCGAAAATCTGCCAATCACAGGCTGTGTGAGGTTCAATGAAGTCTGTGGAACTGGAACTCAGGTGAGGATGATTTGTTTTACAGGTTTATATAGAGCCCAGGCTCTCAAAATGATGCCAAACTGCTGTATTAGATAGATTGAACACTATTGGTGATAAAAGAAGTGAAATATATAGTTATATAGTATATACAATTACAATAAAACAGCTGAAAATGCTGCTTCCAAAATCAGAATTGACGTCGGCTGACCTCGGCTGACCTGTACAAAACATCGATATTTCTGGCCTGCTTCACTTTATCAAAGCCACATTTTTTTTGAGACTACTGACATGACTACTGCTATGTTTTGGGAGAGTTTTTAGGCGAGCCAGGGCCTCATTTCAAGAATAAAACACCAATAAATGTGCTTTTCTTTCAGGCGGACCTGAAAATGTTCAATGTGAGCTGTGTGTTATATTCATTCAGCATTAACCAGTAACATATACACTGATATGTACACATATTAACAAATCTCACAAGTGTTAGTGTTATTATGCCATTGAAATTATTCAAATAGACCTTGTAGTTAGAGAGAGGAGAGCCCCTTTGAGTATGGGTATCACATTTTCGAGCAGAGGCCTAAAAATAGGGCTTGTGTTAAAGAGGTGGGACAGCTATAGCAAAAAGGTATAAAACATCAAAAATCCCAAATTTTCCCTGCTTGGGGAGAAATGTTCTCTACAAAATTTGGTGACAATTGGTCAAAATGTGGTGGAGGAGCAGCAAAAGAACATATTTGGACATCATTTAAAATGGCGGAAAATCTGTAAAATAGGCATGACTTGTGAAGTTTGTCGTTTTTAGCGCCACCATTTACCCAAATTGCACGATATTCGGCACTGCACGTCTTTTGGTCCTGGGCATTAAAACGTGGAGTTGATCTGATAAACAAGGAACGTGACGAACAAACCCACAGAAAGATGGACACGAGATACTTTAAGTTCAATTAAATTCACTTTCAACTAGAACATTAATCTGTTCATTGTGGACAGTTTGAACTTCTCAACCCTGTAACTCCTAAAATCAGAGCCCGGACTGAGCATCAGCAGCTTAACTGAGAAACAATGTCAGAGTTAATCAGATAAGACTGTCAGCGGCTCCTCAGGTTAAATCAGAGTTGAGCTTTTCATCAGCCTCCACAAATGGAAAAATCACTTTTATTGATTCCCAATGTAAAGTTCCCATCGTCCTGTTGAAGGAAGGTGGAGATGGTATTCATATACTTAACTTCAGTAGTTGCTTTATGGTCTGTTTGACTCTAAATGGACCATCATTTACTAAATGAACATCATGCTGTATTAAGATAAGATAAGATAGACTTTATTGTCCTGGAAGAAATTTGTCTTGGAGACATACATACAGTGTCTGCTGTTAAGACAATACAAGTAACAAGTATTGAAGAAGACTTGAAACTAGAGGTTGAGACCATAAACTCATGTTTACAATGTTTACTGAGGTAATAAATCAAGAGAGAAGTAGAGTCATTTTCTCATAGACTTCTATACAACCAGAGGAGTCGCCCCCTGGTGGACACTAGAGAGAATGCAGCTTTAACACATGAAGCTTTGACTTAAAGAACCGGAGGTTGCCGCTTGATCTCTTTGTATTTGTCTATTTGAGCGAATAACGTTTCAACTGGTCCGCACCACCAATGTTCACCAAGTTCATAATTTACCACGTTCACCATCTTGATAAAAAATGGTCCGATTTTTACAGTAATGTCCCTTTTGGGACGCGTTACTATGAATCCCACTGCTGCTCTTGGCTAAGCCCGCGCTGTGTGGCATTCAACCACTCGGATTGGCCAAAACGTCCATGCTCGCAGACAGTCTGCTAAACTTATTTGTTAGCAACAGGCTATCCTACCTAATCAGGGTTAATGGGTAACCTTAGCCAACCTTCTCTTCTTCAAACAGCTACTCTGGGCCGGTCTTTCCAAGAAATGTGGTGGGAATCATAATTTAGCCTCTGGGAAGTGTAGGTTACTTGTGGGCTCAGTCTGTGACCTTTTGATCCATGAAGCACAATGTTTTCAGACTCCATCGCGGTGTAGAAAACAGCTGACGGAAACACCTGTTGTATACATGGGTCTCCCAGCATTCCTCTGGGTTTTTGGCAGCAAATCTTCAGTTTCCAGAGTGGCAGCCTTTTTCTGTTGATCTGTTTAATTTCTGGCAGCAGGGAGACTGGACCTGCGTGTGTCAGAGGATCAAACAGATTATCCAGAATAAGATTAAAATACAGCGAGCAGCTCTCACCGTTTCTGTTTCAGACTCGTCTTTTCCAGGTACGAGTTAGATTAAGAGTTACCGAGTCATGTGGAGACGTGCCAGCTGTGGAAAATCCCACTTGTCATCACTCCCACTGAGCTGTAAGTACAGTTTCAACACTAACTCACCTTTTGTTTCATGTCCTATTTATTATGAAGAGTTTAAACCCTCCACCGAAAAATACAAATAACATAATAAACAAACCATGTAGATATTTTTCTATATAAATATCACAAAAATGTTGTTTGTGTTGAGACTTTTTGTGTTTGTTTTGAGTCTTTGTGTTTGTTTTGAGTCTCTTTGTAGCTGGATCTTTTGCTGTTTGAATCTCTTTGCGGTCATTTTTGAGTTTTTTGTGTTTGTTTTCAGTCTTCTTGTGATAATTTTGCTTCTCTTTGTCTGTTTGAGGTTGTTTTGCATCCCTTTTGAGTCTCTTTGTCGTCAGGTCTTTGTTTGTTTTAAATCGTTGTGGCTGTTTGAGTATCTGTGTGTGTTTTGAGTCTTTTTGTGGTGATTGTGAGTCTTTATGGTTGTTTTTTATTTCTTTGTGTTCTCACTGAAGTAGACATTTGAATACTTCTTCCACCGCTTCAGTATGAAACAAGGAACATTTTCAGAAAAAGAACATAGACACAAAGACAAACTTCAATGTAGCAAAAATATGCATTTTAATATCAGTTTCAAACTTAAAGGCACAATGTGACGCCCACACAGCATTTAGAGTTAATGTACCTGCTCCGCTGTGTGTCTTTGTACAGTTTAAAATAATAAAGAACTTCCATAGCTGGTAGTTTATGAATGTTTGGAATGAAGGCTTTAACTGAGCAAACACACAAACAAAAGGATTTCAAGACAAGCATGCATCTTAATTTGAAACTTTACATTTTGTTGAACAATTCAAAATAAACGGGCACTAAAAGCACACGACATCATCATCATCTTCATCATCATCATCAGTCACAGCTCTGGATGCGCAAAAATATCAAGAAAACATGAAATAAAAAGGAACAGATCCAGCGTTGCAGCGTAAAAAAAGCTTTCAGTCGAGGATTAGTAAAAACAAATTCACGTCAATCGTTTTCAGGATTTTCTTTTTTTTTATATTCCCAAATTACATCAGTGATTCTTTAAAAAGATAAGCTTGTGAATCCACAAGTCGGTCACTATTTCTTGCTTCGTCTTCAGAAACCGCGGTGACGGAGTTTCATAAATATTCATTCTCACGGAGTCCAGACTTTCAGGCCTCGCTGCTGCAGGGTTTCCCTCCCGGACTCCCAGGGGCTCATCGGGCTGGACTCTGACTCGTCGTCTCCTGTTGGAGAAAGAACAGAAAACGCTTTAACCTAAAATCACTGATTTGTTTTGTCTGCTTGGTTTCAGCAGAAACGAGCTTTGAACTCAACATCAGCTTTGAAGTTGTTTCTGTAGACGGAGCTCAAATTCATCAAGACACAAATACGTGAAGCAAATTAAAATCTTACTAAAATATCTTCTGAATTATAAATAAAGATCAGGTTCTCTCTGCAGTCCAGTTGAATACATTTGACAACAATAATAACCACATCATGTGCAATATTACTTCCATTGTACTCTGTGCAATATAATCAATATCACTTTCACTATCATGCTCAATATTATTACTATTTTAGTTTTTGATGCTAGTATCACTTCTAATACTTTATATTTCTACTCTTGTATTTGATCTTTGTTACATTTAACTTTTTGTATTTTAGTCGAATGTTTTACTTTATTTATTTACCTTTCTCTTATTATTGTTTCCACTGGTGTCAGTGTTACTACTTTTACATTTAATAATCCTTATTCTATTGTTCATATATGTTTATCATTTATTCTATTGTTCATATATGTTTATCATTTAATCTATTGTTCATATATGTTTATCATTTGTTCAATTGTTCATATATGTTTATCATTTGTTCTATTGTTCATATATGTTTATCATTTGTTCTATTGTTCATATATGTTTATCATTTATTCTATTGTTCATATATGTTTATCATTTATTCTATTGTTCATATATGTTTATCATTTGTTCTGTTGTTCATATATGTTTATCATTTATTCTATTGTTCATATATGTTTATCATTTGTTCTGTTCATATATGTTTATCATTTGTTCTATTGTTCATATATGTTTATCATTTGTTCTATTGTTCATATATGTTTATCATTTGTTCTGTTGTTCATATATGTTCATCATTTGTTCTATTGTTCATATATGTTTATCATTTGTTCTATTGTTCATATATGTTTATCATTTGTTCTGTTGTTCATATATGTTTATCATTTGTTCTATTGTTCATATATGTTTATCATTTGTTCTATTGTTCATATATGTTTATCATTTGTTCTATTGTTCATATATGTTTATCATTTGTTCTGTTGTTCATATATGTTTATCATTTGTTCTATTGTTCATATATGTTTATCATTTGTTCTATTGTTCATATATGTTTATCATTTGTTCTATTGTTCATATATGTTTATCATTTGTTCTATTGTTTCTATCTTTGATCAAACTCTGGCACAATCATGTCCTTCTGGATTAATCATATTTTATCTTCTTTTAGACTATATTGTATCATTTCTGTAGGAATCACCTCTTTCTTTTCCTCGTCTTTGCTCATTGTGTTTGTCTTTCCTTCAGTCTGTTTTTCTTCAGAGTTTTTCTCCTCCTCCTCCTCCTTCTCCTCCTCTTCCTTTCTTCCTGATGAAGATCCTTCTCCCTTTGATTTTTCCGTCTTCTTCTCGTCTTCTCGTCTGGTCTCGACGTTTATCTCTGACTCGTCTTCTTCGTGAGATTTGTCCGTTTTGTCCTCTCTCCCCTCGTCTGTTTCACCTCCTCCTGTTGTTGTTGTTGTTGTTGTTTCGTCCTCTGCTTCAGTCGCTTCCTCTCCCTCGATGGCGACGCCGACCTCGTCTCCACTGCTGGACGTCCTGTGGCGGCGGGACGGAGGGCGTCGCCGGATGGAGTGGCGAGCTCGGCCCTGCAGAGGGAACCAATGGGAGCGGAGACAGACGGGTGAGGTCATTATATTCTCACGTTATCGCCTTTAGCTTTAGAAGCTTTTCAATTGGTAGAAATGGATTAAATTCCTCAAACGGTAATTAGAGTCAAAAGCTTAAAGCCCTGTTGTTGGTAATAACGCCAAATAAAGAACTTCTAATGTTAATTAATGTGATTAAATATCTACTGTTTGGTTCTCCAAACAACAGATGATGAACCAATGGACACAGACATGAAGTGGACCAATGAAAACGCTGGTTTTGATGGACTCAGGTGGAACATCCCTTTAACTCTGACAGACCTTGATGCTGGTGTTCGACAGGATGGATCCCTCCTCCACTGTGGGAGGGGCTTCAAAGGAGGCGGGGCCTTCCTCCTCAGTCCATGGAGAGGTGGTGTTGAGCGGGCTGGCGGGCGGCGGCGGCGTCGTGGACGAAAAAACCCCAAAAACCGGGGCGGAGCCGGGGGAGGGCGGGGTGAAGGCGGGAGGCAGCAGCTTGAAGCCGGGGCTCTTTGGAGAGGGCAGCAGGGTCGTGGGAGAGAGAGCGAGGTTGGCCTTCACACACAGAGAGAGAGAGAGAGAGAGAGAGAGAGAGAGAGAGAGAGAGAGAGTGTGATGTCAGAGTGCAGCTCTCCGTCCACACCAGCAGAGAGCAGCAGAAACCAGATGAACTCACCTGGAGCTTCTCGATCAGAGCAGAGTTCCTCTTGGCTTTGGCAGGTAGAGGTGAGGTGACACCTGGTGGCTGCTGACACACACACACACACACACACACACACATTTCTGTTGTCATACTCTCATGGTGGTCACTAAAGTGGACCTACAGTCGTGGACAGATTTAAATCTGATTGTTTGTTGGTATCAAAGGTTCCATGTCTCTCTCTTACCTCCTGGTCGTCTCCGGTGGGTTTGGGGAGCTGTAGCGAGCGAGGGGGTCGTCGTCTGACCGGCTTCTCCTGCTAAACAAACATTAGTGCAGTTGTGTTAAACCACTATAGTGTTACAGTATGACTGACTAACGGCTTCTAGCATCTACTCCAGTAATTAGTGATTTAGTTTTAGTGCTGAGATCAAAAGTTCATGTTAGTTTTAATCAACATGAACCTTTTTATTTTCAGTCTAGTTTTACTTGACTAAAACATTTTCCTTTATTTATTTTGGAACGCAGTCTTTACAGTAGATACTTATTATAAAGACAGTCTACATGTCAGAGATCAGAGTCAGGAGGAGGTCGGCCTGTTGGTATGATGGATTATTGAAAACATTTCTTGGAAAAAGTAAATCAAACGACCACAAAGAGACGCAACACGACCACAAAGAGGCAGCGCTACTGCTGCAAAGAGACAAAACAATTACCTCAAAGTAAAGCAACACAACTACAACGCGACACATTACCACAAAGAGATGCAAAACAACCACAAAGAGACGCTAAATTACCAAAAATGACACTCTTCTGGGTAATTAATCAGATATCTTCAGTTGGATTTATTTGGACAGCGACATGTAACGAGCATGTGAAATAATCACCCGACACATACTGTATGCATCCTAATGAAATATGTATCTGCTACTGAAATAGATTTCACATGTTGTCGATAATTCACGTCTCGTGTCTGAGCTGCAGAGAATCATAAAACATGGAACAGTTCTTTACCAAAAAGAGACATTTGATACTGAAACAGTCACAAAATGCTGCTCCTGACCCATTTCCTGTTTCTCTTCTTCTTTTGCAGCACACTGACACGTGACTGAGACGTTTTATCACAATATTTCAAAGTAAACAACAACGTCTAACACAATATATACTGTACATCTAAATACATCGCCTGATTTACTTCAACCGTGTTCACTGTGTAATTTAAAGAACCATTCCAGCGTTTCTTCACTTTACATGTTGGTGCATTCAAGGACGCTCCGACACCTCAGTTTCACAGACAGATTTGACATTTCACAGCAGGACGTCAGGGGTGGATTCAGAATCGTTATTGTCCACTTTGAGTCCCCTTGTGGTCATTTTGTGTCTTTTTGTAGTTGTGTTCTTTGTTTCTTTGTAGTCATTTTTAAACTCTTTGTAGTCATTTTTAAACTCTTTGTAGTCTACGGAGTCTCTTTGTAGTCGTAGACGTTCTGAGGATCATGAGTGTCTCTTCGTAGTTGTCTTGACTATTTATTTTTGAGGTTTTGTTTCCAGGGATGCTGGAACATTTGTCCAGTTCAATAATCCGTCCCAGACTCTGTGTGACGTGTCTACACTCTGGTGTCGACACGTATTTGCTGATACACGGACATTAAACTCACCGTTTCATTGCCGGCAGCATCGTGTGGACGAGACGAGTCTTTGAATCTTCCTGCAAGTTCAGCCACCGAGCGCCGGGACGGAGCCTCCTCCTGAGGGAAGGAAAGGAGACACGAGGTAAACAAGATTCATTTCCTTCATTAAAGATCTCGGATGCTCAGCACACTCGTCGAGCTGCAGGGTGTCATTTGACATGTACAACATAAACGTCCCATTTCCATTTCATTATATGTTGTACAACAGAGTTACAACACATTCAATGATAGAAAGTATTCATATACTGAGAGTAGTAAGCTCTATTTCTCCGTTTTTCTCCATTTTGTTCGTGATGCGACGTTCATCATTATTCATGATGAGCAAAGATCTAACCGATAAAACTACACAAAGCACAGATTCTTTTAACCTTCATGAGTTGTAAAAATGTGTTTAAATTATGTAAATCAAGTTGTTTAACAACTGAGAAAACACCAAAGTCAGCCTTGTGTTCATAATTTCACATTTGTCCGAAGTGACGTACAAATACGAGCAGCAGTTTCCATTATATATATAATATGTTCTCTTCAAACTACAAAATAGCAATGCATGCTGGGAAATCACACTGATCATGTTTCTTTAGAAACTTATTACTCATTCATCAACAATTCATCCAATAACAAGACTTTAAATCAGCTGAACTTAGAATTAATTAGACTTGCATGTTTACATTAAGTTAATTAAATAAAGGTTTAAACACTTAAATAAAGGGCGGAATCAGGATACGCTCTCACTCCCAATGCTGCTGCTCCTCGTGTTCTAGTACTTTTACTACGAGTGCTACTACGACTACTGCTCTTGCTGCAGGTTACTTCCTGTCTGCGGAGGCCGCGTGTAGAATGAAATGTGAGCGTTATCGTCAGGAAGGCAGCTCTGAGACAACATGACAACATGTTTTCTGACCCGTTTCATTGAACATAACCACATTATATACTAATACGTATTATTAGTTGAGGCAGAGCTCAAACCTGACAACCTCACTATGAGATCAGGACTTCAACAATTAGCTCTGATGCTAACGGCTGCTGAAACCAGAATGTCTCAGTTTGGCATAGTTGGCGGTACAACCCTAATATCTCCTTTAATCATTCTGTTCCTGCACCTGTTTAATAAACAGCATGTAAAGCACACAGAGTACGAGTTGTTGGAACTGTTTTTTGATTGAGCTAAGCTAGCAACACAGCGGCAGAGACTCTTAAGACAGTGGTTCTCAACTGGTCTGGCTGCGGGACCCACCATCAGCCCTTAATGACAGGCCGCGACCCACATGTTCAACTTCTCAAATGTCTTTAAAGTAAAGATGGAGCAGTTTGAACCTGAGCTGAACATGTTCCTCTGCAGTCGTAGTGTAGGAGCTCTCTTATGCAGAGACATTGTTCCTGTCACTAAACTCACTGAGGTTTCTCCCTCTTTTGTCCTCAATGTAAGAAAATCCATCTCTCATGTAGTCTCATGTAGTCTCATGCAGTCTCATGTAGTCTGATGCAGTCTCATTTTGTCTCATGTAGTCTCATGCAGTCTCATGTAGTCTCATTTTGTCTCATGTAGTCTCATGTAGTCTCATGCAGTCTCATGCAGTCTCCTCATGCAGTCTCATGCAGTCTCATGTAGTCTCATGTAGTCTCATGTAGTCTCATGCAGTCTCATGTAGTCTCATGCAGTCTCATGCAGTCTCATGTAGTCTCATGCAGTCTCATGCAGTCTCATGTAGTCTCATGCAGTCTCATGCAGTCTCATGTAGTCTCATGCAGTCTCATGCAGTCTCATGTAGTCTCATGCAGTCTCCTCATGTAATCTCATGCAGTCTCATGTAGTCTCATGCAGTCTCATGCTGTCTCCTCATGCAGTCTCATGCAGTCTCATGTAGTCTCATGCAGTCTCATGTAGTCTCATGCAGTCTCATGCTGTCTCCTCATGCAGTCTCATGCAGTCTCATGTAGTCTCATGCAGTCTCATGTAGTCTCATGTAGTCTCATGCAGTCTCATGTAGTCTCATGCAGTCTCATGCAGTCGGTGTCGTACTTGCGTTTTGCTCAATTAGCATGAAAACAAACTTTGAGGGTGTTCTTCTATGCTGTGAAATGACGGCTGTCTATTAGCATTACAAGGCATTAACACCAAATACTGTTAAGGATTTTGAATAACTCCGCTGCATAAAAAATCCCCTTCAAAATAAAAGCACAGGATTTTTTTTTTTTTCAGTCAAAAGCCCACGACCCACTGAAAACGGGTCCGCGACCCACCAGTTGAGAATCACTGCTCTAGGATACTTAAAACAACCTCAGGGCGAGTGTGTATCAACACAAAATCTGAAAACGACCACAGAAAGAGGCACAATGGCTACAAACATACTCAAAATGAGCACAAAGAGACGCACAGGTTGTTAGCATAGCTCGCTGTCTGTGCTGTTTATTTCTACTGCTGCTGGTGCTACAGCCTCCTTTAGTTGCTCGGTAGACACCGTCGTGATCCCTCACTGGCTTCCCACCAATGAAAACTGTAACAAGTAAATCATCCAAATGTTTTGGAGCTGAAAAAACTGAAAATATCAACAACTTCAGTCCGAAACTGTTGTTTCAGTGTGAACATGAGGACACGTCTATTAACGGATTCAGACAACTACACACACACACACTCACACACACTCATACACACTCACTCACACACACACTCACTCACACACAAACACACACTCTCTCACACACTCACACACACACACTCACTCTCACTCTCTCACACACACACACACTCACTCACACACACTCAGCTGTTGACGTGATGTTGATCCACGTCCATTTCAGCTGAAGGTCTCACATTGCTGACATTCAACAGATAATGTAATCACATCGCCTGAGGGACAGACACACACACACACACACACACACACACACACACACACACACACACACAGGGCCGTACTCATTCTTTCCAGTGTGTAGTCAACTGATGGCAGAAACTGAAGAAAAAATAACCGTTAAACCACTTCCTCTTTCTGTGTGTGTGTGTGTGTGTGTGTGTACTTTTAGATTTCATATTATTAATAATCAATATGTTTAACAGCTCCATGAGGCTTTGACACAGTAGTGATGATGATGAAGGTGAGCCTTCGCTCTGCTGGGTGTTGTCGTCTCGTTGACAGTAAAACAAAGATCAAAAGTAACCGAATGATGCGACTTCAAAGGTCCACCTGCTCGCTGTACACAGCTTTCAGACACATTTCCTGGTCTTCATCAAAGTCAACGACTCAAAACACGTCACAACAAAGTATATTGTGTCTTCTGTTATTATTGTACTTTATACTGTACTACATCTCAGAGGTACATGTTGTACTTTATACTGTACTGCATCTCAGAGGTACATGTTGTACTTTATACTGTACTGCATCTCAGAGGTACATGTTGTACTTTATACTGTACTGCATCTCAGAGGTACATGTTGTACTTTATACTGTACTGCATCTCAGAGGTACATGTTGTACTTTATACTGTACTGCATCTCAGAGGTACATGTTGTACTTTATACTTCAGCAGAAACAGACTCATTTTACTGAGCAATCAATACTTTTACTTTAACTACATTTAAAAACTTTTACTTCAGTGAGGTTTTGAATGCAGGACTTGTACTTGTAGCGTGGTACTAGTACTTTTACTGCAGTAAAGGCTCTGAATACTTTGAATTCGTTCAACAGTACAAATTATGTGGGTCAAAGTTCACTCAAGTTGAAAATAATTTAAATTGTAGTTTTAAATTATTTTGTAGCTCAAATAGACTCTAAACAGAATAAATACATTTGCATACGAAGTCTATGACTTCACCACAGACTCTAATGGAGGTGCGTCAGTGACCTGCAGTAACCTCTCGGTCAGATAACACACACACACACACACACACACACACACACACACACACACACACACACAGTTATTTTACTTTAATAAAACTCCAGATAAAAAACACAAACCTCACACTATTTTAAATACGTTTCATTGATGTTTTTTCAGTCTTAAAACTTCATTATCATATTTTTAAACTTCACAAATGAAAAAGGGGAAACTATCATTTTTAAACCTTTCCACTAAAAGAAGTTCACTGACTCGTTTTCACATTTCCTGCGCGGGATCGTTCTCATTTTTCCGTGGATGTCGGACACGTTCGTCACAACGAGAGAAATGTCCTCTGATCCACAAATATGTGGTGCGTTCAAAGTGCCGTTAGAAAGCTCCGACATCCGGCCATCGACGGGGTCAGTGTGGAATTTAAAAAGAGGGAAACACGATATCTTCTCATAAATCTAATATCTCATCAACACGTTGAGCTGTTTGTGAGCTCAGCGAGTTACTATTTATATTAATATTTTACGTTTTATGAAATAAGGTAAATCTGTACTTTCCTCGCTGCAGAAAACACAACTGTTGCAATTCATTAAACTGCAAAACGTTACGTTAATGCACAAGTACAACTAGAATACAGACACTGAATGACCTGACGACACGCCTTCTTATCTCAGAAAATCTAACCTGCAGATTTATTTAATATCAGATCACAAAAACAACAAAAACAAATCAGAAATGAGCAGAAATGTAATTAAGTGTAGTGAGAGTGATTCTACACGTAAGAAGAAACAAACAACAAACAGCAGCAGAGAAAAGTTTTTTACCTCCATCCTGCTCGTCGTCTCTCGGCTGCCTCCTTTATGTCGAGGACGTGTGAAAGAGAGAGAGACGGAGAGACGGAGAGAGAGAGAGAGAGAGAGAGAGAGAGAGAGAGAGAGAGAGATGGCCTGCAGGTTAAATATAGAAGCAGAGTCACTATAGACACATAGTGAGAGAGAGAGAGCAGCTCATGTTCAGTCACGTGATCGTTTCTCTCTTCTTCTGCATGTTGATTAACAACATTGGATTTGTGTTCAAACCGTCACAGGAAGTTGGCGTGAAGTGATCATATCTGGACTGAGGAGGAGTGACGTAGAGACGCCGTATACGTCTCTGGTAGAGACCTGTCAATCACTGTGTAGCCCCGCCCTAAAGCATCCCCTGCTTTATGGTCTGTTTGACTCTAAATGGACCATCATGTACTAAATGAACATCATGCTGTATTGAAGAAGACTTGAAACTAGAGATTGAGACCATAAACTCATGTTTACAATGTTTACTGAGGTAATAAATCAAGAGAGAAGTAGAGTCATTTTCTCATAGACTTCTATACAACCAGAGGAGTCGCCCCCTGGTGGACATTAGAGAGAAGTAGTGTCATTTTGATTTCAGCAGCATTTTAAAATACACTTTGGTTAGTTTATGTAAAATGTATGTTTTTAAAAAGAAGTCATTTCAAACAAATCATGTGATCTCTTCACTGTCAAACTAACGTTATTGTAGATTATCTTCTAAACGGTTGTGTTCTCAATGTCTCCCACCACCAAACTTCCATCGGTTCCCTTTTATCTGAATGAAAGTCAGATTCTTGTGTCTCGCTGCAGATGATTCATTGCGGTCAACATCACATCAGCTTTAACCGTCATAATAGTTTATTACCTCATGACATGTAAATAAAACATGACCCAACACGGGTTATCTCTCTGCAGCACGTTTTACGTCTGCAGGTTGAAAGACATCAACCTAGAATCTGGTGGATAGTTTTTTTAAATTGTGTACTAAAATGCACTAAAATGCACCAGAATTGTCCTTAACATTTTTGTTGCATTTGAGTTAATCAAACCTCAGATTTTCTTCCAGAATGCAATGCAGCTATTTCGTCTCTAATAAGACAAAAACGCTTTTTATCAACCGCAGAATAAACGTCTGTTTGACCACAAAGTCACTGAAACGTCTCCAGCGCCTCCCTTTGACCTTTTAATCACACCTTTTGGGTGTTTCTGTTATTTTGTCCACCCCCTGTTAGTGTGGGTGGTCTCTCTCTTCTTGAGGAACCTGCAGGCTGTTGTTGCTCTGCAGGAAGTCTCCTTCGCTCTAAAGGGAAGTTGAGTCACTCAACTTTCATTTCTCCTTTTGTGTTTCTTCACTTCTGAAGAGTTTTAACAACTTCTCTCTGGTTGCATAAGAGCAGAATCTGAAACCAACAATTCTGGTGAATTTGAGGGCCGAAGAACAAGAAGGAACACACCACAACAAAAAGATTTCTGAATGAGCTTTTGAGTGGTGGACTCGGTGTAGGCAACATTCTGGGATGTGAAACAGTTTTTAAAGATACTTACAGACGAACAAAACAATTTGTAAAGTCACCTGTTTGTGTCAAAACGATGTCAGGTGTGTGTGTCCGTTTATCTTCTGACCAATCAGTGTTGGCGGTTTGTCCTCTGAGCAGAGACACAGGACGTGGTTGGAGGGGGAGGAGTTGTGAAGGAGGGAAACCATATAAGGTGAAATCAATACGACAGGAAATGTGACCAGAAACACGTTACACAACATCACAGCTTCTGACAACACGTGTCAGAAAATAAATAATTGTAAAATACAAACCGACACGACGGCAGTAACGTAAAGATCTGAGACGGTTTTTTTATATTTGACCAAAAATGTGTTTATAACAGAGGTTTGGAGTCAGACTTGAGACCTAAATCATAACTTCTAGTGATTAATGATTGAAATCAGGATCGTTAAGTCTGACGCAGGACTCGTTTGGATTCATGTTACTTGACTTTGGACTTTTTGGTCAAGTCTTAAACTTGACTTGGGACTCATTGATTTAACTTGAGACTTGGCTTAGGACTTTTTAGGGTTAACTGGGAACTTGACTTGGAGCTTATTACTCTTAAATTGTGGGCGTTGACTGAGGACTGGGGACTTGACTCAGGCACTTGTTGGTCTTCTCTTGAGACTTGTTGTCTTCAATCAGGGTTTGCTAGTTTTCATTTGCGACTTATTGGTCGTCACTTGAGACTTGACTTGGGTGTCATTGGTTTTGACTAGGGATTTGACTTGGGCACTTGTGGCTCTTGACTTGGGGCTTGGCTTGTGAATCATTGTCTGAACTTGGGACTTGTTGTCATGATTCAGGACAAGTTGGCCTTGATTTGGGACTACGCTGGTCTTGAATTGGGACATGACTTGGAACTTATTGGTCTTAACTCGGGACTTGTTGGTCTTGACTTGTGGGACTTGTCGGTCTTAAATTGTGCGACTTATCGTTCTTAACTCGGGACTTGTTGGTCTTAACTTTTAGAACTTGTCGTTCTTAACTCGGGACTTGTTGGTCTTAACTTGTGGGACTTGTTTGTCTTAACTTGTGGGACTTGTTTGTCTTAACTTGTAGAACTTGTCATTCTTAACTTGGAACTTGTTGGTCTTGACTTGTGGGACTTGTCGTTCTTAACTTGGAACTTGTTGGTCTTGACTTGGGAATTCATAACGGAGACTTGTTTTTTTTGTGCATGTTGAAATGAATCGGTGGTGTTTTTGTTGGGGAGTTTCCCTGTAACCTTTATTTTGAAGGAGCACTAAACCTTTTCGTGTGTTTTTCTTTACATGTACTACTTGAACTTTGAATGCTCAGGTAGGATTACCATATGATCAGTTCTTTCAGATGGTACAACAGACCAGAACTAAGCCCTTTGTGTTGCTTCTCCTCCTGTTGTCTCTCAGTGGCTCTGTGCTGCCACCTGCTGGTTAACCGTCTGCCTCCCTCTGGAAGATTTCCCGAGCAGCTGACAGGTCAGTGAATGCACCACCAGAGACGCTGAGTTCTGACTGACGTGGAGATTAGAGAGCACAATGAAGCTATTTGAGTATATAATTACATCATTTCTCAAGCACATATAAAGTCATTTTAAAGCGTGCGTTAGTATTTTGAGAGCACAAATTAATTAAGCTAATTGAGAGCGTGAAGTACATCATTCAAGAGCACATATTCCGTCTTTAGAGAGCATGATTTATTCATTTGAGTGCACAAATCAAGTCACTAGATAAATAAGATCATTTTATTTTCATTTCGAGAGCTCAAATTAATAATTAAAGACTTCATAAATTCAAGAGCATTAATTAAGTCATTCACAAACTACATATTAAGTCATTCGAGTGCATGATTTATCAAATCATGAGCATGAATTTCATTCCAGAGTTATTAATTAAAGAGTTTAATTCATTTGAGTGCTTGAATTATGTCGTTAAAGAGTTTTACACATTTAGTTTTGTGGCTAAATGTCTGCGAGCAGAAACATCAAACTTTGTCTCCAGCTGTTTGTTTTTTTAACAGTTCATACAGACAGAAAATCCACCACAGAAGAAGAAAAGAACAGAAATTAACATCAACACCAAATCTTCAAAAGGTTGTTTATTGCAGATTTTTTAAGATTTATAAATAAAAACATTTTTTGAATAATGTTCCTGCAGGTTGTAGAAACACGTGAGTTCAGTTTCAGGGCATCAGGTGAAAGGACTTCTGGGTAATGAGGTCCTCACGTAGCAGATCCCCCCCCCGACAGACAACCGGTTTCTTAAATAATCTTTGTTCAGAGTAAATAAAGTTAAAGTTAAGCTTCACATCCTGCTGAACATCCTGCCTCAGACAAAACACACGTCAGCTGATTTGTGTGTGTGTGTGTGTGTGTGTGTGTGTGTGTGTGTGTGTGTGTGTGTTATTTATCTAAACTGTGCACACACATTTTCATTTCTCCAACTAAACTCTTGCATTTCCTCTACAGGTGGACATCAAACTGTGACAATAAGTTAAAGAAAGCGACCTGATGATGATGATGATGATGATGATGATGATGATGATGATGATGATGATGATGATGATGATGGACAGCAGCGTGGTGAGTTGTGAACGTAACATTATCATTTGAAATATTTATACTTTAGTTTTAGTACAGTCACAGGTTGTTGTTTTTTTTAAATATAAATATTTCAACAGGACTTGTTTTTTTACAAGAGAACCCAAATTTTTGATTTTGTGTAAAAACGTTGCCGATAAAATTAAATAAAATGAAGGTTTAACTAAACTTTAAATTATCAATTAATCTTTCAACAGTCCAAAAACCCCAACATGTTCAGTTTACAGTCATATAAAACAGATAAAAGTGGTAAATTATCACACTGGAACCGCTGGAAACAGAACGCGTGACTAAACGGACTAAAACTAAAACGATAAATTATCAGAATCATTTTCTGCCGATCGACTAAACGTTGAGTCTGAAATTGACAAAATGATTAATTAAATCAGAAACTATCCGATAAGTCAACAAGATTAAGATTCTGACGAGATATTTTTGTTGTCGTATTTTGAATTTTATGATAAAACTGACACCATTCACCAAAATAAAAGCCCTTCAACTGTGGAAACTCGATACAATCATTAAACTTCACTCGGATATATAAACATGAACCAAAAGAGACGTTTACAGAAGACCACGTGAGTTCCCATCATGTATCTGATGAGCGTTAACTCACAAGGGAGACGTCGTAAAAGTTTCAGGTTTTTTTGCAACCAGTGAACAGGAAGTGACCATATCTGGACTGAGGAGTGACGTAGAGACCTGTCAATCACTGTGTAGCCCCGCCCCTAAAGCATCCCCTGCTTTATGGTCTGTTTGACTCTAAATGGACCATCATTTACTAAATGAACATCATGCTGTATTGAAGAAGACTTGAAACTAGAGATTGAGACCATAAACTCATGTTTACAATGTTTACTGAGGTAATAAATCAAGAGAGAAGTAGAGTCATTTTCTCATAGACTTCTATACAACCAGAGGAGTCGCCCCCTGGTGGACACTAGAGAGAATGCAGCTTTAACACATGAAGCTTTGGATTCACTTTACAGAACCGGAGGTTGCCGCCTGGTTTGAATTGGTCCTCAGTATCCCACAATGCACTGCACACCGGATCTTTTGCTTAACTGCTCATCACCTCCTAAATGTACTGTTAACAGATTGAACTAAAGTTTGTTCTGAGCCTGACGGTGTTGTCAGGTGACCTGCTGTTTTAAGTCAAACCGGTCCCAGTTTGTTACCTTTATGAGCGCCTGAACGCACCGTCAGTATTGGTCTCATTTTGGAGCCACGTTCCCGTCACTAAGAGTCCCAAGTTTAGAACTTGTGAGCGTTAACGTCATCAGATGACTGTGTGACGGTTCATTTCTGTAAATGTATGTAAAATGTATTATTGAAGTAAAAAATATTTTCCCTGTCGCAATAGTGATAATAACGATAACGCCCACGTGACATGAACGCAGCATCAGCCTTCAGAACCTTCAGGGTCTGTTTGGAAAAAAAGGAAAATGTTTTTCAAGCCTTCTTGAGTCGTCCTCTTGTTCTTCTTCTTTGGTTTTTGTCGCTGTAGGACTCCCGGGCGTTGTGAGGTTTGTCCTGTGTCGTACTTTTTTTTTTGTCTCGTTAGTCCAAATTGGATCTTGTCAGTTTAAACGGAGAGAAGAAAAGATTGCTAGAAAAGTTCAATAAAAAGCAGCTGATGTTCCCTGTTAGCGACAGTTTGGTTTCAGTAGCAGATAAAAAGCGTTCGTGAGACGTTCGTGAGACGTTCGTGAGACGTTCGTGAGACGTTCGTGAGACGTTCGTGAGACGTTTGTGAGACGTTCAGTGGCGTCCCTGCTTCTTCTTAAAGATCTTATTTAAAGCGTTTCTCCTCCGGCTGCCGGACGACTCGCTCTCATCTCCTCCGTCCTCCTCCACGGGGCTCCTCCTGGCCGGGAGATGGAGGCCGCCCGTCGGGCTGGAAGAGGCGGAGGACGAGAAGGCGGCCGTGCCGGCGGCACCGTCGGACCTGATGAAGAGCGAGTGGGTGGAGCTTGAGGCTGCAAGGGTGGCGGCGTTGGCGTTGGCGCCCCCCCGGGGGCTGCCCCTCAGCTCCCCGAGGCTGGAGCTCTTCTCCAGGCCTCCACCGCCAACCCCGGAGCCCTGGCCCTGCAGGGGGTGGAGCCTGGATGAAAGGAGGAAGGGCTTCGAGCCGTGCGAGCCTCGTGATTCGCCGTGAGAGAGAGGGAGGGCGGAGTCAGAGTCTGAGCGGTTCATGATGTCCCTGAGAGAGACGGAGAGAAAACGGCTATTAACGTAAAACATGACTTAATATAAACTAGTTTTACCACAATATCAACACGATATCAAACTGTAAAGAGAATTAATAGAACTAGAAGATGGAAGTATGATGTTGAGGATAGATAAAATACAGAAACGTTAGGAGGAAAAGAGATACTAATTCATTCTTATTTTGTCTAACAGTATGAGAGAGTGAATAAAGAATTCTATTACAGTTATAGGACTGTTCAACAAATTAGTTATTAGCATAACCCTGCAAATCCATAAATACTGACCTTGTAAACCACTAGTACGACTCGTAAAACTCATAAACTCTAAATCCTGAAAACTCGTAAACTCTAAATTCTGACCTGCTCGTAAATTTCCTTTTTAAATCTTAGAAAATGAAAAACAATGACGAATCTTACAAATTCTTAATCTCTTCGTTTGACAAGTTCCGATCAAATCTGTGTGTACGAATGTTTTATCAATGAGGCCCACTGATTGTATTTATTCGTTTTCTGTCTTGTTAAGTTTACTCGGTATCTTTGGAAAAAGTCCGTGCAGAAGGAAAAAATACCCAAAGCTGCCGGAGCGACAGCGCTGCTGCTGGGCCGTCGCAGCGCCCCCTGCAGGCGGGAGGCTGGAAGCCGCCTCCACAGAATGGAGGCAAGAAGAGCGGGAGAGCAGAGCAGAAAAATGAGTGGCGTCATCAGTGTAGGCAGAAGAAGAGGAAGAAGAGGAGGAGCTGTCGTTCGGAGGACATAATGAGAGGACGGGGGGGTGAGGAGGAGAGGCGGGGCCTATAGAGGGGTGAGACAGGGAGGAGGAGAGAGATGGAGAAGGCACAGGGAGGAACTCTAGCTGGCCAATAGAGAGGCTGCGATGCTGCCGGCCGCTGGGAGGGCGGGGCGATGTGATCAAGCCACGCCCCTCCGGTTGAGGTAAGCCCCGCCCTTCAACCAACCTCTGAGAGCTGAACGTCAGAGCGGGGTCTCCTATCCTCTGTCGCAGGGGCATCAGACTCTGAACTGTGGGACAAAGAGACAGAGGAGTTTAGTTGTTTTATTTTGAAAAACGGAAAGACAGGAAGTTCAGACACTGAAGAAAATACTTCATAAAACTGAAGCGCAAAAGCTGAAATGAAAAAAAAAAAATATATATATATATTCGTGCTGGGCAAGTTAACGCATTATTATCGCATTAATTAATTAACGGCGACAATTATTTTATCGCGTGTTAATAGATATTCAGCCGGTGTTCACAACTTTATCTTCATGTGTGTAAGAGATGCAATTTGAAATATACATCTTGAAAACCGCAAACCTATCTACGTCATGTTTTTATGTTTGTTAAATTCTCAGTAGTGATAACTAAATGATATGATTATTATACATATTACAAACAAAAACACTTTAAAAACTCTAAAAAATAATTTAAATGAATCATTTCTTTTTTGCTTTTTTGGTATTTTGGTCAGACACTATGCAACGCTGATTACCGTAATATGTGTGGTATTTGTTATAAATGTACATTGGTACATAGAGGGTGATAAGAAGCTGTACATGGAGGGACTTAGGACCCAGGGGAATGTAGGTGAAGGAAACAGGAAGACTCCACACAAACAGCTGTTCACCGCTCACTGCTGGTTCTTGTGTTAAAGATAACCTTATTTGTTTAAAGTGTTTGCAAACCAAATGTTATTGCACTTTTGTTCATATAGCAGTACTTTAAAATAAAAGTGCGCAATACACTACTTTTGAATTCATTATTGAACTTTGCGCATAACAATGCGATTAATCGTGATTACAAATTGTAATCGTTGCCCAGCACTAATATAGATATAAATATATTTATATATAAACCATTTATTTTGTGCTTTTAGCTGCTGCAGACCTGTAAGTGGATGTTAGTGGAAAGAGGGAAAGCAGGTAAACGGTTGTTAAAATAGTGTTGAGTTTTCCAGGTCTTCAGAGGGTGAAAGGGTGAGAAGAGGAAGAGATTCTTCTTCTTCTTTGATCTGACCAGATGGAGAGAGGAAGCTGGAGGAAGGTGAAGCTGCACAGGTGAGGAGGCGTTCACATGGACACCTGCTGTCCGTTATAATCGCAGACATTTGATTGACTATATTTTGGTTTCTCACGTTAGCTATAATGGCTAACGTGAGTCATCTGGACTGCACGATAGCCAGAAGCTAACGTTGAGGCACGCTGTTCTGTAATTTTCTTACAATTTCCTAATTTTACCATAAAAAAACGTATGAATCCTAAAATCAAATTTTAGTCTCTACTCTTGAAATAGTAGATTGTGATATTTTCACATGTTGTCTGCTCTTTGACTTCATCACACATGTTCATGTGAACGACACCTTCTGGTTGATTTATTCCTCTGTTGGTTCTTTGTATCTGTAGATGTGAAACGAGGGTTCCCACAGTCATAAACCGGCAGATTCATTAGTGGGATTGCTGGGTCAAATTTAAGGAATTCATTTTTTTGGCTATTTATTCTTATTGAATGTATCAAATAATCCAGTTCTTTATGGTTTTTAATTTTTAATTTTTTGTTTTCTTGAGCAATAGAAAAAAATATTAATTGACAATAAAGTAGCATAAAAATAATCGTACAAAAGAGCTTTCCAATTTTAAAATATTCAACGGAAAACGATTTTAATGTAACTTAAAATAGCACACGAAATTTATGAAAGTACTTTAGCTGTTTAACATGTTTAACAGTTTAATATTTATATTTTTCAGATCAAGTTCAATCATTGAAATTTAAATTATAACTTATTATAAAACTAAATGTTACCAGGCATTTCAATAGTACCTCCAATAAATTATACATTTTATTCTTATTAATATAACTTGTTTCTAACATGTACATATGTTGGACATTTATCACTCTTTTGTCACATATTTTTATGATATATTTCTGATAATTTTGTTATATTTTTCGGACATTTTATCATGTTTTTCGAATATTTCTTGTAAATCTTTTAAGGTATTTTGGTATTCATTTTTAATATTTTTCGAATATAATTTTTTAGAATATTCTTCTCACAATATGTCTTGTGATTGTAAATAACGTCTCAATTTAAAATATATTTTACTGTATTTAATTGTAAATTAACTGTGGGAACCCTGGCAGAGTTTGGGGGTGGGGGGCTCGTCAAGCGTACAGCGGTATGAACCAATCAGAGGAGAGGGAGAGGGGGGGGGGGGGGGGGGCGAAGGAGGGAGGGGCCAACCAGAGTGTTTCCATGGTGACTGGGTGTCTGCGATGCCACTCAGGGGCCAGAGGTCGCTCACTCGCCGGTCCATCTGCCACGCTGCGTCTGGAGGGAACCAATCAGGAGAGAGAGAGGCCGAGAAAAGAGGAACCAATCAGAGGAGGGGGGCGGAGACTGTGAGCGGATCACAGGTGAGCTGAGAGACGACGAGGTCAGGTGTTTCATTATTTGTTTTTTTGATGTTTTCAAACAGGAACGTTGACTGAGAATAAATCTCTTGCACAGTTTGTCCCTCATGAGCCTCTGTAGGAAACCGGAAGTGATTGGTGGGGCTTTCAGGGGATTTAAAGGACAATTAGTTATTTTTAATCACTTCAATGTCCAAATTAATCTCTACAGTGTTTTTACATGCAGGCCACTTAAAGACGTAAATATCTCCAGACTTCAGTCGAAGTTCCTCGTAAAAAAACATTAAAAACTAGTGTTGAAAAGTCAAGAATCAGCTGCTTTATAGATGTTTCTCTCCTTTCCTTCAATAACTACTATCCTTTCGTAAGCTAAATGGCTAACGTTAGTCAGCAAAGTTGCCTTACGTAAGCTAAATGGCTAACGTTAGTCAGCTAAACTGCATGATAGCCAGCATCTGTAGGTAACAAGCTAACGTTGAGCAGCAGTGTGTGTTGTTGGGGTGAACGGTCATTAATGGAGCTCTACGACACAGAGGCAGAAGAGATGTAATACAGACACCTGAAAAATGTAAAATACTTCTCATCGACTCAGACTTACACTGCAGCGTCCCAGGAGACAGGATGTCCTCGTCCATGTCGTCGAGGTCATCGGAGAGCAGGAGGTGCTGAGGGGTCGGAGGTCGCAGGCCGAGGAAGGACGGGTCCAGGTTGAGGGCGGCGGCCAGCGCTCCCAGACCCGGGTTGTTGACCAGACAGAAGCCCGTCAGACACTCGATCTGCTGCCAACGGTGGAGCTTCTCCCGCAGGGCCGCCGTCACCTCGGCCAGGGCCTGTCTGAGGGGGGGGGGGGGGGTTAATAGGAGGAACAGCCACGATAACGAGCTCCCTCCACAGGAATCATTGATGATCCATATAACAGATACAGATCCCTTTGTTGTTTGATTACAGAAGCTGGTCGACATGGATCCAGAATATTTATTTTTGCCACCGTCCTAAAAATAATATTAACGCTCTGAAGTCAGTAAACCATTACAAATACTAAATGTTATACTTTTACTTTGTCATAGTAATTTATAGTGTTTTTTTTCTTCATAAAAACACACAATTCAAATAAGTAAATAAAACATTGTATTTTTATTGATTAAAACAAATCTAGTCATTATTGTTTTTAATGTGTAATCTGTAAAATGTAGTTTTGGTGATAAACTGAATCAGATGTTTTCACAACATCATAAATAGATATTAGAGATGAATTATGAGCTCTAAGCTCATTATTATACTTCATTACAAATAATAATGTTTAATCAAAGAAATTAATTAAATAAAAACACGATCATTTATTTCTTAATCATTTGAACTGTGTTTTTATGCAAAGATGTACGAGGATGACATTTAGAATTTTGGCTTTTTCTTTTCGTCCAATTGTCCAAATCTTGTTGATTTTTATTGATTTAATAATAGGCCTACATTTTCCATTTTAGACTATTTAATTTGTCTATCGGGGGAAAGTAGAACATGAAATAAAATCTCTCCTTTTTATTCACTCACTTGGCAGAGAGGATCTTGTGGTCGACGTCGTCCAGCGAGGAGCTGTGAGCCACGTGAAACGTCCCGAACAGAGAGCTCCTCTTCTTCTTGATCTTCTCCGCCTGAAACCACCACCACCACCATTACCACCCGTGTGTGTGTGTGTGTGTGTGTGTGTGTGTGTGTGGTTGTTGTCCTCACCCCCTCTCTGGCCTGCAGCAGCTGCTTCTCTGCGCTCTGCTTCTTGATGTTGTAGTACTGAACCTCCACCTCGTGCGTCAGCTGCAGCCACTTCTGCAGAGCGTCCGGCGGCGCCCAGTGAGCCCGAGACTCCAGCTCCCTCTCCGCCTTCCTCAGCGCCATGCGCACCTGCGATGCACACACACACACACACACACACACACACACACACACACACACACACACAGGTATAGTAACAAGACAGGTGAGACTGTCCGACGACCTTAAACCCTGACTGGTGGAGTTGGTCTACCTGCTCCAGCTCCTCCTCGGCGTACTTCTGCCGGCTCCTCTCGTTGCCGGTTCCCTGTCGGAGGTCTCGGAGCCGCTGAGCTTCCTGTTTAGCCGAGTCGATCTCGCTCCGCAGCTCCTCCTCCACCTTCACCTTCTCCACCTGAACGCAGCGCTGCTCCTCCTGAGCCTTCTGCAGCCTAACGGGAGCAACGACAACGGGTTGTTCTGATTGGCTGTTCCATGTACTATGATGTAGAGATAAAATAATTACAACAGACTAAACTGTGACTTTTTATGAATGGACAGTTCTACCTTCCTCAGGTGCTGCAATAGTCCAGTGTCTTCTCCAAACAACCACCATGTACTACACGACGATTGACTTTTACTACCACTCCTCCGTTCACTACTGCTAGTACTACTTTAACAACAATACAAACTACTTCTGTTGCTGCAACAAACAATTATATTCTGCACGTTTTTGTCCAGCTGTTTAAAAAAATAAAATAAAAAAAATAAACCTTTTTCATCATTTCAAGTCATTTTTGTTGATGCCAGCAGGAGGCGCTGTGCCTCAGTCTGAAGGAGTGTGTGTGTGTGTGTGTGTGTGTGTAACGTTACACTGGAGGTGACCTGTCCTCAATACGTCTCCACCTGTTTGAATCTCATTGACTGATACTGGATCCAGTCCAGCTCTACTGTAGTACTGCAGGTAGTACTTCTGCTGAGTGGAAAACTTCTACAGAACAACGAGGTGGTTTTTGTTTGTTTTTTAGGTGTTAATGAATATTGCATTATTAGTAGCAGTGGTGTGAGTCATAGTATTAATAGTTGCATCCTTCATAGTGACTTTACAAGTATTTGTAACAGTAAAAGTAACAGTTAGTGCTTACAGGGATGGATGCAGTACTAGGTGCGTAGTAGAGGTAGTACTAGGTGCGTAGTAGAGGCAGTACTAGGTGCGTAGTAGAGGCAGTACTAGGTGCGTAGTAGAGGCAGTACTAGGTGCGTAGTAGAGGCAGTACTAGGTGCGTAGTAGAGGCAGTACTAGGTGCGTAGTAGAGGCAGTACTAGGTGCGTAGTAGAGGTAGTACTAGGTGCGTAGTAGAGGCAGTACTAGGTGCGTAGTAGAGGCAGTACTAGGTGCGTAGTAGAGGCAGTACTAGGTGCGTAGTAGAGGCAGTACTAGGTGCGTAGTAGAGGCAGTACTAGGTGCGTAGTAGAGGCAGTACTAGGTGCGTAGTAGAGGCAGTACTAGGTGCGTAGTAGAGGCAGTACTAGGTGCGTAGTAGAGGCAGTACTAGGTGCGTAGTAGAGGCAGTACTAGGTGCGTAGTAGAGGCAGTACTAGGTGCGTAGTAGAGGCAGTACTAGGTGCGTAGTAGAGGCAGTACTAGGTGCGTAGTAGAGGCAGTACTAGGTGTGTAGTAGAGGTAGTACTAGGTGTGTAGTAGAGGTAGTACTAGGTGCGTAGTAGAGGCAGTACTAGGTGTGTAGTAGAGGTAGTACTAGGTGCGTAGTAGAGGCAGTACTAGGTGCGTAGTAGAGGCAGTACTAGGTGCGTAGTAGAGGTAGTACTAGGTGCGTAGTAGAGGCAGTACTAGGTGCGTAGTAGAGGCAGTACTAGGTGCGTAGTAGAGGCAGTACTAGGTGCGTAGTAGAGGCAGTACTAGGTGCGTAGTAGAGGCAGTACTAGGTGCGTAGTAGAGGCAGTACTAGGTGCGTAGTAGAGGCAGTACTAGGTGCGTAGTAGAGGTAGTACTAGGTGCGTAGTAGAGGCAGTACTAGGTGTGTAGTAGAGGTAGTACTAGGTGTGTAGTAGAGGTAGTACTAGGTGCGTAGTAGAGGCAGTACTAGGTGTGTAGTAGAGGTAGTACTAGGTGTGTAGTAGAGGTAGTACTAGGTGCGTAGTAGAGGTAGTACTAGGTGTGTAGTAGAGGTAGTACTAGGTGCGTAGTATTTGTAGTTGAAGGAAACAGAAGTCAGCGGAAGAACAGAAGAGCTGTGAAACATGTTACAACACAACACACACACACACACACACACACACACGTCACTGTGCCAAGTGTGTGACTGTGTGATGTCTTTGTGTATGAAAGTATGTACATGCTGGTGTGTGTGTGTGTGTGTGTGTGTGCGCAGACTGAGCTGCTGGCTATTCTTTGACCATATAAGGACTCTAGACAGAAAGCTTCTGCAGAGACCATCAGCACACACACACACACACACACACACACACACACACACACCTACACTCACTCTCACACACACACACTCTCACACACACACACACACCTACACTCACTCTGACACGCACACACACCAGATGAGTTATCTGGTGATGCAGCTCAGTCGGAGTTTAAAGGTTAATTAAATGTAACTATGAAATAAACAAAACAAGTCTGTTTTCATTACCTGTACACAAGTTCAGACTAGTACTACTGCCGGTAGTGGTGCTACCGGTAGTAGTACTATCAGCAGTAGTACTCACTTCTCCTGTAGGTCCAGCAGACTCTGCTCGGCCCTCTGCAGACCCTCCAGGTCCTTCACCAGCTTCCCCAGGTCGTCTCTGGACTTCCTGGTCTGGACGTAAGCGAACCAGCAGCCGCCCAGAGCCGTGAGGACGGACAGAACCAGAACCAGGTCCTTCAACCGGCTGTGACGGCCTGCTGACACACGGGACACAGACGCTGAATATATATGTATAAATATATATATATACTGTATACATATACAGTATATATATATATATATATATGCTGTATATGTATAGCAGACTCTGGATATATATATACTGCGTATACTCTACATTTATATGTATATACATACATATAAATACATACATACACGCATATATACATGTACATACATACACACTCACACACACACACACACACACACACACACACACACACACACACACACACACACACACACACACACACACACACACACACACCTGGCGGTGGTCCAAACAGCACGATGTCCAGAGCTTTGAGCTGCAGCTTCTGAGCGTGACTTCTGTCTAAAATCTTCAACACCGACAGCGTCAGGGTGGTGTTCTTCACTGCCAGCCTGTACACATATACACACATATATATACACATATATACACATACAGTATATACACATATACACACACAGAGAGGGGGGGGGGTATGAGAGCTGAGGCTACAGGAGACTGTTGTAGAGACATCGAGATGTAAACAGAAGAGTAACATTAAAACGTTTATGAAATATGAACTCAGGTTTACGTCTCACGTCTTATTACAGTGATTGGGCTGTAAACAGATAAACCCTGGTACGGTCGCCCCCCCCCCCCCAAGGCATCATGGGAGCTGTAGTCCTGTACCTGGGTAAGGCCTTCCCGTCCAGCTGGAGTCTCCTGAAGGTTTCTGCGTACTGAGGCAGCTCCACGCTGACACACAGCCAGTCCTCCACCTGCTGCACCGTCCAGTTGTACACTGAGGACACGGAGTCAGAGGAGCATCACTGCTCTGTTATTACGTCTTCATGCAGGAGAAACAAGAACTCAAACTAAGTGGAAGCTAAAAATAGGATTTTATTTTGACACACTCTTCAAACTTCAACATCTCTTTTTCACTTCTGTCTTTTCTTTTTATTGTCTTTTCATTCTTCCTCTCTTTCTTTCTTTCCTTGCTTCCTCTCATTATTCATCTTTCCTTCCTTCATCCTTTTTTCTATCTTTACTCTCTTTCTATTCTTTCTTC